>NW_024423319.1:28290088-28381205 GCF_017311325.1 Ursus maritimus
AAAAAAAAAAAAGTTATTTGAGATGAATTGCAAATGTCATGCTAATTCTTCCATTACCTTTTAAAATAGTCAACAGCATAAACATATTTGAAGGCCTTAATGTGTACATGTGCTGGATTTAGTTTAATCAATAAGATTACAATAAATAATAATTTTGCACACATTTACTAAAAAAATTAAAGGGATTAAATTAATTGTCAAATTAGTAAAGCATTGCTTAAAGGCTTGAGATGTTTCAAACTGGGGAACAATGAAATCTTTGCAAGATATTATATTGCAAGTATTCAAATTAACCTACTCCATGAGCTTTGTAAAAGGTTTGCTATAGAATAGAATTAGCCAAAGGAAAACTAACTTGTACTCCTTTCTCAGTTATCAACTAATCTCAGAGAAACATAAACTGTTAAAAATAAATTGAGGGGTATCTGGGTGGTTCGGTCGGTTGGGTGGTCAGATCTTGGTTGTGGCTCAGGTTGTGATCTTGGGTCGTTAAGATACAGTCCTGCCACCAGCTCAGAACTGAGCAGGGAGTCTGCTTCAGATTCTCCCTCTACCTCTACCCCTCCCCCTACTCAAACACGCATGTGCATGTGGGTGTGCGTAGGCGCTCCCTCTTTCTCTCTCTAAAATAAATAAATCTTAAAAAAAAATAAATTGAGGGCACGTGGGTGGCTCAGTTTCTTGGGCGTCTGCCTTCGGCTTGGGTCATAATCCCGGGGTCCTAGGATCAAGTCCCACATTGGGCTCCCTGCTCAGCAGGGAGCCTGCTTCTCCCTCTGACTGCTGCTCCCCCTGCTTGTGCTCTCTCTCTCAAATAAATAAATAAAATCTTTTAAATAAATAAATAAATAAATAAATAAATAAATAAATAAATAAATAAAGCGAGCAGGAAAAGCCATTGTTCCATTTACAAATTATGTGACCTAGATCTAGGGAGGAAATAACTGGTCTAAGGTGACACAAGTTAATAGTGAAAATAGGGCTAGAACCGAGGTTGCTTGATATCAGGTTCACTTAGGTCCATCGTACAACTTCTCGCCATTATAGAATGGCTATTTTAAGGTGTTGGGGTGGGGTAGGTAAACATTGGTCTTACTATGATATATTAGTATAGACTGGGGGAATAACTTATTTAACAGTGCTTGCATATTCAAAAACTTAGGGTGGAGTCATGAGCAATCCAAAATAAGAGCTAATACTCACACCATTGCATTGTTTTGGGGTGTATTGTATGATTAGATGGGTAGGTAGTAGATTTAACTGTTTAATACTTTTAGATTATGTACATTTCCTGTAGTGGAGTGGATATACCTGGCTTTCTGATTCTTGAGCTCAGCTTTTAAAAAAAGATGAAACCAGTATTAATTGGACTTTTTAAAAAAGTAGCCTATGTGGGGCCATTGTGAAATGGGACCTATTGAAGTAGAATATGGATAACCATGAAAAAAACAGATTATCAAGGAAACAACTCCCATATGCATAACTGTGGGAAAGAGATTTGGATACCAGGCTTCCCTTGTGCGGTCTATTAGTCTTTGTCTAAACTCCGTGATCTAGCACAGTTCTTCCTTAGGATCCATGCCCTTCATATTTTCTTTGGTCATTCTCATTCCAAAGGCATGGGAACCTAACAGAGCAGGGAAGATTGTGGAGGAAGGTGTGTGTGTGTGTGTGTGTGTGTGTGTGTGTGTGTGTGTGTGTGTGTCTATGTGGTGGGAACTGGGAGGGTGATGAAAGAAAGTGGCTAGGCATCAGGAAGATTTTCTTTGTCTAGACTGACATAAAAAAATACAGATACTTGATATAAATATATTCTATTGTTCCCATTAATCCTTTGATTACAATCTTTTTTTAAGCTTTTATTTATTTATTTGACAGAGAGCACAAGCAGGGCGAGCAGCAGAGGGAGAGGGAGAAGAAGGCCCCCCACTAAACAGGGAGCCTGATGCAGGGCTCAATCCCAGGACCCTGGGTTCATGACCTGAGCTGAAGTCAGCTGCTTAACCCACTGAGCCACCCAGGCACCCACTTTGATTACAATCTTTAAAGAGAGGCCATTCATCATCATCATCATCATCATCATCATCATCATCATCATCAATAATAGACTAAATAAAAAGTTAAATAGCTGCTACCCTTCATAACCAAGCCTGATGGTCTTGTTCAATTTAATTTACAAATTATTTCTACATATAGCAAAGGAGTACATTTCATGAGGAGAATGAATCAATCAAGAAAACGAATCTTTGAAAACATGGCAGGGAAGGATTACTTGCTTTCTATCACTAAAGAAGAGGTTCCTATAGAATAGTGGATGTTAAATATTAGAGAGTAGCAATATTATGACATACCCACAGTCAAAAAACAAGCTTGAAAAAAATTAGTTCCCTTTATGTTAACTCATTTTCTAGCCCAATGGATCTCTATATGATGGGAGCTCCTGACACACTTACCTACTAAACAATTATGCGCTGATCGCCTGCCTACTCCATCAGAAAGCACCGATGTAGGTGTTGTACATACAACAATAAACAATATAAACACAACTCCTGTTCTTATGAATGCTACCTTCTAACAAGGGAGATAAAAAAGAAACAAGTTTTACACACACACACACACGTATTTTACCAGATTTGAATGAAGGATACCGATAATAATAGTGACTAGCATGTCTTGAATCCTGTATGCCAGACACCGTATGCTAAATGCTTAACACTCATTATCCCATTTGCTTAGTCCTCATAAATAACTCTCCGAAAGAGACATTATTCATCCCTATTTTACAGATGAAGAAATTGATGTTCAGAGAAGCAAAGTAATCCTCCCAAAGCTTTACAACATGTGACAGAGTTAGGATTCTAATCTTGATCTTAGTAACAATGAAGTCTACATTCTTAAGCATGATGCTAGGATTTGTTCAAATAACCTTCCTGTCTCAATGAGGATGGGGTCCAGATAATGTCTTCCCTTCTTCGGCAAATTATGTCTTTGGATACTGGGTTCTTCTACATGCTTAAAATATACTGTTGAGCAGGTTACTTTACCGGGGCTCTAGGAGAGCTGTGGTGGCTTGTAGGTCATTGTTAACACAATTTTAAAAGAGCAGATGGTAGCAGTAGTGCCTTGCCATCAAAGTAAGGCTTCCTACTCTTTAGCAAAAAGAAAACATCAATGCATGTGTGAGATCTAATGAAAAGCCCTGGACTGGAATTCAGAGGACTTGAGTTATCAACCTAACTTTGTAACTTTTATATTATGGACATTAAGCAGGTCACTTCACATTGTTTGAGATTCAGTTTCTAAACATGCTCCATGTCTCTAAAGAATTATTACGCTGAAAAATACAAACAATAGACATCTTTTTCCCCTTATAACCTTTTGTCAATTTTATGAGAAGTTAGATGATACCTTTGTCCCCTGCTCCAGTTATGTTTCATTTTAAGAAACAGCTGGTTCTTTCCCTACCAGTTTCTTTTCAGCTAGTTCTGGGTGTGTCAGGGGAGGAAGTGGCAGTGAGGTAAGGCAATATTCAACCATTTCTGTATGTTGATGAGCTGACAGATGGAATACACCTGGGCATTTCTTTCTTCAATTTTCATCCCAGGGAAATCCTTCCTGAGTTATCCTTCTGGAAATGAGGATTTGGTGAATCTCAGGGCAGGCCAAATACTGAGCCGACGGCACTTTGGTGGTGCCCCAGAACAAGGTGGGGATTTGGGGTCTGGCCCATTATGCACGTTTATTAGCAGACATCTGTTAATCTGTCATTTCCTGATTGTTTCATTTTAATTCATTGACATTGTTGCTAGCCTCAACACAGGGACTCATTACAAATTAGGTAAATTCTCTGATGAAATGAGTGGGAAAGCATTTAGATCACAAATTTCAGGAATAAGGAATAATTCTCATTATCTGTCATGTGTCTTATAAAAGAAAAACAAGTTGACATATGTCAAACAAAATGAGAGGCTGGGGAACAGAAAGGCCTCCACAGCTGACAATTAAGTAATGAGGTTGCTTAATAAAGAGGAATAACTGCCTCCTGAAATAAACGAAGGGAGAAGTTATAATTTTACACTGCCTAGTTCAAAGGATGGAAATCAATTTCTGTTTATACACCGAGAGAAACAAGAGAATACTTTTTTTCCCAAGAAAAATTCTTATTACAAAAAAAGTTACTTTAGGTGGAGATTTTTACAAAGAACTTCCATATGGAATAGAGACGGGATCCATGGATCACAGAATTATAGACAGCGTAAGCTATAGATAGTACACCAGGTCAAATACACCTATGGCACGCCACATGTAAGGGACAATTATCTCTAAAAGGTGAAGGGCCTTCTGAATTGCAAAGTCACTGAACGGTAAAGTCAGGCCTAAAATCAAGGGAGGGATTTGTAGCTTAGTATTCTTTCTACTCTACCACAATGCTTTGTTTTCCCCACTGAAAGGTATGGAAAGGGGAAGGGGGGATTACGTTTTCCCATGTGGATGCTCATATGTCTGGTTTTATTCCTCTTAGAACAAATGATCTAATTCAAGTTCACCATGTTTGCAAAGATGGTAAAGGGAGATGACAAAAGATTCAACTGCTGAATGTGATTCATTTCATATGAAAGTATATATCTTACTTGGAGGACAGCGTGCGCTTGGGGTCAATAACTGTCATGCTTTCTTGCCTTCACTGCCTTTCTTACTACCATATTATTGAGTACAGTAATAAATGAGTAAATTAATTAGTATCTATGTATTGTTTTCTAGACACACATTTTTACAAATGTAAAATTTAAATGTGATTTTCAGAGAAATCTTCTTACAGTCCTAGAAATTCTTGCATTCTTAAAGGTTAGAGATGTGTTAGAACTGTAAGTGCGTTAATTTTTTTTGCTAACATTTATTTAACATGATTCAGTTCATATACACTAATATGTATTCAAACAATGTATTACTATTTATCTTTATTATATTTTCCTTTTGAATTCTTATTATTTTGTTAAATCCCCAAATGCCAAAAGTGGATCAGTGATACAAAATGTGTACCTCAAAGCATGAAAGTAATGGTATAAATAGTGATATAAATACTGCAGTTCAGAACAGTTATAAATGCATATATATCTACATATATAAAATGAGATTCTATATGTGATAGTTCATATGACTTTGCATGTATGATGATTTTTTTAAAAAGATTTAATTTATCTATGAGAGAGAGAGAGGAGGGTGGGGGAGGTGCAAAGAGAGACAGACAAGCAGACTCCACGCTGAGTGCAGAGCCTGATGCAGGGCTCAATCTCAGGGACCCTGAGATCATGACCTAAGCTGAAACCAAGAGTTGAGGCTTAACCAACTGAGCTACCCGGGTACCCCTGCATGTATGATGATTTTAAGAAAACAGACAAAAATGGTGGGGTGGGTTGGAGATGAATTTCTATGATTTTAAACAACTCGCTCAATTGGTGTACCTCAGCAGTGATCCATTATCATGTATTTCCTATATATAACTTATCATTCAGAGATAAGATAGCTTGCTTATTTAGATGTTGAAAATAAAATAGCAGAATTATATAAAATGACTCAACCGTGATACAAAGAGCTTGATTACCAAGAGTTTGACTCTTTTGAAATACTTTGTAATATTCTTTATTCATCAGAGAAAGAAATCAATGACACTTCTTTGGGTATATTTAAAAACCATATCCAAATGTTGCAAAAGGTTAAGACACGTTTTCTAGAATTGAAAGAAACCAGAGAGTAGATTAGCAATCCATTTCTATCCACCAGGCAGTGTGAACATGCAATCATCCAACCCTTACATACGATATATTCATCAATTTAGCTACTGACAAAGTGCTGAAAGCATTCTTAAATTGAGAGATCTTTTTAATCGTTTTGGGATCAAAGTTTGATACAAATATCTACCAATATTTGATGGAGTCATGACACGTTATTATATCTCATAAGACTGAAGGAAAGTAGAATTTTTTCACACTTCATATAAATAAAGTCTAAGCAAAGATGACTCAGTATAAAATCTAACCTATTGGTCAGGCTATAATTGAACAGGCTATAGATGCTCCTGTGAAAGTTTGCAAACAATAAATTAATTGGAAATATTACATTTTTTGTTATTTTAAATTATGATTATTTTTTATACTTCCCTAAAAGTGGCAGTCCCATGTGTAGTAAGAGCCCTCTAACCGTTGAATATGCCTACTTTCAACAAGCATAGGGCTAGATGAATCTCCTCATTCAATCAAACTCACTAAGTTGAGTTGGCTCACTCAGTCAGTCTTTCTAGGCGTTTCTCAGTAAGCTTCCTTTTGCCTCTATTGCTTCTATGTCAAAATCCTGCTTCTCTTTCAGGTATTAAGGAGGGCACGTATTGCGTGGTGCACTGGGTGTTATACACAAGTAATGAACCATGGAACATTGCATCAAAAACTGGGGATATACTGTATGGAGACTAACATAATATAATAAAAAATTATTATTAAAAAAAATCCTGCTTCTCTTGAATCATTTTTCCTGAATCCTTCCTTTTTTACTCTAAATTAAGATACCTTGCATCAGCTAATGCCAAATTTCTATTCCAGCCTCAAACTTTCTTCAGTTCCTACTCATATATGCTCTGTGCATATGGACATAGTATACCCTCGATGGACACGAGGTATCGAACATAGAAGTACACACCAACGTATTCTGTAATAGAGCTTCCCTTGGCCTTAGCTTATTTTGAGACCAACATAGTGTGTGCTCAAGTAATGGTGTTGACTGTCTTACAACAAATACCTAGGGCTGGCTATCACATTTAGGCAACCCCGAGTGAGAAAAAAAGGGACAAACTCATGCTTCATGTGGGTTAATGACACAGAGAAAATCTATTCCTCTGCTTCATACTATGCCCTAAAGCTGTCTCAAAAGGCCCGAAACTTCGCTCTGCCCTTAATCTTACTAGAGACACGAGTTTATACACCTATATGGAAGAATAGCATCATATTAGGTAAAATGGAATTTCACCCAACTTTCTACTCTCATACGCTCTTCCTCTTACTACTCTGTATTTTCTCACTGCCTACTTGACTCCCAGGTCTTTTCTCTGTCATCTCTAGGACAGCTGTTAAGCACTAAACCAATTCTGCTACAGCTTTAACCTCTTACTGGACAGTTCCCGCACCTTCCTAAAGTAATTAGAATCAAGCTTTCCCCCCAGACACCTAAGGTGTATTCCAATGATGCTTTTCTATCTTCATCTCTCTTTAGTATTTCATGGTGCTCACTAGTCCTTCTTAATATCGTTGCTCTCTTGGCTTCCATGATAACACTTTTCTTATAGGACACAGAGTATCTAACATAAAAGTATATACCAAGACAGTTCATGATCACAAGTGTACCTTTTATTAATTATTCTTCCTCCATCCTTATTATGCCTACTATTGTGTTAACATACTGTTCGCTCATGGAAATGCCCATTGACTAACTACAATACTCACACTTTAACCACTGTCCATTCCGAGTTCTCTCCTTGGCTTCCCCCTGTCTCTCACTCCTCACCCTCTCCCCTCAGCCATCTCATTCATTGCTAAGAATTCTATTACCACCTGTGCACAGATGACTCTAAGAGCTTCATTTCTAATCCAGCCCACTTCCCAAACCTAGATTTTTGCACCCTACTACTTAATGACATTTTCACTATGTCCCATATATAAATCAATCTCAATATGTTTAAAACTAAATTTATAATCATTTCTTCCATCCCCAGCCAGGCTAAATCTGCTTCTCCTGTATTTGTGATCAATGATAAATGTACCACCACACACTCATGAATCCACATAAGAATGTAATGTTTGTCCTACACTCCTTTCTTTTCTTTATCGCGTATAGCCAGTCGATCACTAACTCTGGTCATTTCAACATCATATAAAACAGAGTTATTGGCCCCATACAGTCCACCCTCACTGCCCCCTATTTACTTCTCTCCTTGACTATTACAACAGCCTTCCTCTCAATTATATGGCTATAGGAACTTCCATTTTAAATCTGTATCTGTCACTGCCTTCAGAGACAGTGATCTTTTAGCACATAATCTGACCAAGCGACTGCTTTACTTACAATTGTTCGATGGTTTCCTATTATTTACGGGACAATGTTCATGGCAAAGAAAGATGAAGGCCACCTGCCTACACGTTCAGCCTCATTCACCACCACTCACCAATCACGTCCTATGCTCTGTATCTGCACAGTCGTGGTCAGAACTGTACACTTTGGAGTTGTACACTCAAACAATTAGCTTGGAACAAGCATCACTGCTGTTATCCTGGGGTAGAGCTAGAATGGTAGAAACTCCTCATATTCTCTAATTTCTCATACCCTGGAAAATTCTATTACCACTGAGGAGTCACTTGAGACAGCTTTTCACTCCACAGCAGCAATACCAAGAAAGGTGTTAATAAGTAAAAGATTTACTGAATTCACCTCTGTCTGAAGCTTTGCAAGTGACTTGAAAGAAGGTTTATGCAGGCTCCCTCGTTTCATAGGAGTACTAGCTTATAGCTGAGCAACAAGATATTTTAGGATCTAACCATTGGTGTGGAATCAGAAAAGGCGAGGTTACAACCATTCTTCTGTCACCTGACTTCTTCGAGTAGCCAGGTCACTAAAACGAGGATAACAATAGCTAATCTGTGAGTTGGTTAGAGAATTAAATGAGATACCAAAGTTTCTCATATAGTGCCTGCAACATAACAGGTGCATTTACTTATGGCCGTTATATAGTAGTGTGGACAAATTGAAGATGTTATGGTTTTAGAGGACAAGACAGATACGTAAGTCCTTTTTCGCATAAGAGGAAAATATATTTTTTAATAATACATATGCTATGAATATGCATTCATATGTGTCTTGCTCTCGACTGGGAGGCATGGTGACAAAACAATAAAACACATGCATGGTGTGTCTTAGAGACCTACGTTATGGTTTGGGGAGGGAGGGTCAGCACCTGAAGCAAAGCTCCCATGCTACTGCCACATGCATGCAGGAAGCACCAATTTCAGGTTCCCAGCTCAGCAATTCCTCTCCTTAGTTCTTTTTTTTTTTTTAAGATTTTATTTATTTATTTGACAGAGATAGAGACAGCCAGCGAGAGAGGGAACACAAACAGGGGGGAGTGGGAGAGGAAGAAGCAGGCTCCCAGCGGAGAAGCCTGATGTGGGGCTCGATCCCAGGACTCCGGGATCACGCCCTGAGCCGAAGGCAGACGCTTAACGACTGCGCCACCCAGGCGCCCCCTTTCCTCAGTTCTTGGCTGTGCATCCAGTTCCAGGGTAGAGCCATGTGAAAGTAAAATCTTTTTCTCAATTTCTGGCTATTTGCCCCCAACCAGTAAGGAGCAGAAAGGCTCTGGGCAGTGCCTTGAACGATTCATACGGGCTGATAATAGAGGATCACCGTCTTTGTAATGAATATCCTTCTGCTGAGCAATGTGGGGATATAAAGCTAACAGGAAAAGAAAGCACAGGGAGTTCACAAAAACTAAATTATTTAACAAAATTTAAAAAGCACAGAGGAATTAATTGTGAGAGAGCATTTCTCCTCTCTGGGACATCTTCAAAATTTCTGTCCACTCTTTCCAAACAGTGGAAGTGGTCACTGATGCTAAATGATCATAAAGTATTACTAACAACCTCGGCAGGGAATTGTCCTCGCTTTTAAGCACAAAGCTTCCACATTCAGGAGGAAGGGGCCAAGCACTTTGGGAAACTAAAAAAGTACCAAAGAACAAAGCTCATGGGGTTGCTATTGCCCTCAGCCTTATAGAACATCCTCAGGAGTTGCATTTGACCATTTGTTCCCCTAACTAACCCAGCTGCTCTCACCAGGATATTGTTCTGTCCTAGGAAACTGCCCGGTGTGTATTCTATTTTGGAAATACACTTATCATTGCTCCTTAAATGCCATTTTGCCTTTGGAAACATTCACAGGAACTAGCATTCAGAAGGTAGAAAGATTTCTGAAAGCTTGAAAATTCCCCAGTAGGAGCTCCAATTCTCAGAAAGCCATAAAAGAACACAGGCTGGGCCACAGCTAATATAACAACAACAACAAAGCTGAAAATACCACTCAAACCATAATACTGTGATATTATTACAAAATGACAAAGAATAATTATTATCATTATAAGCTATCATGTATTGCTTCCTACTTCTTGCTAGTACTTTACGCTCATTACCTCAATTAATATTCACAGAAGCCTATATAAATATAGACACCAAGGCTCAGAAAGGTTAGGTAATTTGCCTATGGCGACCCAATTAACAAGATGGCCAAGACGGGATTTGAACTCAAAGTGCTGCTCTTTTCCACCATCCCAATGCATTTGAGTCCCATCCAGGAATGGAGCCTAACCCCTGAAACAGGTAGAAATGCAATGGACCCTTGAAGTTAAGTAAGCTGAGCTCTGCATTT
The DNA here is from genome assembly GCF_017311325.1 of Ursus maritimus. Classification (NCBI taxonomy): domain Eukaryota; kingdom Metazoa; phylum Chordata; class Mammalia; order Carnivora; family Ursidae; genus Ursus; species Ursus maritimus. The sequence continues at coordinate 28,300,550 of NW_024423319.1, forward strand.
GTATGGTGAGGAAAGCAGTTTTTTTTTCTCACATTTTGTATATGCTATATTTTATCTACAGACATCTTTTGCTTTTGGGGTTTCAAGAGAAAATGGTGCAAAGTTATAGAATTCTGAGAAGATATTAATAATTGATTTGCACCTGCTATATGTCAAGTACTTTACACATATTACTTCTTATTTTTAGGACAGCCCTTCAAGTTATACAGCACCATTGCCATTTAATAGATGGGAAAAAGAAAGCTTAGAAAGGTAGACTCAGCTAGAACCTGAGTCTCTTTATTCCAAAGAGTCTTAATGCCTACTTGGGTGGTTTAGCCATTGGAGGCATTTTGGTGCTGATGCCCTTTTCCCCAACCATTTCATTTTCTGAAGCAGCTTTTGTCATAAATAATTTTTTACTTTGTAAAACCATTTTGGAATTATTAGAAGAAAGGCAGAATAATGAAACCCTCCCTTTGGTTAGGCTTTGGGTGTGTCAAATTTAATTTTTGCCAAATGAGCTGAATCAATCAATTATTGTAATAAAATCCAAGCCATAGTTTGCTTTATTTGCTAATAGCTGGATTATTGAAATATACTGATATAAGATGTAGAAGCTCAGAAAAAGGAGGCTTCTTCATTATCTATGGGCATCAAATGCCAAAATATACAGAGTTCTCCCTCCATCTCTCCCTTGATTATACAGTAACTGGTTTGTATCAGTTGGTTATTGCTATGACAATGGTGTGTAACAAACCACCCCAAAACTCAGGGACTTTAAGATAATAAGCCTTTCTTTAGGTCAGGAGTCTGTGGTTTGGCAATTTAAGCTGAATTCAGATGGATGATTCTTCTGGTCTTAAATGGGTTTATTCATATGTCTAGTGGTATGTGGTTCATAGTTGGGTGATAGGAGTGCCAAGGCCACGTGCAGCAGCAATCTCCACCATGCACGTTCTCACATTGAAGGGAGAGTAGCTAGAGAAGAGGAAAAAATAGGCAAGCATTTTAAAGCCTTTGCTTGTGTTAAGTTTTCTACTCTCCAACTAGCCTAGCCAAAGCAAGTCACAAGGCCAACCTCAGTCTACAAAGAGCAATGATATGGAAAGTTTTGATACATACAGCCACTAATGAAATCCATATATCATATTCCACACTTGTCACAAGTATTCACATCCTTCTTACACACAAAATATGCTTCCCTCAAAAGATCTCAAAAGTCTCATTTAGTCACACCATCAGGTCCAGAATTCATTATCTCATGATTTACAGTCAGGTGCTGATATGGCTCCTCAGATGAGGATTCAAATCCAATGAACTACAATGACAATTTATTGGCCATTCACGTACCTACTCACATTTAGTGATGACAGAGGGACTGGATAATTACAAAACCACTCTCTTTCAGAAAGTGAATACTATGGGAAGCACCTAGCCCAGGTACATAGTATAACAATTTACACTGGACAAATGTAGCCAGGACCCTATAACATAGGGGTAGGGAATGTTTCTTGATTATATCCCATTATGTTTCCTAAGACTGGCCCACCAGTCCATTGTTCTACATGGTCTTAACTTTATTCAAAATATTATTCTTTTTCCATTATGCTTGGTCACTTTTGAAGAGGGCATTTAAAAATATGTTTTCTTTCTTTCTTTCTTTTGAAGATTTTATTTATTTATTTGACGGAGAGAGAGACAGCCAGCGAGAGAGGGAACACAAACAGGGGGAGTGGGAGAGGAAGAAGCAGGCTCCCAGCAGAGCAGGGAACCCGATGCGGGGCTCCATCCCAGGTCCCTGGGATCAGGCCCTGAGCCAAAGGCAGATGTTAATGACTGAGTCACCAAAGCACCTCTAAAAATATGTTTTCTGAGCAACTTTTTAGCCTGCTTCTTGCTCATAAAATATTGAAGGCCCAGTGCTTTTCTGAGTTTTATATAATTCCATTCTCCTTTAATCCAGGACGGTAGCATTTTGCCCATACAACTCCCTTAAAACTTCGTGAGTTTCATAAAAATACAGTTTAAGTCCACTCCATTGGCAAGAGCCACAACCATAATTCCTTTTGAAGTCTCCCTTTCTCTAGATTTTATCCGTGTTTCTTTGGCTTCTCAGGGTGCTGCTCTGAGACAATGCTCTTAGAATTTCTTTTAGAATTTCTTTAGCTCTTAGAAATACTTTTGTCTTGTTGAGAGGGTCTATATAGCAACACCTTAATTCATTCAAAAGTCTTAACAAAGGCTGACAAACCTCTTTTGGTCTTTAGTACTAAGACCACATGTTTCTGGCAGATCCTTGGATTTGATCTTTTACTAGCCCAAGAGGGTAGAGAAAAGAAAATGAATATTTTCCAATCCACTGAGTTCTGGTATTCTCTGAATTTTACTCACAAACCATTCAGTTCCTTCTTTAATGCATCTTTTTCTATTTGCACCTTATCATATGCAGCTAGTAAGAGCCAGGTGGTATTTTCAACATTCTGCCTGGAAATATCTTTACTAAAGTATAAATGTTAATTTGGTATATTTTCTATATTCTAAGCTACCACATTTTACCAAATGCTTCACCGCTAGATAACACTGTTTGCCACTTACCCAGGCTGCTAGGGCAGATTCCTCACTATTTTTCCAGCCTCTTTATAGTATTTTCCTATTTTCCTCCCCTCACTCAACACTTTTTCCAGTCTCTCCCCACTGCTTTTCATAAAGCCAATGACACATATTTTAGATCTTTATTATAATACTTTGTTTCCAAGAACAAATTTCTGTATTTGTTATCTCCTGTGATAATAATGCCACATAACAAAATAACTCCAACTCAGGGATTTAAGTCACTAACCATTTACTTGGCATACAAGTTTGTGAGTTAATAATTTAGAATGGACTTATTTGATTCATTCTTCTGGTCTTAGTTGAGCTCACTCACAAATGTGAAGTTGGCTGGCTGTCAACCAGGGTAATAGCCATGACTGGGCCATGTGTCTCACCTTATCAGGTAGGCTGGCCTGGGAGTTTTATCATGGTGAAGGCCAAGAAAAAAAGAGAAGTGGAAATACCAAGTACTTTTTCAAACCACTGATTGCATCAAATTTTCTAACGTTTCATTGGCCAAAACAAGCTTCATGGCCATACAAAGAGTCAATATGAGAAGGCACTGCCAGATGATACTGACACCGGGAGACACAAAAAATTGGGGCCATTAATTCAATCTAAAACACTTATTATATAATTACTCAAATGTGTTAACACACTTCATCTCAGTAGGATGATAGCCATCTCCAGGAAAAGAAATTGCTATGCCTTTTTTGTTTTTGCTAAGAAAGGGTAAAAAAAAAAAAAAGTTCTTGAAATGGAACATATGGAAAAAAGAGTAATAATTCAAAGAGATGAGGACTTAGATGGATTTTTGGTATCCAGTACTTTCAGAGGTCAGGAAGGTAGTATAATTAATGAAGCCAGTGGGGATAGAAAACAATTGGCTGTGCTAGGGATACTGATGAGTTGTAAAGCGCCATGTAAAAAAGCCACTACTCTTCCAATTCCAGAAGATCATTATCACAAATATGGGCGAAGTGTTGCCAGATGTTCTAATCTTCCAATTCCAGAAGATCATTATCACAAATATGGGCGAAGTGTTGCCAGATGTTCCATTTGTTTTAAAGAACCTGAAAATCCAGATTCTTGTGTGAAATCTCTGGCTTTTTAATTATTGGAAGCTAATTCAATGAAAAATAAAACAAACAAAATGCTGAGAAGACCATTACTCTCTGGATTCACACACACACACACACACACACACACACACACACACACGTCCACAAATGCAAACTGGATCTGACCCATAGGTTGCCAGTTTGTGATCTTTGCTTTAGACCTTTGTGTATAGAGGGTCTTAAATTTTTTCCACCTTTATTGAAGTATAACTGACAAATAAAATTGTGAGATTTTGTTTTTTTAAGATTTTAGAGAGAGTGATAGAGTAGGGGGAAGGGCAGAGGGAGAGGGAGAGGGAGAGAGAGAATCTCAAGCAGACTCCCCACTGAACACTGAGCCTAACACAGGGCTTTATCTCATGACCCTGACATCATGACCCGAGCCGAAATCAAGGGTCAGATGCTCAACCAATGGAGCCACCCAGGCGCCCCTAAAATTGTGAGATTTTTAAAGTGTGCATGCAATGATTTGATCACTGTGAAAGGATTCTTGTCCATTAAGCTCATTAACACATCACCATCCATCGCCTCACATATTTACCCTTTTTTTTTTTTAACTTAGGTGGGAACATTTGAGTTCTACTCTCTTAGCAAATTTTAATTATGTAATACAACATTGTCAACTATAGTCACTATGTTACACATTAGATCCTCAGATCTTATTCATATTATAACTGAAAGTTCATAGCCTTTTACTAACCTCCCTATTTTCCACACCCCCAAACCCCTGGCAACAACTTTTCTACTTTTTTTTTTTTAAATGAGTTTGACTATTTTTTCTTTTTAAAAGAGTCTACATATAAGCAGTACCATGCAGTATTGGTCTTCCTTTGTCTGGCTTATGTCACTTACCATAATGCTCTCCAGGCTCAGTTTCTTTATACATTGATCTGTCAAAGGACACTTAGGTTGTTTCCATAACTTAGCCACTTGTGAATAATGTTGCTATGAACATGGGAGTACGGATGATAAATAGTTTTTAATTTCCAATTCAATATATCACAAATAACTAAGGTGGCAGTCAGTTGGAAATTAGCACATAATCCAGGAACTTTAAAGTTTCAATGATTCCATGTTTGCATCTAGGTATGTCTCTTGGTTTCATGATGACAATGCAAATACACAATTTATAAAGGTTCAATCTGGCCAAAGCCCAGTTCAAATTACTATAGGCTTAATGAGAATCTGACACAAGACCTGATCTTTCCTTTTAGTTTTTCCCATATATTTTTGGTTTCCAAGGATATATAGGGGTTTCTCTAAATATGCTACGTACAGTGCTGCAAAGAAGTCATTAAAGAAAAGGCTAAGCTTGATCCAGAAGACACAAATTAGGAAGTTCAGTCAAAGTAACCCTAGCTAGCGGCACCAACTATCCACATAAAAATAGCCAGTGTTTCGGTAAACCCCTTACTTTGATCTTTCCCAGTACGGTAAGGAAATAAAAAGAGTATGTGAAGATCTAGAGACATAGGAAGCTTAGTAAAAATGGCTTAGGGATGTATACTACAGCTTGGGGAATACAGTCAATAATATTGTAACAACTTTGTATGGTGACAGATGGTAACTACACTTATTGTGGTGACCATTTCATAACACATATAAATATCAAATCACTATGTTGTACACCTGAAACTAATTCAACAGTGTATGTCAATTATTCTTTAATACAAAATATCTGGAACAAATATAAATTTTGCTGCCTAGATTTAATTAAATTAAATTAATTAATTAATTTTTTATTTAGAGAGAGAGAAAGAGTGTGAGTGAGGGGAGGGGCAGAGGGAGAGAGAGTCTTAAACAAGATCCATGCCTAGTGCAGAGCCCAGTGCAGGGCTCCATCTCACTACACTGAGATCATGACCTGAGCTGAAAGCAAGAGTCAGATGCTTAACTGACTGAGCCACCCAGGCACCCTACCTAGATAGATTTTAGTAGCTATCTCATACTCTGGTATACTTGAGAAAGATAATTTACAAATCAGCAGGTACTGTGGGACTTGGACTAAAAAATAATAAGATTCTTTTGGCAATCCATTGGGCAAATGTCTCAGATAATACTGCGTTTTGTTCCATGGTGCGTTGTATTGTGTCTGCTTCTGGGTACTGCATTTGAAAAGAACAGCGCTACACTGGAGTATGTTCAGAGCAGAGTGACCAAGCTAGTGAGAAAACTAAAGTGACCTATTGCCCGTTTGCTGGGGATTAAGAGAGTTCCCAGGATGTGGGACTTTTAGTACTAAAACTAAAAAATCAAACCAAAATAAGTTGGTCACCCTGGGGAGAACTTGAAACCATGTTTTAGAAAGAAATGCTAAAGGGTTTCAGCACATTTATCCTAGAGAAGGTTTTGGAGAAGGCATGATAAATTCTTCCGAGTATACTTAAAGACTGCTATCATTTTCTTCTGTATAGCCCGAGGAAGTTATGAAGATCAATACGTAACATTACAGATTTGGGGTTAAAATAAGAAAAAACTATTTACAGTCATACCAGCCTAAAGACGGAATGGGATAGATCAAGAAGTAGACTTTGATGAAAATCCTCAAATAATGCAAAGCATTAAGTGTAAAGACGTATCAGAAATGTTGCAGAGAGGATTCAGATTTTTGAAGTATAAGAAGGGATTTGGATGATATGGCCTTTAGGGTCCCTTCCAATTGTTTTTAAGGTCTGTGATTCTTTAGGATCATAAAATATTTTGATATAAGGAAGACAAACAATTTAAGTTTGAAAATCTTACTTTTATTATCAAAAAAGCAATAGAAGAATTTTAAAATAGCAAAATAAGGAGAACCATATGGCAGAGAAGAAACCAAAATTAATCTGAGGTTGGTGCAACAAGTGTTGTAAGCTGTCAAGTCACTTTTGAAGCAGCCCCGGATAAGAGATCAGCCATGGATGAAGAAAGACCATTTTAGAAGAGAATGAGAAACAGTCACCGAGGATGGTAAAGTAATTCAAGCATTAAATTAATTCTTACATGTTTACCACAAGGATGACGAAAAATATGCCTATACTTCTGTGCCTCAAGAAAAGTGTTTAAGTCACCAGGGTGACTGAAATGCCAAGTATCCAGACAAGAACAGTGACAAGTATTAACCCTAAGTTTACCTGCACAAAATTTCTGTATCATCCAAGAGAGAAACTTTAAGCTTGTCCTTGACTCATTGTATTTGGGTTAAGTAGCACCAGGAATGGGCAAAACGGGAGTCAGAGTCATGCCCAAAATACTTCCATCTGTCTGGGACCAATCAGTTCTAGTACCCATAGGGCAGAACAGCCCTTCCCGAGATTGAATGAAAGAGAATTGGGTGAACTCCAGATCCTGAGGCACTAATACAAACCTAAATGTCATTTTCAAAACCTTGTTTTCATTAACAGTCTACTTATGTTTGCTAATTGATAACACTTTCCCACTCCTATTTCCTTCTCTATACTAACAATAAGTTTTATCTTCAAAATAATCAAGGCATGAGAGTACATTATAGTCTGCTACAAATAAAGTTACAAAGACAGAACAGGTTACACTTATTGGATACCCACTGACTGTACGGTTCTGTAGTAATTACTGTGGAGCCACAAAGAAAAAAATAGATGCCACCTGTGACTTCAATGAACTTGGCAGTTCCTGGGCCAAGACGGTATACTAAGTGTTCCAATCTGCTGGGCGCTCACTAAAGGATTTGGTACTTTGGCATAGTGGAATTTGATAAATTAATTCAACCAGTCAATCAATTAGTTAAAGTGGATACTGTCCACATTTTACAGGTGAAGCAGTACAAATTGCCCATATGATAACAATATATACCTTTCTGCCCTGGCCAGTCTGAACTTAGAACTTACATCTATTGTTTTGATGTAATTTTATTTTATTTTTTTTATTTTAATGTTTTTTTATTATATTATGTTAGTCACCATACAGTACATCCCTGGTTTCTGATGTAAATTTCGATGATTCATTAGTTGCGTATAACACCCAGTGCACCATGCAATACGTGCCCTCCTTACTACCCATCACCAGCCTATCCCATTCCCCCACCCCTCCTCCCCTCTGAGGCCCTCAGTTTGTTTAAACAGCATCCTTTTTCATTCTCCAAAGCTCCCCAATTTTGATTATAAATTATATGGTCACCGCAATTATCACAGTAGTCAATGGCAGAGCTGAGAATACAATTGTGGTCTGCTGATTTCTTGTGCTCTTTTGAACATGATCTTAAATAAGATATTCTATAGTAAGAATATAACAGAAATCAATTGCTATCTTCTGAAAGTCCACTGCTAACACTACCACTTCCACACAATTACTCATTCATCTTCCTGTAAGCACTCCTGTCCCTGCGCGGCCTATGCTACCTGCTTGGTTATCCTCATATGTTCTTTATTACCTGTATAATAGCTACTACCACACAACTGAGTTTCTAGAACCTCAATATTTGCATTGTTCATGCAACCAAATCCCCGGCTTCAGGCTTTCTTGACTCTTTATTTTTTAAAGATGTTATTTATTTATTTGAGAGAGAGAAAGAGATCACAAGCAGGGGGAGTGGCAGAGGGAGAGGGAGAAGCAGGCTCTCCGCTGAGCAAGGAGCCTGATGCAGGGCTCAATCCCAGGACCCTGGGATCAAGACCTGAGCTGAAGGCAGACACTTAACCTACTGAGCCACGCAGGCGCCCCTTGACTCCTTAAAAGTACAATCAATCCATATAAGACACCCGTTTCTGTGACCATCTACTGGGTAGAAAATGATTATCAGGATCTATCCCACCTCTTAAAACCTAGAGCTCCAATCCTACTCATGTACCAAAATTCCCTTTTACTACAACTATCCTGCCATCGTTCCTGCCGAACCAACTTCAGTCTCATTGCTAGTTACTTTCTGTTCCTTGACCTACGTGATTTCTGCCAGATAATCAAACTAATTCTGGCTTCACTTTTTTTTTTTTTAAAGATTTTATTTATTTATTCGACAGAGATAGAGACAGCCAGCGAGAGAGGGAACACAGCAGGGGGAGTGGGAGAGGAAGAAGCAGGCTCATAGCGGAGGAGCCCGATGTGGGGCTCGATCCCACAACGCCGGGATCACGCCCTGAGCCGAAGGCAGACGCTTAACCGCTGTGCCACCCAGGTGCTTCAGGCTTCACTTTTTTTTCTACTCCACCTAAACTCCATGAAAAATCTCACCTGTTTCTATGACTGTTATATATATATTTAAATACCATAAAAACAGAGTCATATGTTTGTAGCCAAAGCACCTCACATAAAAACCTGGGTTATAAGGGGTACTCGATATACATATGTTGAATAAAGGAATTATGATGGGGGATTACCTACTATATGTTAAATTTCCCCTTCCAGTTCTCATAATGGAGTTCTAAGTAGCATATACAGAAAGGGCTAGTTGATATAGCTCTGATAAGGCTATAATAATCAGTCAAATCCTCAGGGAACATCTTCCTTGGAACTACTACATGAAAATAAAATAATATCCTAATCTTTGATCAGCTATGACATTTACTATTACTTTTATGATTGGATTTTATAATATTAGTAGTTATAATTTTTTTTATTACTTTCCAGGTAATTAGCAACTTATTTAATTGTTGGCCAGTAGGTGTATAGTGGCTCCTGGCCTTTGGGCTCATGCTCTAACAGCAGGATGTCCTATAGGATTGGTCAACTTATAGAACAGTTAGCATTACATGTTCCATATAAGAGGTGCTCTATAATTCACTGATGGAGAAGCATATTTTCTCACTCACACGTGCACTGAAAAAATATGTAATTATATAAAAAGAGCCAAATGGAAACATTTTTTAAAAATTTGTTTTTAAAAAGTATATAGCATTCATCAACCAGAATTTTCAAAATATAAACACTTTCATGTAATGAAATATTTTATATATAAACATTTGACTAAAAAGACTCTGTAATAAGTAGGCCTTGTGAGATTATTTTTTACTCACCTTGAAATTTTCTTAAAGTCCGGTTTGTTTGTAGTTCTGCAACCTCTAGTCAGCTTCTTCATTAGACTTCGTAGAAAATGGCTGACTTTTCTGAAAATGGCAGACTAGTCACTTTCAGATCAATCCATTCACTGAGGACGCCAAAAAAATCTGGATAAAACATAAAAATAACACTTTGATATAAAATAATATAATGAGGGGCGCCTGGGTGACTTAGTCAGTTAAGCATATGACTCTTGATTTCAACTTAGGTCATGATCTCAGAAACTTGAGATAGAGCCCTGTGTTGGGCTCTGCACTGGGTGTGGAGCCTATTTAAGATTCTCTCGCTCCTCTCCCTCTGTGCCCCCACCCCGTTCGTGCTCTCTCTCTCTCTCTAAAAAAAGAATAAATAGAATAATATAGTGTAATATAAATCAAATACAAATTTTAGGGGTGCTTGAGTGACTCAGCCAGCTGAGCCTCCACCTCTTGATTTTGGCTCAGGTCATGATCTCTGAGTTGTGAGATCAAGCTCCCTCTCTCTCTCTCAAAAAAAATTTAAAAAATTAAAAACTACAAATTTTAGGTCAGGATTAATAAAAGAAGATAATTCATGTAAAACATCTAAGAGTTTCAATAGGGCTTTTGAAGGGCTACACTCTGGAGTAAGGATGAACTAGTCCCCCTCATAAGGGGACTCAAACCTTCATGGATTAAGGAAATCTGGGATTGCTGGTACCTTCACTTAACTATTGGCCAGAATAAAAATTGAGTCATATTTGGAGGAAGATAACATTAAATAGCACCTCAAATTTATCTGCAATTTTGTACACAATTCTTTGGCTTTAAGTAAAATATAACCAACTATGCACATGTAAAGAAGTTGAGAAATTAAAGCAAAAATACACCCTGCTAATAGACAAACAGGAGATTTATATATTGGAGTTATCAGAAAAGAAATATAGAATAATTATGACTACTATAGTTAAAGAATTTAAAGAAAAATTTAAAAATGGTAGAAAATTACAAACTAAAAATTAAGAATCATATGGAAATTCTGGAATTTAGAGATACACTAATTTAAAGTAAGAATTCAAAAAATAGGTTTAATGATACTATACACACAAAATCCTACGGACTTTCCACCAAAAAGCTAGTAGAAGTAATAAATGAATTAATACCCAGAAATCAGTAGCATTTCTTTTTTAAAAAAAAAACTTTATTTGAGAGAGAGAGCGAGTGAGAGAGAGAGAGACAAGAGAAGCAAGCTCCCCACTGAGCAACATGGGGCTCAATCCCAGGACCCTGGGATCATGACCTGAGCCAAAGGCAGACGCTTAACCAACTGAGCCACCCAGGTGCCCATCAGTAGCATTTCTATATGCTAATAACAAAATAGCAGAAAGAGAAATTAAGAAGACAACATCATTTACGAGTACACGAAAAAGAATAAAATACCTAGGAATAAACCTAACCATCAAGGTCAAAGACCTGTACTCTGTAAACTATAAAAACACTAATGAAAGAAATTGAAGATGACACAAACAAATGGAAAGATATTACGTGCTAATGGACTGGAAGAATTAATAATGTTAAAATGCTGATATTACCCAAAGCAATCTATAGATTCAATGCAATTCCTATTAAAATATCAACAGCATTTTCTAAAAACTAGAATAATACCAAAATTTGTATGGAAACCCAAAAGACCTCTAATAGCTAAAGCAATCTTGAGAAAAAAACCAAAGCTAGAGGTATCACAATTCCAGATTTCAAGACATACTACAAAGCTGTAGTAATTAAAACAGTATGGTACTAGCACAAAAGTAGATGCATAAATCAATATAACAGAATAGAGAGTCCAGAAAGAAACCCACAGTTATTTGGTCAATTAATCTATGACAAAAAGGGAAAGAATATACAATGCGGGAAAAGACAGTCTCTTGAAAAAATGGTGCTGGGAAAACTGGACAGCTACATGTAAAATAATGAAACTGGACCACCTTTTAACACCATACACAAAAACAAACTCAAAATGGATTAAAGACCTAAATGGGAGACCTGAAAACATAAAACATCATACAAGAGAGCACAGACAGTCATTTCTCTGATATTGGTTGTAGCAACATTTTCCTAGATGTGTCTCCTAAGGCAAAGGAAACAAAAGCAAAAATAAATTATTGGGACTACATCAAGATAAAAAGCTTTTACAGGAAAAAACATCCGGTGGAAAAAAGACAGTCTCTTCAATAAATGGTGCTGGGAAAACTGGACAGCTACATGCAAAAGAATGAAACTTGACCAATCTCTCACACCATACACAAAAGTAAACTCCAAATGGATGAAAGACCTCGATGTGAGACAGGAATCCATCCAAATCCTAGAGGAGAACATAGGCAGCAACCTCTATGACATCGGCCAAAGCAACCTTTTTCATGACACATCCCCAAAGGCAAGAGAAACAAAAGATAAAATGAACTTATGGGACTTCATCAAGATAAAAAGCTTCTGCACAGCCAAGGAAACAGTCAAAAAAACTAAGAGGCAGCCCACGGAATGGGAGAATATATTTGCAAATGACACTACAGATAAAGGACTGGTATCCAAGATCTACAAAGAACTTCTCAAACTCAATACATGAGAAACAAATAAACAAATCAAAAAATGGGCAGAAGATATGAATAGACACTTTTCCAATGATGACATACAAATGGCTAACAGACACATGAAAAAATGTTCAAAATCATTAGCCATCAGGGAAATTCAAATCAAAACCACACTGAGATACCACCTTATGCCAGTTAGAATGGCAAAAATAGACAAGGCAAGAGACAACAATTGTTGGAGAGGATGTGGAGAAAGGGGATCCCTCCTACACTGTTGGTGGGAATGCAAGTTGGTACAGCCACTCTGGAAAACAGTGTGGAGGTCCCTTAAAAAGTTAAAAATTGAGCTACCCTATGACCCAGCCATTGCACTACTGGGTATTTACCCCAAAGATACAGACGTAGTGAAGAGAAGGGCCATATGCACCCCAATGTTCATAGCAGCATTGTCCACAATAGCTAAATCGTGGAAGGAGCCGAGATGCCCTTCAAGAGATGACTGGATTAAGAAGTTGTGGTCCATATATACAATGGAATATTACTCAGCTAACAGAAAGAACGAGTTCTCAACATTTGCTGCAACATGGACGGCACTGGAGGAGATAATGCTAAGTGAAATAAGTCAAGCAGAGAAAGACAATTATCATATGATTTCTCTCATCTATGGAACATGAGAACTAGGAAGATCGGTAGGGGAAGAAAGGGATAAAGAAAGGGGGGTAATCAGAAGGGGGAATGAAACATGAGAGACTATGGACTATGAGAAACAAACTGAGGGCCTCAGAGGGGAGAGGGGTGGGGGAATGGGATAGACTGGTGATGAGTAGTAAGGAGGGCATGTATTGCATGGTGCACTGGGTGTTATACGCAACTAATGAATCATCGAACCTTACATCGGAAACTGGGGATGTACTGTATGGTGACTAACAGAATATAATAAAAAATCATTTAAAAAAAAGATAAAAAGCTTTTTAGAATTTAAAAATAAATAAATGTAATTAATTAATTAATTAAAATAAATAAAAAATAAATAATATAAAATAGAAAGCTTTTGTACAGCAAAGGAAACCATCGGCAAAAGAAAAAGGCAACCTACTGAATAGCCAAGATATATGTAAATAATATATCTAATAAGGGGTTAATTTCCAAAATATATAATGAACATAATTATACAACCCAACACCAAAAAACCCGAACAATCCAACTAAAAAAAACGTGCAGAGGACCTGACTAGACATTTTTCCAAAGAAGACATACAGACGGCCAACAGACATGAAAGGATGTGCAACATCACTCATCATCAGGGAAATGCAAATCAAATCAACAGTGAGATATCACCTTACGTGTGTTAGAATGGCTAAAATAAAAAAGATAAGAAATAACAAGTGTTGACAAGGATGTGGGAAAAAAGAAACCCTCATACACTGTTGGTGGGAATTATAAATTGGTACATCCACTGTGCAAAACAGTATGACGTTTCCTCAAAAAATTAAAAATATAAATACCATGTGATCCAATAATTCCACTGTTGTCGGCTTACCCAAACAAAATGGAAACACTAACTCAAAAAGATATATGCACCCCTATGTTTATTGCAGCTTTATGTACAATAGGCAAGATATGAAAACAGCTTAAGTGTCCATCAATACACAAATGGATAAGAAAGATGTGGTGTATATATATGTGTATATATATGGGAATATTATGTAGCCATAAAAAAGGATGAAGTGACGCCATTTGAAACAACATAAATGAACCTAGAGGGTATTATGGTGAATGAAATAAATCAGACTGAGAAAGACAAATACCACATGATTTCACTCATAAGTGGAATCTAAAAAAGCCAATTAATAAATAAACAGAAAGTAGAATCAAACCTATAAATACAGAGAACAAAGTAATGGTTGATGGGGGTACAGGAGGGAGTTGAGCAAAATGAGTGAGGGGCAATTAGAGATACAGGCTTCCAGTTAGGAAATAAATAGGTCATGCAAATAAAAGGCACAGGATAAGAAATATAGTCAATGATATTGTAATAGCAATGTACGGGGACACATGATAGATACACATGTGGTGAACATAGCATAATGTATATACTTGCTCAATCCTTATGTTCTACACTTGAAACAAATAAAATATTATGTGTCAACTACACTAAAAAAAAAAAGGTTTAACAGCAGAATAGACACAACTGAAGAAAGATGTAGTTAATTGGAAATTAGAAAAAATTTCATGCCTCGAATGGCATGAAACAGGACCAACTGACTGATATCCAGGAGAAAAGGTAGTCAATAGAAACACAACCACTGGTGAACCAGATATTGAAGTTATCAGACACAGGCTTATAAAGAACTATGATGAATATCTTTAAGTACATAGACAAAAAGATGGAAAATTTCACAAATAAATAATAAAAATAATTAAATTAAAATCTTAGAAATTAAACTTTGTAAGTGAATTAAAAGTTTAAATAACCCAACGAAGAATTTTATTGACTTAACAGCAGATCATACATAGTAGAACTGATGAATATTCGACTGGAAGATAGGTCAGCAAAGAGTGTACAGAGTAAAGCATAGGGAGGAAAAGATGAAAAATATAAAAGATCTATTATATGTGTAAATGGAATCTAAGAAGAAGAGAAGAGAGAGAATAGATCAGAAGAATATTTGGAACAACTTCAGCCAGGAGTTTTCCAAAAGTGATGAATACAATCAACCATAGATAAGAGCGTATCAAGGAAGCCCAAGCAGTGTATATGTGTATATATATGTATTTATGTATATATACATATGTGTGCGTGTGTGTGTACACAAACCACATGATAATAATTCTAATAGCTATTTTTTTCTAGGAAAGACTAAAGGAAGAATAAAATAGTTCTTTAAAAGACTGAAAGCAAATAACTACAAACTCACCACACCATTTACAATGAAAATATTTTCATACATGCAGGCAAAATAAAGTATCTTCAGACAAAAAAAAAGCTAAAAGAACGAATTATTAGCAAATCTGCACTAAAAGACATACTAAAAAGGAAATATTTATGGGAGAGAAATGATCTAAGGTAGAAAGAAGTATAGTAATGCAGGAAAGAATGACAACTCCTAAAAAGGTAAATTTAAATGGATATTGACAATTTAAAGTACTAGTAATGCTATATTATATGGTTTTAAATAAGCATAAAATAAAAATTCTTGGCAACGATGTGACAAAATGTAAGAGGAAAATTAATAGAGGTAAAGTATTGAAAGATCCTTATATATTTGGGAACTAATAAACACTAATTTATATTACACTCTAATGAGACAAGGATGCATTTGTAATCTCTAGGGTGACCATTAAACAATATTAAGTGATTAATTACCAACAGGGTAATAAAGGACATAATAATTTTTAAAAACCACTTAATTCAAAAGGATCCAAGGCAGGGGAAAGAGAGGAATATAGTCAATATAGGCCCAAAGGAAGTACATGGTAAATTGGTAGATATAAACCCCATACGTCCGTAATGACATTAAATAAAAATGACTAAAGACTTCAAATAAAAGACAAATATTACCAGACTAACAATGAAAAGAAAATCCAAACACATGTGCTTACCAAAGATATACCTTAAATATAAGGAAATATAAAATCTGAAAGTAAAGATTATAAAAGACACACCACGCATACAATTAAGACAAAGGACGCTAATGTAGCTATATTAATACCTGAGACTTTAAGGGAAGATGGTAGAGAGGAGAGGAGACAAAGAGGCAAATTTCATAATGACAAAATGTCACCTCAATGGGAAGGAATAATTCTAAATCTACATATAACCAATAATATAGTTAAATAATGTATAAAGCATATATTGGCAAAGGGGAAAATATATGAACCCACAATCAGATTAGGAAATCTTAAGACATCTCTCTCACTGAATGACACAAAAATCAAACAAAAAAATTAGTGAGGCTACAGAAGGTAGAAACAAATTGTTTTAGTCTGGGTCTTTCCTGGAAGCAGATCTGGAAATAAGGATTTAAACGCTAGTAACTGATTTGGGAGGGCCAGGGAATGCTGGTAGTGGACTGGGAAATTGTTCAAGAAAAGCAGGCTACTTCTACCTGCTACTGTGGGCAATGGGGCTAATTCTTATCAGTCATCACTGAGAAACAGTTTTAAAAAAATTCTGGGGTGCCTGGGTGGCTCAGTCACTTAAGCGTCCCACTCTTGATTTTGGCTCAGGTCATGACCTCAGGGTTTCAAGACTGAGCCCCATATCCAGCTCCATACGCAGCGAGGAGTCTTGTTTGTCCCTCTCCCTCCCCCGCTTATACTCTCTCACAATCTCTACAATAAATAAATAAATAAATAAATAAATAAATAAATAAGTCTTTTTAAAAAAATTCCTCAGTATTATCCCAAACAAGGGGTAACAGACCTGGAATATTTATACACCTACCTACAAGACTCATCAGTTAAGGGCTGCTTTTAAGGGGTATAAATCTCTAGCACTTCTGACCTACAACGTGCGTGTGGGTAGCATGAACTTCCGCCATTTTGGAAAAGCCCTCAGTCACAGAGTTGTAAGTTGCTGGCAATTTGAAGTAAGCCAGAGCACATGGTAGTGTCCCAAGAATATGTGTGAGGTACCCACAGCATCTGCTACAACAATTTAAAAAAATGACCTAATTGACATTTATAGAACACTGAACTGAAAAACTGTAGCACACACATGATTTCCAAGTGCCCATGGAACATTTATCAAAAGAGACCATATGCTGAGTCATAAAGCAAGTCTCAACAAATTTTAAATGATTAAAATCATACTGAAAACGCTCACTGACCACAGTGAAATTAAACTAGAATTTAACAACAAAACGATAGAGAAATCCACAAGCGTGTGTAAGAATGTGAAAACAAAAACAAAAACTGATGTTATCCAATGTGGCTAAGAAGGCCTCTTGGGGTAGAAAAATGCATGCCAAGACAGGGGAATCAGTCAGACAAGAAGGGTAGTAAAAAAACACGTTCCATACAGAGGTAATAATATGCGTGAAGGCCATAGAAGTCAGGAAAGGCTTCCTGAAGGAGGTGTCTTGAAATGGGCTTTCAAAGATTACTAAGATTTGGTGACACAGAAGAAAAGAAATAAAAGGACACTGTAGGCAGAAAGAATAATAAGTAAAATAGTAATAAACACAACACGTTGGTATTAATGACCTTACTGAAATTTAGATTCTTTGTGGGGTAGCCACAGGGAATTAAATTGGAGGTGGAATGGATCAGATAATGGTGTGGAGGGCTCAGATTTTAGATATGGCTCCACACATAAGAGATGCCCGTGTATATACCTATGTAGCAAGCTTCCTTTATAAGGGAAGCTTCAGTAGAGCGTCATTTAAAAACCTTAATTTACCCACAGAGATATTAAAAGCCACTGAGTAAATCTATCCTTTTAATAGCACATATAAAAGGGGTCCACCTCCTGTTCCAGGGAAGGCACTCTTCTGTTTAGTAGATAGTGTAACAGCAGGTTGCTATCAAGTCCAATGTTATTTAGTAACAGATTGTTACAGGAGAACAATCTAATTCAGCCCATTCTTGGTCTTCCAGCAGTCCAGCAGTAATGGACTGTTTCGGTTCATTGAATATTCTGTATATTTGCCACACAAACACAGAGGGTTTAGCAACATTACAAGATGTTAGCACAACTCAAGTCACTTAATACAGATTAAGAGCTCAAAACTTACGTGCTTAAATTCTTTCAGTTCGATTCAGTTTACCTTTCTTTGATGAATCAGAAAGCTCTTTAGGATCTTACAGGTAAGGTCTGAGGGGCATCTACAGAAACAATGATTCTTACCAGATTATGTGTTCAGAAATGCTGAGCCTAGAAGTACCCGGGCAGGCATTGCCAAAGAAAATAATTTCTTATCAGGTGATACTGTAAACTAGTACAGGAAAAAGTGTGATGGGGTATTGGGAAAACCTTGAAGAATATCCTACTAACAGTTGTAGAGGTTTGGAAAAGGAGAGTGTCTACTGTGCTGGGTCTTAGGGATATAGGACTGTGAATTCCCCATTTAGAACCCCAAGGAAGATATCGCTTCAGTCCTGAGTCATAGTGGACATTCTATGCTCTGTTCATTTACAACGATTGCCCTCTATGTCCATCGTCTAGTCTTTCATTCCAAGATGAGAATGTGTCACCGTCCCTGCATTCTGATCCCTTAGGTCGCAGGATCTCCAGAGTCCTGAAACCCAGAACACTGAAGAAGGAGGAATTGAGGTAAGACATCATAGTAGGAATCCACAGTGACAAGAAGGCATTACAATACACAGAGGATGATATGGAAAACTCAGAAGATGGAGATAAAATACATTTTATTATTTAAACCATGTTGAGGTGAGTGTTGGGGAAAGAACTAACACTTAATAAGATTAAATCTTCATGGGGCACCTGGGTGGCTCAGTCTGTTCAATGTCTGCCTGCAGCTCAGGTCATGATCTTGGGGTCCCGGGACTAAGCCTCTCATTGGGCTCCCTGCTCAGTGGGGAGTCTGCTTTTCCCTCTTCCCCTGCTCGTGCTCACTCTCTCTCTCAAATAAATAAAACCCTTAAAAAAATCTTCACAACTATTATCATTATTACTAGTATTAATATTATATTTATGAAATCATCCCCATTTTACAAAGAAGGAAACTTCAGTTCAGTGAGATTAACTAAGCTAACGTACGTAACCTAGTCATACTCACACAGTGACTAAGCTTTTGAATCAGGATTTACACTGAGATTTGTCTGATTCCAAAACTGCTCCCTTTTCACTCTTCTGCACACTCTCACGTTCATTTTGGCAACAGCTCAGAAAAGGAAAAAGGAAATAATAATAGTAAAATGTTGAGTGCTTTGTGTTAGGTAGTGAACCAAGCACTTTCCACACATTATCTCATCTTAAAGTTATAGAAAATGAGGCCCAGAGAGCTTAGGTGACATGTCGAATTCACACATTAAATGGAGGGACCAGAATTTGAATCTCAGCTTTGTGATTTGAGAGTCTACTCTTTTAAGGACTGTGCTATATTTGACTAGAGGCATACTGTATATATCCTAACCTGATCTTGGGCATTCAAAGTCAGAATGTCCAGAGTTCTTTATCCAACTAGGATATAAATACCCATGTCGTATTCATATTTTAAATATGTTGTATTGGTTTTGCTCTTAACACTCCATGAGAAGATACTGCCATATCTACAAAGGGGAGTAGACAGAATTTTGTTCCTGGATAATGCCACTTGGCAAGGGCTATCTCCTGCAGCACCCAGGGCCTGATCTGAAGGGGCAATATGTGGCTCAGAGCCCAATGGAATATTGTGGACTCTACACCAATTTATGCCACATGATCCCAGATAAAGTCACCAGCTTCTTCTGAACTGGTTCATCGTTTGTAACCTTCCCTAGTGTGCTCTTTCGTTCTTCATGGAACTCCCTCCTAAACAAACAATTCCTTATCTCTTCCTCTCAGATTCTTCAGGAAAGAAATGCAGTAGTAAATTGCATATCTTTGTTCTCAAGCTTATGATATGCTTGAGGGGTTCCAAGTACTGTTTGGTTCTCTAGAAATCCAATTCACAAAGAGAAAAAAGAGAGAGAGAGAGAAAAGATCAAACCTCTTGCTGTATTAATGAAGTACCATGTTAGCCATAATTACACTAGCTGGGGAAAGGTCAGGGTTTGAAATGGTGCAAATAGATTATCCACTCCTACTCACACACTACTCATTTATAATCAAAGAGGAAGAAGGCCTGACGGCTGTGTCCTAACTATGATATGCTCCTCAGACCTTTGTACCTAAGGAACTCTTCCTCAGGGGATACCCTCTAATCTGAGGGGTGTCCAAGTCAGGTACAAGATGATGAGGAAAGGTACCCTGCCTCTAGCTGATAGCTCTCTGTACACAAGAGTGGGTAATCTATGGCCTATGGGCCAAATCCAGATGGCTGTCTGTTTTTGTAAATAAAGTTTTATTGGAACACAGCCACACCTATGCATTTAGACATTGTCTATGACTGCTTTGCCATTACAATAGCAGAATCGAGTAGCTGAGAACACACAGCCCATAAGGCCAAAACTGTTTACTATGTGGTTCTTTACAGAAAAGTCTGCCAACCCTTGGTCTATGGTAATTGTTGACTTGTAAACTGTCAATGAACACAAAATTAACCCATACAGACAGGTGCCTTCTGTTCCCTGCCACCCTCCTGTTGTTCTCCTTCCATCTTCACTGGAGATCCCAGAAGGCAGATGCCCTATAAAAACCAAAGTGAAGCTTTTTAAGAAACGTATTATTTCAGTAAATGGAAAAAAGGATAGAATGGACATTTTTAAAAAATCCTCTAGAATATAAAACACATGCGTAAGACTAAATTAAAAAGTTAGAAGGGAAAAGTTAGAAAAGTTTTAGTTAGCATGAGGGAACTTCGGATCTTGGGAGAGAGGATTTTTTGGAGCATGACAGGTTTCCTAGTGCTTATTTATTTTGAAATCTTTACTAGAAACTTCTTGACTCATACACAGGAAATAAGAAGTAAAGAACTCTTCTCCAGTCCCTATATACATTCATTCACTCATTCATTCTATATTTTTGAGCCAGGTACTAGAATGGATGTTAAGAATGCAATAGTGAATAATCAGAACTTGGTTTCTCTTCTCAGGGGAACTACAGTTTAGTGGAGGGGAAATAGGAATTAAAGATAAACTCACAAGAAGTTATAATTCTGATAAGCACCATGAAAAAAAACCACAGGATACTCTTCAAGTATAAAACAAGAAGTTCTAATCTAGATTGGGGGGGGGTAGGGAATCAATACTGGCAACATAGGTAAAGGACATTTAAACTAAGATCTGAAGGGGATAGCAGTTTTTATGAATAGCTCTTTCTCCAATTCCTATTCTTGCCTGGGGATAGGAGCTTGGCAACTTCAAAGTATTGAAAGAAAAGTTTCCTCAGCAAAAGAAATACAGAATCATTAGGCTGAACATATAGGTAGAGTCCAAATCATATTAGACCTTGAATGCTCTAGAATTTTATTACAATAATAATTATTTATTTATAAGCAATTTATAAGCAATGGGGCATCACGATTTTGCTTACAGTTTTGTTCTATCGCTCCAAGAAGAAAGTAGAGAATAGACGGAAAGGGTGGGAGGCCATACTTTACATGCGCAAAGTTCTAGGAGGCTCTTGGAATAGCTTCTGCTCCCCCTCACTTTAATCCGGGTTTTTTTTTTTTTCCTTTTCCATACTCCCTACTTTTCTGCTTACTTTCTCTTTTTTCCTTGCCTTCCTCTACTCTAAATGGTCTACTGCCCTTGGATTTCAGCTCGCAAGCTTATGCTATTAGTTTTACTGCTTAGCAATCAAATTGGCTCTCGACTGGCCTGGGAAGCCTGATACCACTTAAAGTGTCGGAACATAGGTTGTGTGTCAGGTTGAGGTTTGTCTGTAAGGGCGGATATCTTTTGTTTAGAAGTTGGAAAACATTTGTACTACAGGTTACAGGCTCAGTGGGGGCCCAATGCTTGTTTACTCGTACATTACAGTGGACTGTCTTGGTATACAAATGGAACAACAATACATAGGTCCAGCTCGAGGTCAATAGATGAAGTGTGTGTTTGTACATGAGCACATTCTAGGCCTCCCTCTTATTTCCACCTAAATTGTAACACCAATCCCTTGTCCACTATTGAAGACCCACAGCCTGGGCCCTCTGACTTTCTCCTTCCATACTTCTTTTCTTCCTTCCTTGTAATTTCATTTCATAGCATCTCTCTCATTAAGGAACAAGATGTTTTATCTCCAGCTAAAGATTGTGACATCAGCAAGCAGATGGGAAAAGCGTCTTCATTACAAGGGTCCTTCCAAGCACAGCTGCAAGCTCATCATATTCTCAACCAACTACTTAGGCTACATGGAAGGCTGGCCTGTTGCAAACATTTACAGCTACAGACTACAGCCTACTGTGATTCAATGGTGGTTGCCCATATACCCCATACACCCGTGCTGTCTAGCACCATAAAGCATAGCCATTAGAGCTCTTATCTCACAGTAACCATAGCCTGAATAATACTGTGATAGAAATTTTTGTTTAACAAATATTTCTAAGCCTTGAGTGATGGCCCACTTATTTCAAGCAATATATATTTATATAACCCTCATTTTCTACTACGTAGAAAATCAGAGCCAGGGTAATCCTAATCTATTGGGATTAAGCTCTCCGCATTTCTGGGGTTTCTTACTTTATCAGACCTACCTCGTCTTCTCTACTCTGATGCCTGTTGATATGACCCACGGTCACAGTGAGAAGGAAATGAATATATGACTGTAGAACAACCTCTGCCATGTCCTGACGTTTCTGAGGGATATCCAGTTGAGGCAAATCAGTTTCCATCTGAGATATCTGCGTAACCCTCAAGGCAACAGAGAATATATCTCAAATCTTAACCCACCTGTGTTCTGGTCCAGCGAGGACCTAGAGCTGCTCTTGATTCTATATCCATGTCCATGGCAGAATCATCGCCACGTTCAGAAATGAAGCCTAAACTACTTTCTTCGCTGGTACTGCCTCTCAAGTTCAGCGGCATTTCCGTCATTTCCGCTTCTTTCTCCCACGCTAGAAGAAAGCTTCCTTCAGGTGTTGCATATTTTCACTAGCCTCTGGCACTTTACTCTTTCACAGATTCATTTAATTCTACTGAGGACTGGTGTCTCCTTAAAGGGTGAAGCGGTGTCTGATAATCATTAAGAGCAGCATTTCTCACACTTTAATGTGCCTAAGTATCACCAGGGGATCTTTTTTTTTTTTTTTTTTTTTTTTTTGGGGGATCTTTTTAACATGCAGATTCTAACATAGAGTGCCAGGGTGGGGTCTGAGAGTCTCCATTTCTAATGTGCTCCTAGATAATGCTGATGATCCAGGTCCGCAGGAAGATTATTATCTAATATACAGGTTTGTATATTAAATAAGCAACCAAGTGAAAGTGCCTAGTAAGAAAATGAAGGAAATCAACATATTTTTGTATCCTTACTTTGGAAACTGCTATGAGATCTCCATATATGACCTAATTTAAACCTCACAAGGACATTATTAGGAACCTAGTATTAGCTCCATTTTCATGATAAAGACACAGGGTTAATATAGTATAGGTACTTCATCCAAGGTTCGAAAGCTATAAATGTGTATGATACAATGCTCAAGTTCTTTATTTTTATTACCTTTCAAAAAATGTTTTCATTTTAATTCCAGTATTGTTAACATACAGCGTTATATTAAGTTCAAGTGTACGATAGAGTGATTCAACAATTCTATGTATTATACGCAGTGCTCATCATGACAAGTGTACTCTTAATAACCTTCGCAAATGTCAGGCACTCCCGCCCTCCCCTCCCCTCTGGTAACCATCAGTTTGTTCTCTACAGGTAACAGTCTGTTTTTTGGTTTGTCTCTTTTGTTCTTAACCGTTACATTACAGTCCTTCTACACTTATTAAGAAAACAGGTCAAAGAAAAAAGTACTTGGCAAGGTAAAACAAGTCATTTTGACCCATAGCTGTATAATAGCAGGCGTTCAAAAGAGGTTACTTACTGGAGTTTGGTGTACAACTACTTGATTATTAAAAAAAAAAAAACTGGCTGGACGAGATTACTTGAAATGACTAAAATTCTATAATGCTGTGTTTGGTAATGGTGAAATTTCAGATAACAAATCTCTATCACTCTTCTGAAGTGAAACTGTGCACAAGAAGTCAAATGGCATTCAAATAATCAGCTTTATCGGTGGTCAATCTGGATTTGAAGACTGGATTTGGTTCTAAAGCTAAAATTGGGCTTCCTACACAGTCAATGCTCCCAGTCTTAAGATAATTGTCTCCACTAAAGAGCAGGCATGATTTATCAATATAGATGGACAAGTTAAAAAAGAGAGAGCAGAACAATTGTGGGGAGCCACTGTAACTGATCTCTTTATCTCATAAAGACTGGAAGCACTGAATAAATTCACCATGTTTGAGCAGAGAGGGCCCAAGAAAGAAAAGAGAAAAAAAAGGGGAGGGAAAGAGAGAGGCAGAGAGAGGCAGAGAGAGATGGAGATAAGCCTGCCTTGCCTTTTCAATACATTTACTCTGTCTTCTGATTAAAAGTCTTGGGGAGTCCTTGAGGAGTATGTTGAGTTTAAAAGAGAAACCAGAAATATTCTCTCCAAAATAACCCTCCATAGCCTCCTTCCTCCCCCCAAAGAAGTAGAAGTCCCCTTATATAAAGTACTATGCAGGAATCATGGGATAAGTGAAAAAGTCTACTCTCCCCAGGTAATGATAAACATGTACTTTAGTAATTTGACAGCAAAGAGTTGAGGTTAAACATACGGTCTCCACTTAAATTGCAAGGGCTTGAAATCTAGCTTTGCTAATTACTCTGTAACATTGAGAAAGTCACTTAATCTCTCTGTACATCAATTTGCCCATATATAAAATGGTAATAACAAGAAAAGATTTGGGGTAGTGGTGGCAACAGCAACAAGCTCTTTAATCTCCCTGAATCCTCTAATAAAAGCACACAGAAAACTAGATATCAACATTAAAACTCATGAGGAACAGGGGCACTGGGCTGGCTTAGTTGGTAGAGCATGCAACTCTTGATCTTGGGGTCATGAGTGTGAGCCCCACATTGGGGTAGAGATCAAATAAAAAATAAAAAATAAAAATATTTTAAAAACTCATGAGCAACATTTATAACAAAAGAAAGTGACAAGTTATCTCACAACCTCCAAATACCAGTAGGTAGGCAGGGCAAATATTAATATAGCAAGACCAGCATGATATCAGGAGGTGTGTAGAATAAAATAGAGGGAAGCAACAGATCAGATGGATCTTAGAACATAAGAATCTCAACCTAGCTTGAAAGTGCTCACTGGAAATAGAGCAGACTAAATTCAGAATAGCACCTGAAACTGTATGGGGAACAGAAGAAAGGACATAAAGATGTAATATACAAGAGGTTAAGTAAAAACCCTGTAGCCCTGAATTGGAATTGGAAGTACACACATGAACTCAAGAAGTTCGTTTGTTCATTTGTTCCTTCCTTCCTTCCTTCCTCCCTCCTTTCCTCACCAGCTTTATGCATGGAAAAAGCCTAAAATCATTGGATAAACAAGTAGTAATAAGTTGTCTAACACCCAGATTGTGGACTTAAAATAGTGTGTTCCATCAAAAGATAGTGGGGCATCTGAGATTCTAGGTCACATCTGATCATACAAGATAGTGAAAATTCTATCAAAAATCATTAGCATCATGTTAAAGAGCTCATGAGCCACTTTGAGAAAGATCTTACTGACCAAACATGGGAAAGATTGAGGTTCAAAAAGGATTACAATAGGGGAGTAATATCAGCAAAATAACGGAGTAGGTAGCTCCAAGCTGCCTCCACTAAAGAAACATCACAAAACAACCAGAAATTGTCAGAACCAACTTTGCCAGAACTGTGGAAAACAAAGATTTAGAGCAATCAAGTGACACTGAATCAAAAAAAAAAAAAAAAAGAGGCAACATTGACTAAACAGGAAAGCTTTATGGAATTTTTACTAGCCTTTGACTCACTCCGTCCCCAGCACTGTGGCAGTCTTCAAAATTGAAATCTTAATTCGTAGTGTAGGATTCTGCTCCCTACAGACCCAAAGGTAGCAAAATAGACCTTATTCACAAGTTATTGTGTATGTCTGTTTTGACCTGTCTGGGGAAAACCTCGAAAACAAATGCAAGGCAATTACCTCAACTGCACCTAACTCAGAAGTCAGGCTACAAAAGTGGTAGGCTTTACTCAAAAATCCCAGCAAAAATGCTAAAATAGCAACCCACAGATAACTGGAGAAAAAATATACAATAGTCCACTTAAGGTGCAGTAGACAAAACTGGGGAGTTTCTTTGGGAAATTAGTACATTTTTTAAAAAGATTTTTTATTTACTTATTTGACAGAGATAGAGACAGCCAGCGAGAGAGGGAACACAAGCAGGAGGAGTGGGAGAGGAAGAAGCAGGCTCATAGCGGAAGAGCCTGATATGGGGCTCGATCGCATAATGCCAGGATCACGCCCTGAGCCGAAGGCAGACGCTTAACGACTGCGCCACTCAGGTGCCCCGGGAAATTAGTACATTTAAAAGGACCTGTATATACACAGACATTTAGAAAGCCACATGCATATTCAGTAGAGATCCAAGAAGACTTAACTTTCAACCTAGGCCGATCCCTAAGTTGAGTTCAACTCTGGCTAAGTGTAAAAGTAATGTCACTACACAGAATTAATCTGCAAAGACTGGGAAAGTGTTTTGTGTTTGTGTGGCAGAGTGTGTGATATTTTTTGTTCTTTATATACCTTTAGGTTCTGGCATTCAAAGAAATTTATGTGAAAATATAAACTGATACAATGGAAAATTACTCAGCCATAAAAAAAGAATGAGACCTTGCCCTTTGTGAAAACATGGATGGATTCAGAGGATACTAAGCTAAGTAAAATAAATCAGAGAAAGACAAATATCATATGATTTCACTCATATATGGAATCTAAAAACAACAACAACAACAAAAATGAACAAACAATTCAGAAAGAGACTCATAAATACAGAGAGTAAATGTGGTTGCCAGAAGTCAGAGGGGTAAGGGGATGAGCAAAATGGGTGAAGAGGAGTGAGAGGTACAGGCTTCCAGTTATGTCATGAATAAGCTATGAAGATGAAAGGTACAGCATAAGGAATATGGTCAGTGGTATTCTAATTGTGTTGTATGGTGACACCTGGTAGGTACACTTGTGGTGAGCATAGCATATTACTAGAGAAGATGAATCACTGTGTTGTACACCTAAAACTAATGTAACATTGTATGTCAGCTATACTTCAGCAACAAAAAAATTATCACCTGAACACATGCTAATGAAGAAAAACACAGTGACTGCATACAGCAATGAATATAGTATCTACGAAAAAATAGTTTGAGAATGTCACTAAAACTAAGAACTACTAGAGCCCTCAACAACCACAACAAAAAACAAACCCTGGGAGAGGGAAAAGTTTGATTTCCAGAATTACTACGTTATAATATTCAAATTTCCCAGTTTCAACAACAACAAATCAAAGGGCATACAAACAGGAAAGTACGCCCAATTTAAACAAGTAGCAAAGTAACAGAAACCATATCTGAGGAAGTCCAGACATTACACTTACTATAAAAAGCCTTTAAAACAACTACCTTAAATATGCTCAAAGAGCTAAATAAAACATGAAAGAACTAAAGGAAAGGAGGAAGACAAAATGTGAACGAAATGAGAACATCTATAAAGGGACGGAAATTACAAAAATAAACCAAACAAAGATTCTGGAGTAGAAAAGTAACACCTGCAACAATAACCGAAATGAAAAATTTAGTAGAAGGGCTCAACGGAATTGAGCAGACAAAAGAAAGATTCAAAGAACTTGAAGACAGGACAATTGAAATAGAATCTGAGAAGGAGAATGATAAGAGAATAAAGAAAAGTAAACCAAACCTAAGGACCTATAGAACACCATCGAAGGGAACAACATATACATCATGGGAGTCCCAGAAGGAGACTAGAGAAAGAAAAGGGAAGAAAGAATATGGCCAAAACGTCCCCAAATTTCATGAGAGATCTGACTCTACAAACCCACGAATACCAATATATTATAATCAAACCATTGAAGGCCAAAGAAACAAAGAGAATCTTAAAAGCAGCAAGAGAGAAGTGGCTCATCACACACAAGGGATTCTCTGTAAGAGAACAGTGCATTTTCCAGGTGAAACCACGGAGGCTGGAAGACAGAGGCTGACATATTTAATATGCTGAAAGAAGAAAAACATCAACCAAGAATTTTATATCTGGCAAAACTGTCCTTCAGAAAAGAAGGAAAAAATAGGGGCACGTGGCTGGCTCAGTCAGTAGAGCATGAAACTCTTGATCTCAAAATCATGAGCTTGAGCCCCATGTTGGGGGTAGAGATGAAATAAAAGCCAAACTTTAAAAAACAAACATAAATGAAGGAGAAAATAATAAGACAGTCCGAAATAAACAAAAGCTGAAGGAATTTCCTACGACTAGATGTGCTCTGCAAGAAATGCTAAAGGGATTCTTTCAGGTTGAAAAGAAGGGACGCCAGATAGTAAATCAGAGCTGTATGAAGAAATAGAAGTATTGCTAAATGTAAATACTTGGGCAAATATAAAAGCCAGCATTATGGTATTTTGGGGTTGTAATTCCATTATACCCTAGGGGATTTACAGACAAAAGCATAAAATAATTATGAATCTATATTATTGGGTGTGAAACATAAAGATGTAATTTGTGACAACATAAAGGAGGAGAAAATGGAGTTTTATAGGAGCAAAGTCTTTGCATTCTAGGTTATTTGCAATTCAAACTAGATTGCCTTAAACTTAAGATGTTCAATACAATCCCATTGGTAATCACAAAGAAAGTATGTTAAAATATATATACATATATATATATACACAAAAGGAAATAAAAATATAATTACAAGAGTAAAAAACAAAAAATATCAACTGAACATGAAGAAAGGCAGTAAGGAAGGATATGAGCAAGAAAAATGAATGAGACATGCAGAAAACAAATAGTAAAATGGCAGAAGTGTGTCCATTCTTATCAGTAATTACTCAAATGTAAATGATTTAAACTCAAAAGACAAAGAGTAGCAAAATGAAAAAAAAATTACCCAACTATGTGCTGTCTACAAGAGAGGTAAAAATACAAATACCTTGAAAGTGAAAGAATGAAAATAAACCTTTCAATGCAAATAGTAACCAAAAGAAAGAGTACACGGTACGTATACTAACACCAGACAAATAGACATCAAGTCTAAAACTGTTACAAGAGACAAAGAAGGATATCATATATTTATAAAAGGCTTAATTCATCAAGAAAATATAATAATTATAAACATCTATGTACCAAGAAAGAGCACCAAAATATATGAAGCAAACATTGAGAGAACTGTAGTGAAAAATAGATAGCCGCACAATAGTGGGAGACTTTAATACAGCACATACAATAATGGATAGAATGATTAGAAAGAGAAGAATAAGGAAATCAAGGACTTAAAGAACATAATAAACCAAGGACACATATCAATTACATATACAACCTGCATTAGTAGGATAGATCTTACGTTAAGCCACAAAACAAGTCTCAAAAAATTTAAGATTGAAATCACAAAAAGTATCTTTTCTGACCACAGTGGAATGAAACTAAGTCAATAACAGAAGGAACATTGGCAAATTCACAGATATGTGAAAAATAAACAACACATTCTTAATCACTGAGTCAAAGGAGAAATCACAGGTGATATTAGATAACACTTAGGGACAAGTCAACATGAAAACACAATATATCAAAAGTTATGGAATACAGCAAAGGCAGTGATCAGAGAGAAACTTATAGCTGTAAATACCATCATTAAAATAGAAGGATCTCAGGGAGATAAACTGAGGATCTAGATAAACTTAAGGAAGTAAAAAAAAAAAGTAGAGCAATGTAAAACTAAAGCTAGGAGAAGAAAAGAATAATAAAGACTCAAGCAGAAACAAAACAGAGAACAGAAAAATAGAGATTTTATTATTTTATTTTTTTAAAGATTTTATTTATTTATTCAACAGAGATAGAGACAGCCAGCGAGAGAGGGAACACAAGCAGGGGGAGTGGGAGAGGAAGAAGCAGGCTCATAGCGAAAGAGCCTGATGTGGGGCTCGATCCCAGGTCGCCAGGATCACGCCCTGAGCTGAAGGCAGATGCTTAACCACTGTGCCACCCAGGTGCCCCAGAAAAATAGAGATTTTAAATACAAAAGTTAATTCTTTGAAAAATCAACACAAACTTTTAGCTAGTCTGACAAAGAAAAAAGAGATGACATGCATAATTAAAATCAGAAATGAATGTAGAAAAATCATTATTTCCAGCCCTACAAATTAAAAAGGATTGTAAGAGAATACTATAAACAACTGTACACCAAAATTAGATATTCTGCACAAAATGCACAAATTTCTCAAAACACCAAAACTACCTAAATTGATTCAAGAAGTGCAAAAAAAACAAAACAGTTCTTTAGGAAGAAAAGAGGTTAAATCAATAATCAAAAATCTCCCAACAAAGAAAAGAACTACACCAGAGAGCTTCATGGGTAACTTCCACCAAATATTTAAAGAAGAAATAATCTAATTCTCATCAAACTCTTCCAAAATATAAAAGAGAAGAAACCACTTCATAATTCATTTTATAATACTAAAGCCAGAAAAAGACATCACACACACACAAAAGTTACAGACCAAAATTCCCTGTGAATATAGATGCAAAAAGCCTCAACAAAATATCAGCACACTGATTCTAACAGATTACACATTGCCAAATAGGATTTCTCACAGGAATACAAGGTTGGTTCAACATGAGAAAATCAATATAATACACTACATTACAGAACAAAGGAACAAAATCCACGATTTTCTCAATTGATTAAAAAAAAAGCGTTAGACACAATCCAACACTGTCATAATACACACACACACACACACACACACACACATACACACAAAACTAGAAAATACATAGTGATGATGGTTTCAGAACATTGGAATGTAATGCCATTGGATGGAATTATACACTTAAAAATCCTTAAAATTATAACTCTTATGTGATACATATGCAATCTCAAAAATTTCAAGAAGATTACAGTGGTTTGAAATCTGTT
This sequence comes from Ursus maritimus, assembly GCF_017311325.1. Classification (NCBI taxonomy): domain Eukaryota; kingdom Metazoa; phylum Chordata; class Mammalia; order Carnivora; family Ursidae; genus Ursus; species Ursus maritimus. The sequence continues at coordinate 28,331,600 of NW_024423319.1, forward strand.
AAATCCATGAGTACATAATGATATTAAATAATAAGTAAATTGTTCACCTGTAGAAGTTCACCTTTCTTTATATTGAAATGGGTAAATAAAAGGAAAGATAAACTATTTATCCTGCCCCTTCTATGTGACTTTTTCCCCTCACTAATCTCCTGGAAGATGAGAGGTTGCGTCCAATTAAAAGTGAACTGTGTATAAGTAAGATTAGAATTAGAATTTTTACCACGTCTAATCCATCGTTAATTACTCGGTCTAGGCACTGAACATTAACAGCTGCTAACATTACAAACAGATACAGAACCAATCACTTGGTGCCTCATAATTAAAGAACACAGCACTGCTCTGAGTTGTAATGAAGAGACTAAACTTGAATCTGATGCAGGGTTCAGGTCCAGCCGCCAACTCATAGGAAATACTAAGGACAGAGAAACATAATTACACCAGGAGTACGCAACATGTTCTTTGCATTCTTGATCCCGTAAATTTTAATAAAAGAAAAGGGTAGTAACGAAGGAAAACATGTAGATTAAAAAAAAAATTAAAAACATAACAAGTTTCCCGAAACTAACGTAACATTGTGTGTCAACTATACTTCTAAAAAATGTTTCATAAAAATGGGCAAAACTGTAAATAAATACAAGAAAATGATTACTGTAAAACCAAGACAGAAATTACTTTAGAAGGGAATGGAAGAAGAAAAGAAAAAAGAAAAAAAAAAGAAGGGAATGGAAGAGGTTTTTGATAGGAGAGGAAAAATGGAAGGGCTTTTGGGGTGGCTGGTATAATTTTGTTTCTTGACCTGAGTTGGTACGTATTGCCTTATAGTAAGTAACTCATTATGCCACACATTTGTTCAGTGTGTTTCATAATCCATGTTTTATTTCACAGTAAAAACATTAAAATGTTAATTGATTAGAGTGTGAAATGCATCACAATATATTTTTTAAATATTTTATTTATTTATTTGAGAGAGTGAGAGAGAGAGCATGAGAGGAGGGGGAGGGGCAGAGGCAGAAGGAAAAGCAGGCTCCCCACGGAGCAGTCACTAAACCAACTAAGCCACCCAGGTGCCCCCACAATATATCTTTTAAAGATTTTATTTTTAAGTAATCTCTACCCCCAATGTGGGGCTTGAACGCACAACCCTCAGATCAAGAGTCACACGCTGGGGGAGCCTGGGTGGCGCAGTCGTTAAGCGTCTGCCTTCGGCCCAGGGCGTGATCCCGGCGTTATGGGATCAAGCCCCGCATCAGGCTCCTCCGCTGGGAGCCTGCTTCTTCCTCTCCCACTCCCCCTGCTTGTGTTCCCTCTCTCGCTGGCTGTCTCTCTCTCTGTCAAATAAATAAATAAAATCTGAAGAAAAAAAAAAAAAGAGTCACATGCTCTACCGAGTCAGCCAGGAACCCTGCATGCACCGTATTTTTGAAATGGCAATAATAGTCGTACTACCTTAAGGGGGAGATTGAAAGCGTGAAAAGTGTACGTAAAGCACTTCGGGATGCCTGGCATAACTAGAGTTCTATTCCTACTAGGGCACATTTTATTTCTGATGCTAAAAGTCATTTCAAAATCTACATAGTGATAATACCAATTCAAACACATTTGTTATCTCACCATTATCACAACCGTAGAGGCAATATATTCCTTCTTTATTTCAGATATGTGAACTAGCCTTTGCCTTAAAATATAGGGGTTAAAGTGTCTGTTTTGCAATAATAATGGTGAGTTGGAAAATTAATTCAATCACGAGGCAATTGATTTTGAGTAAGGTACTTTGCCATTTACAAGCGGTGGGAAATTCTGCGTGTAAAAAATAAACTTCTGTTAAGTCCTGGGCTTTGGGGGAAACTTATTAATATTACAGCTGTTGGAATTATCTTAACTAAGACATTTGGGCAAAATATTTGACATCATTGTGTTTGGGTTTATTCTTCGGTAAAATGGGTAATAGTGTCTACCTCATAGAGTTATTATGAAGATTAAAAGAGTTCATCTTCAGGTGCCAGGCCGGTACAGCCTGCGACTCTTGATCCCAGGGCCTTGAGTTCAAGCCCCATGTTGGGCATAGAGAGTATTAAAAAGAAAAAAAAAAAAAAAAGCAAAAAGCACATCTTTGTAGGAGTTTTGAACAATGCTTGGCAATAAGGCTCTCACTATTATTAATGATTTTCTGGCGGCTTTTGTCAGAACTGCCTCAAGGACTGGGCACTGCTGATCCTGTTGTTGGTGGAAAATTCTCAGGACTGCAGCCAACAGGGCTTGGGGCAGGCAAAGATCGGTACGCAAGGGCTTTTAGTTATCTTTCCTTATTGCTTAATTTATCTGTGTGCTGACCACACATTCAAAATACCTCAAACCTTTTCTTTCCCTGCTCCACTCCTTAATCATGCATGCTGCTTGGTAATTTATTGGCTTCTCTTTCCACCTGACCACAGGGGTCCTGTCATGTACGAAGCAGCTCCTCCTAGAAGCAATTCAGAAGTTAATAATTCCAATAATATTAACCTGAGAGAATGCACTGTTTGACTGAGGCTGTGTGGCTATTCCCTTAAGTGTCACTTGCTCTTGCAATATGCTGGGAACGATGCCTTGTTATAACTTGGCCTGCTTTCTACTCTTTCTCCGTGGTCCCTCAGGTGAAATAGGTAATATTCTCAAAGTAATTAATTATGGCTAAAATGAAGCGCTGTATTTTCCCGGGCGGAACTCCTAGAGAACGGGAATATGAGGACATTGTCCTCTCTGGACAAATTTGCTTATGTTTATACATTTTTAAAACTGCTTATCCCTGAAGAGAAGAAATTCTCACAGCTATGCACTGGAGAGTCATGAGGCCTTTCCATTTTGAAAACAAACAAAGGTTACAAAAAGTGGCCAGAAGTAAATGCCCCAAATTCTCTTACCTCTGCAGTTTTTAGGGGGTAGGACTAATATCACCACCTTAATAGCCATCTAGGGCTGAGCAGGCCCTGGCTGTACCCTGTAGGGTAATGTTCCCTAGAGTTCACAACGTGACTTTTGGGATGGTCCTGACCTATCGTAAGTGGCTAGAGATGCAAGTCACAGGCATAACATGAGGGGGCTAATCCAGTCTTTTCCATTAGTAGCTGTGTATTCTGGGGCAGGTCACTCCCAATTTTCTGTATAAAACAGCTCCACAAACGTATCGAATACCAACTGTGGAAGGCATTATGCCAGGTGTTCAAGTGACAAAGATAAATAAGACATGATCCTTCTCTTTCTCTTACCACACAAGGAAATGGAAGCCATTGGACTATGTGATCTCTAAGGCTCTTTTCAATCCAGAAACTCTGATTTAACCCAGTCTTAGGTTTCACCTATTTTAATTATACTATGTTCAAAATTTAGTATTTTGGGGTTGCAGCAGTTTGGATGGGTTTCCCTATGATTCTTAGCCCCTTCCCAAATTTGGGCTCCTGGAGGCGCCTGTCCTGCCCTGCACCGCTTCATCGGGGATATAGTGAATGGTTGATCAGAGTTCCTAATCCGAAAGGTCATCTTCTATCTTAAGAACAGTTTACTACCTTCTTAAAACCTATGGTTCTTCGCTAGGCAAGGACTACTTGCTAAGATGACCGCTGGAGACAACGCCAGGTAGAAGAAGAGCTTAATGTGTGGGGAAATGTCCCTTAACTTAGGTGCTTCCGTGTGCAAAGCTGGACTATGCCAGTCCACACAGAGAAGAGGGCACTTTCCCTATGCTTTGGACTACGAAAGGACAAAGAAGAAAGACAAAACTAGGCAGGTTCGATGTCACTAAAGGAGGAAGGGAACTCGACTTCTGTGAATACCTGATGGAAAGTCAAAGGAAAGGACGTCTCTCGGCTGAGTAGGCCTCTCTCCCAAGCAAGGCCCCAAAGAGCACCCTAAACATGTCGAGAGTCGATAATCACAGTAAACGAGGGATGAGAAAGGCCGAATAACACCTCGGACATAAAGGTAGAATGATGTTCGTGCATCTCCTGAATGGATAACGATACTTCACAGGATGTTTGCGAGCGTGAAATGAGTTCATATATGAACGTGGGCCTGGTAGACAATCAGCACTATACTTTCTTTCTGTGGAACAACAACAAAGGAAAAGAATCCTGCTGGTTGAAGACTAAATTAGACCACTTTTTTTTTTTAATGGTTTTCTTCTCAGAAGTGATTTCAAATGTATTTGTCACACTTGCATAAGAATAGACATGTTTTGACTTTATAGTATGGTTGAGTTGATGGGAGTATAGTACGGGTGCGTGTGTGCATACATGGGCTGGGAGGGGCTAATGTCCACACACATTTATAGGAGGGCAGAGGGTGTATACTTGGGACAAAGTCATCTTGTCCTTGGACACAAGTGAATATTGCATGGTTTTGTTTAATATTCTTGCTTCAGTAAACACTTTCCTCTCTCTCTCTCTCTCTCTCTCTCTCTCTTTTTTTTTGCAGTGCCTTTGCTGGTACAGCCACCTGCCACCTATTCCACCTACTTGATTCCTCTTCCTGGTATGCTTCCCAGTATACTAACATCCTTAGAGTTTCGTGTAACCCTAAAGCATTTGCTATAAAAGAGACTGCTTGCTCTATTCACTAGGTACTAAATTTTAAAAATCCCCTAAATAGGCTGGCTTCCTAGTTGATTTTTCTCCACTAGCACAATATCCTGAAGATACCTCTTTCTACTGTGCTGGCTGACGTATAGCAAATAGGGGCTTTTAATACCTACACTGGCCTATGAATCTGGTTTTCCACCAGACTTAAAGATACTTCCTCTGTTCATCAGGATGTCAAATGGGATCAAGATATAAATCTAATAAGCATTTCCACTGTCTTGAGATTTATACATGAAAATGTCAAAATGAAAATCAAGGCAGGTATGATAATTATGTAAGAGTTACCTTCCTTACCACAGCCCTCTCCATCTATACAAAGATATGGCAAAGTTCCACCATCCAGGGAAGCATCCCCATAGTCCCTCAGATTATTTTTAGGAGACTAAAAATATGGGTCCTGTGTTTTTCGAGCTTGGACATTACTGAATAAATCTTCATGTTTCCCTTTATAAATAATGCAGCCACATTGTAACAGAGGGCACCAATGTGTTTGTTTGTTTTTAAACATCTAAGTAATCCCTCCAGGATTCAGGACACCATGATGAATTGTTAGGGTTTCTTACAACTCCCTCAGGTCCCACCATTTAGGATTAGATGTGCTTAGGTGGAATAATGGTCTTAAGATTCAGTGATAGAACCCCAAAGGTAAGTTTGAGGAATTTCAAGGGATTGTTTTAAAATGAAGACCTGTCATTCAAAGAAAAATATATCCCTGTGTACAAAAGATCAAGATAAAGTTTATACTAGAAACCCTATATGAATACTTCCAGCAAGTTCATATTTACATTTATAGAATTATATATGATATAGACTTTATACATAAATTTGAATATTAAATTATTAAAATTAAATAAATTATATAAACTAAATAATATAGAAACTTACACTTATGATTACATATTAAATACATATACTTAATGATTACATATTAAATACATATGTTTATAGAAATACATTACAAATATTTATAGAACTATATTTCTACAAATACGTAAAGTATGTCAACCAAGTGTCAACATGCTGCACTCAGTGATTCTGCTGTATTAAGGTCAGAATTGGCAGATACATGAATAATCTCCTTCTGTATGTTTCTTCCTTTCTTCCTCCTCCTTTCTTTTTCCATTAAAATTTACTGAGCACCTGCCATGCGCCAGGCACTGTGCTAGCTGCTATCTATGGGGGAAACAACAAAGAATAATTTATAATCTCTGTACTCAGAGTTCAAAGGAGTTTGTAGTCTGCTGTCCGCGTACCTCTTCATCATTTCCATTCTTAGGCAAGTTGATTACAGCAGAAGCACTGGTTGGTTAAGAGGGGACAGAGATCCAACTCATAAACCGAATTAAAAACACAACTGAAAAAGCACCAAATATTGTAATATTTTGTATACTGACATTATGTAATGTCAATCTGTCACTCATAGTTCAAGTAGCAACTTCGGCTCAAGATAGTCAAGAACGTTCCCCTGCTCAGTTTTCTGAAAACAGCAGGGGCTCACTTGTATAGCTATGATTCCTTATCACTTTGAATCATCAAATATAGGTTTCTGTCTGCTTGCTTAGATCCTGAACAATGTGGAGATTGGACTATATGATGTCTAATGCCCCTTCAGACTCTATGTAATGACCGAATTTAAATAAAATAACACGGAGCCATTCTTTCTCTTCCTCCCTCCTCCAGTTCAGGCCGTGCACAGTGTTTTGGGTCAGGGCCCAGAGAACAAATAGCAGCAACAACCCCTCATATCAAGAAGTCTTTGGTGCCATTAAGCAATTTCTCCTCCAATGTGTTCAGTCTCAAAGCTTAAAGTATTATCAAAATGTGTCTGTGATTTTCTTTTTTCTTTTTCTTTTTTTGGTGGGGGACGGGTAGATGTTTATATACCCTGAATTTGTTACGTGCCAAGGATTCTGGGGATTTGAAATGGAATTAAACTATGATGAAAACAAATAAGAGTTGCAGCAAAATCACTGTAAAATTTATTATTTTAGACCCTGATGAGAACCAGTTAGGGAAAATAAACTCCTCGATATAACATTACTACTACTGCATTTGCTTCGCTTGAAATGCAGAAAAAAATTTCAGTGGAATCAAAACTACGTTTTTCTGTTGATGCAAGCATATACTTGTACTTTTATTTGGTGTGGTTTGCTGTTATTGTTTATTTGTTTTTGGCAACCTCTTCTTAATGTAACAGCCAAGCAAGGGAATGCTTTTCCTGCAGACATTATGCCATTGTTTCCAGTAGGATAATAAAAAGGAAAAAGAAATAAAAGATTCTATATTCACTAAGAATACACAAATATAAGCTTTCATGTGCAGACATCACAAGACCATCACATACACACACACACACACACACACACACACACACAGAGAGAAAGAGAGAGAGAACGAGTTAAAATCTGTTCTGAAACAGACATTTAACATCTAGTTTTAAAATCTGGATATTGCTTCCAAGCTTTAGTCTTCATTATAACACTGTCTGCTTTATACACTTCTCCCTTTGTGATCTCATCCACTTACCATTTCACCCATTACTCCCAGTAACTGACCCTGTCATTTTTACCTCTGTATCTGTCTTTTCTGCAAATCACCTCCACCTGACTTCAATACATCGCCACCCATCGCCACGTCTCAGCAGCGTATGAAACATAAATTCAAATGTATGGTTTCTCTTCTCCTCTCAGGCTCCCTTACTGCTATGACTCCAAAGCAAAATCATTTTCCTATCACTCAAGCTGTAAACATCTGATCTGATCCTTCATTATGGCTGTACACACGTAGCCCATCATCATGTATGTTGACACTTCCTGCACGGTGACTACCATCTTTCTTCTTTTGCCCATGGTTTTTAATCTCTTTTGGAGATTTATCATCTTTAGTCTTAAGTATGGCAATAATTTCCTAAACGGTCTCTGTCTAGTCTCTTCCTTTCCAATCTACTTCACAAAACACTACCAGACAAAATATCTGAAAATAATATTTGTACACATCATATTGTCTCAAAACCTTCAATGGCACTGCCAGTTATTTTAAAGGACAGTGTCTGAAATCCGTAGCCCAGAATTCAGGTTCCCACGTAGTCAGGCTCAGCTATTAGCCTTTCGAATGATTCTTCCACATTAATCGAAGAGGCGTACTGGTTACTCTCCCTTACCATATTATGACACTGAAATTGGAGAAATACATATAGGAGAAATTAATAAACATAATAAAATGAAGAATACAGGACTGATGAATCACGGACCTCTACCTCTGAAACCAGTAATACATTATATGTTAATTAATTGAATTTAAATAAAAATAAATTAAATAAATAAAATTTTAAAAAAAGAAAAAAATGAAGAATACAGGATTTTCAGGCTAGGTCTGTGCCTCTGTGCCTTTGCTTATATCATTTTCTCTACCTGCAAAGACATCATCGATCCTTCGCTTGTCCAGCTGAGGCCAACTCATCTCTAATAAGTGCTCGTGTCCAAGTGATCACTCTATTTGACCTTCTCCAGCTCCACTGTCCATGTGACGGACTTATATGTAGCACCCTCTGCCTTCTATCGAAATGATCTCTCTCTGGGTATCATTTCACTCCCCACCTGGATTGTCAGCTAAGATCAGAACAAGGCCTGGTACTTCTTTTCCAGCCCTTGTGAACACTAGCCAAGTGCACAACACATGCTGGCGTTTGATTATTGAGTACTTACCGAAATTTTGCCTTTGTCTGGTTTTGGGTAAAAATACTTGTTTGGATTCAATTCTTTATTTAATGATGCCAATTTATGTGTCTGTGTGCAGACCTAGCCCAAATTTCCCTGCTATTCCTATAACTTATAACCTGCAGGGCCATATACCTAGATTCTCTCTGCAGATTGAGTTTCAAACTGTGACTGTTTCTTTTAAGCACATCAGTCAAAATCCTGGTTCAGAGTTATTTAAAGTGGTTTGTATTTTATGGTCCTATGAAGGCTTCACATTGCAACTGCTGAGCTTTAAAAACACAAAAACTAGAAAGAGGGTACAAGGAACTGCCATCTGTCCCTATAAACAATTATCGGCCGGCCATCTGCCTGTATACTGGGTAATGATTTTAATGCTGGTAATATCTGACTGAAATACTTTCTCTCCAAGGAACCAAAGAAAGGGAACCCATTAAAAAGTGCTGATCCTTCTAGTTGCTGTTTGTGAATGTTTTCTCCCATACGAGAGCCTATCATTTAATTCATATCTCTATGCTTTTCTCTATGTATTGAAAAGTTATTCCTCATGACCTATCTGCAAACACCTGTAATCTTTCTATCTACATATTGCCAGAAGGAGTTAGTGCAACCATGGAATATCATTTAGACCCATTCAAAATGGACCGAAGTGTCCAATTCATTATAAAAGAAAACTAATAGTCAATGGATTAACAATTAACCTCAGGCTCGAGCTAAGCAGAATATAGAAACTCACAGCCAAATTACAACCCCACCTTCTGGCTTTCAAAATCAACCCACAAAGTTCACATCCAATGTAATCCCTCTAATGGGTTCATTGCTTTATTTTTCTGTGATCAAAACTGAGACAAATTGGCATTAGAGTGATAAATGAATTATCCTTTGGATTTAAGCAGAACCCATCCAGTCATTTAAAGCAGGGCAAAGCCACCTGACAATGCATGGACTTCTACAGATGTGACTTAATACATGAAATGAAGGTGATGCTTGTGGTATTAACTTTGAGTCATGGTTCATTCAGCCCAGATTACTTTTTTCGCACATGGTCGTTCTAAAAGATATGATGTGGTAGCTCATAGCCTTTATCAATGAATCTAAAGGTTAGGAAGATTACCAAAATGGGCAAAGTGGATTTTCAGCCAATGCCATTTCTTGAGAGACAAGAATTAACTAAGTTTCAACCCATACTGTCCTATACTTACTTATTTGACTCGAAATTACTTGTTATTCAAATGTCGACTTAATTTCTTTTTTTTACTTAACAACTCCAGAACATTTTTTTTAAAGATTTTATTTATTTATTTGGCAGAGAGAGAGACGGCCAGCGAGAGAGGGAACACAAGCAGGGGGATTGGGAGAGGAAGAAGCAGGCTCCCAGCAGAGCAGAGAGCCCGATGAGGGGCTCGATCCCAGAACCCTGGGATCACGCCCTGAGCCGAAGGCAGACACTTAACGACAGAGCCACCTAGGTGCCCCAACTCCAAAACATTTTAATGCTAAAGAGCTTTACTATATTAAAAAAACCCATAGTTTTCAAATACCCCTCAAAAAGGGAATGAATAATCAGTCCCATCAAAGCTGGGGGAAAAAAAAATTAAAGGGGCTGGAGGGATGAAGGTTGACAATCATTCTCTTTCAAAAAGATAAACACTGCGTCCTCAAATAACCGCTCAGAATGTCACTTGATATGAATAGGCAGGAGGAAAATAACTGGCCATATTTGCCTTCTATACCGTATTGAGCAATTAAATGCCAACTTAGCTATTTAAGAATGACTTGCTAAAACACTGAAAAAATGAAAGACTTCATCCTTGTCATAGCCTGCCACTTCAGGGGAACATTCGGTACACATGACTGGGTGGTAAATTTCTTCCACTTGTGCTCTGCGGCATCTCCGTGGTTAGACCTCATCCTCTTAGGGCCTCGCCTTTTCTTCCTGTTCTCTGGGATTTTGTATCTTATAACCTCCTCTTTGTTGACAGAACAATTCATCACAGAATTTTCTCTATACTGAGTTTGGTAGGATTTGTGCCTTTGGCAATCAAGACAGAGTGTGGTCATGCAGACAGGACAATTCAAGATAGCGTCACTATTTGGAACAGGCTGTTGTTGTTGATGTGGTCTTTGTATTCCAAAACAGTATACATAGTAGCTTCTTCTCTGTGCATCAACCCAGGCCTGAACTCTGTTATCTTCTTCAGGATCATATAGTAACCCATCATTTATTGGAATCTTGTGTTGTTTTTCCTTTTTCTTCTTGGTCACCTGCACTGTTTTGTCTTTATCCTCAGAATCAGAATCAAAATATATATCATCATAGTACTTTGTCAGAGCTGTTCCAACTTTTCCAGCTCCTGAGGAAGACCCTGTTTCCAGAGAGGACAACTTGTCTTCCATTGTTTTTATGGTGGAATTTAATTTGACTTCCATTTCTTTTTCAAATTCATCTTCACTAGATGATTCACTTTCTCCAGTATGACATTCTTTGATAAGTTTTCCTTTTCGGTCAGGAGTTCCATATAAAAGCACATCCACTTCATCTTCAGAACTGCTCAAAGCGGGTTCCTCGTCGTTGGCTCTTCAACTGCATAGTCATCCTGGAGCCAGTTCACGGTGGCCTGCACCCTCCAACACCAACTACAAGCGTCTGCACAGCATCTGTTTACTCCACAGGCTCCCCTCGACTCAATTTTTTATACATTTCAATACCTTTGCTGTATTAGAAACTTCATGTGAGATAGAGATCTTGCCAACATGTTTCACATCGAAACTAGTTCCAATAATTTACACTTAAAGAATTCAGTTATGTTTCTCAAATATTCCCCATCTTTAGTTGTCTGTATTCTTTCTCTTCTTTTCTTTAAACAGCATGGCTTCTTAGAAATCTGGCTTAAGTAATGGCAATTAACTCCTACGATATTGGCTAGCCCACTGAAACTACCTTGGAAATTTTCCGATAGCTGAGAGAAGGTATGAAAAAAGTAATCCTCAGACACTCTGCATAATATGAGCTTTGGTTGCTCTAGGACATGAGAACATAAACTGCAAATTATGGATCTGGGTCTACAAATAATCACTCCCTGCACAGAAACTTCAGGGGCCAGAGTTTTAATGGCTATGAAAACCCTAAGGAAAATACATGCTCATCCATAAAATGGCCAGCTTCTTTGTGTTACACAATGTGTAAAATAAAACTGCAATATGGAGATAACAACTATTAACAAAGTAAAGTTTCATTAGTAATTTTAGTAAACAAATGAAAAAAGAAGATCAACGGCAGGTCTTCTTACAGAAAAAAATTAAAATGAGAGACATTTTAATTATTGTTGCCTTAAAGTTCATATAAGAATTTCTTTTTTCCCCTGCACCTGACAATTTAAAACACATGGGTAGTGCCACTTATAATGTCGTAATCATAACACCGTTGTTCAAGAATAAAACGAAAGCAGGAGTGCTTGGGTGACTCGGTTGAACGTCCGACTCTTGATTTTGGCTCAGGTCCTGATCTCAGGGTCCTGGGATCCAGTCCCACGTTGGGCTCTGCACTCAGTGGGGAGTCTGCCTGAGGATTCTCCCTCTCTCTCCCTCTGTCCCTCCCTGAGCTTGCACTTTCTCTTTCTCTAACATAAATAAACAAATCTTTAAAAAAAAAAAAACCTTTAAAAAAGAATAAAAGGAAAGCATAAAATCTCCATGTCATTCAGACTTTCATTCAAGATTTTGCTTCCTATGTTTTTCCTAATCTTTTCTGGGAATAACAGAAATTTATTTGTGATGATCTTGACACTTTAGGTGTGAAAAAGACATTAATAAGGCAGATATTACTGTCACTACCCCACTATGTATATGAAAAGATAATTAGTGAATCTGCTAAAAGGAAAAAAATGGGGAAAGAAAAGAAAATCTATCCGTGCGATTACTTTATTCACCAATGTCAACTGATGACTCATTCTGCAGCCTGCCAAGGAGGTTTGCTGGAGGAAGGACTCCTTCTGGGCTCAGTTACCGCAGTGCGTTTTTGCTTGCTGGTGTCAGATTCCTGCAGCTGCTGCTCTTTCATGCAGAGGGGCCGCCTCTGTAAAAGCTCAGATGCTACTGCAGCAGCAATATGTATTGGATACTCAGGAAGTCCTTGATAAATCAGTGAAGAGAGTGACGGAAATGCCTGAGAGTCAGGAAGACCCAAGTTCTTCTACCAGATCTTTTGAGAATGAGACGTGTGAGCCTTGTCAAGCCAGTTGCCCCTTCTAAGTATCACCCACAAGCCATCTGTCAACTAAAAGACTTGGATTCAACTACATCATGTCTACTATTTCTCTTACTTTATGATTCTAGGATTATCTTCTCTCTTCTTCTGGCTCAAATCCTTTCAATCTTCATCCCTTTTGACTCACTTTTTCCTTATCTTCTGAGGGAACAACATGCAAGAGACCTCTGTAAAAAACCTTCTAGTTGCAAAAAATTTAAACAAAGGGAGAAGCGTAGTGTCATATAAGGGCTGTGTGAAGCATATAGGGATTTTTAGAGGTCAAATATATATGAAGATTTTTACTATTTCTAGGTAAGGCCATTCTTGACAGAGCTTGTGTTAACATTCTCAAGAAAAGGAAAATTTCACTTCCTCCTCTCACAGCCTGTATGCTTAATATTACAAATCAGTATTGAGTGGCTATGCCACCATTAAATAGGCAGTTTATTATTTTTTATAAAAGATTTGGTAGTGGTGGGAACAAGAAAAAAGAATATAGGAATAAACAGTGATACAGCACTTTTGGTCTTTTCCCTGTATTTCCAACTGCTCAAGCACAAATCCTGCTCTTGACCTAATGCCAAATCCACTCCTCACATTCAACGATTTTAACATCACACTGCTTTCATTTATACTAAAAACAAAATCAAGACTATTTTTAATCCCATTAATAAACTGATCGATCTATCAAAAAAGAACAATAAAAAATTGTCTCCTGGAATTGACAGACATCACGAAGGCTGAGTCATAAAAACCATTCCATTTCATCCTTCATCAATTTGAAATACCAGCATTTATATTCCTTAAAATGGAGGATTCCTTTTAAGATATTTACAGGGGTCTATTTTTTTCCTTTGGCTTACGTACTCTGTTTAATAACTGATGAACTTGTGGCTTAAAAGTTTTTCAGGCATAAACATGCAACTATAAATGCTATGCTGGCCCCAGGGGTTTCTTTAAAAACAGAACCAATGGCTTCATAAAAGATCCATGTGGCTAACATAATATGCAATCTCATGTACTACTAGTTATCCTATTGTTTGCCTACCCAGCAAACATTTACTCCTTATTTCTTGTGACCCATATCCCAACTTCACTCAGCTATTATGTGGCCAAATGCTTCAGGGATCTGCTCTCTCCAGTCTCGGGATAAATCGGGATGAGTCCAAGCCAATCAAGGTAATTCTATTTTTCTTCCTAGAGAAATACGAGTAGGTGTTCCAGGATAGATTTACTTGCTCACAAAAAAAGGATTTGCAGAATACAATATGTGAAATGTGATGGCTGGGTCACAAACTGCTGCAACCATTTTGCAAACATCAGTAGTCAAATTGCTAAGGTTATCAGAAGAGAAGGAATGAACTTGGATCCTTAATGACATTACAAAATCTCTTAACCAATACTTGGTGTCTCTTGATTTTGCATGTTTTAAGTGAGACAGTAAAATATCCATACTATTTTAGCTACTTAATTTTTGTAATTGCAGCAATAAGTATGCTGATAAACATATTTAAGTAAAAGAAAAAAGATATCAAAGAAACAAACTGAATCTATTGTAGAATCTATATTCGAAATGATGTTTCTACTTTAAAGTTGGGAATCTTGTTTCCTTTCCTATTATAGCATGTAAAGGACACAAAAGCTTTCTAATTTGCTTCTTTATAATGATAGTTCCAAATAGAGACATCTGCATTATATTTTGATGCTGAACCACCTGTTAATTTTTAACCAAATTTTAATTAACTGCTTAAATGTTTTGTCTATACCATCCCACATATTCAGCATTACTGAATTTCATATACAATTTACTCAAATGACCAGCTATTTTGGAGCTTTGTTTATTTTATCAGAGAGACACAGCTCTAAAGTACTTTGTATCATCTTATATCGAATTCACAGAAACTAAAACAGTAACGTATTATGTCATCAGATGAGAATAACATCATGAGTTATGAACAGGGAGTGCCAGGTTCCGCAAACGACAGCTCAACCAATCTACCTAATTTTTGTCATGGGGGTTAGGTATGGGTGTTACGCTCAACCAGGGTCCACAGATCACTCTATATTCCCCACTAGGAGGCATCCTCAGATATGAGACCTAAACTGTCAACCGAATTAAAGTCATCCTGGCTCAGAACTCCACTTTGATCCTCTCTGTGCCACCTCTTCATTTGACAACTCTCCAATCTAGTCAGTCCTCGAGTTGATATTTGCATAGATTATTTGCTGAACGCTGTGCTGGACGCCGGGCTTTTGCTAATGAACAAGATACACAAATCTCTCACTTCTCCAATATATTTGGGAGACACATGCAGTTGTTCCCCCTCACTTACAGAAGCAAAACCTGGAGAAGGTTTTCAACAGACATCTACAGGGTAGAGTTGGGACTGTTTAGAAGATGAATTTAGCAGCAGATCTCTTGGGCTCAGCTTTGAGACTTGCCACAATTTCACCCAATTCTACACGTCCAAGTTTGTTTTTCCAACGCTATCTTATTCCAGCCATGGCATTGTCAGGCTGGACTATTTGTTATTTTAAGGGTTGACCACAAGCATTTATGATATCCTAAATCGTAACTCAAACTGGCTTTAGCCATAGAAATAAATCACACTGACAGTTAGGTATTATCGAAATACTCCTATAAGTAGACATTTCAAGTATATTGTTGGATAAATCTTAAAAGCCTAAGCACCAAGCACTGAGAACATTAAAACTCAGAACTCATTTTGCCATAGAAACAAGCCACTCTATTACGAATGAATTTTGGAGCCCAAGTCATTTGTAAGATAGGTATTAAATGCTTGCTTATGCAAAATGTCACCATTCCGATTTTTGGAAAGGAAATTAAATATCACTATTTCTAATCTGACGACATTTTCCCAAAAGCATGTTACTGCTAAACCTGGGCGAATGCTCAATGGTGTTCTGGTACAGTCTACTATGAGCTTGTTTTATTATGCTTTGCCTCCTGCTTTCAAACTTTAAAATCTCCTCAAATTCACTTAACTAAAATGTCCTATTAATTGCACTCTAGGTAATTAAAATTTTGCTATCTTTGCAAGACCAAGATTAAACTAATTTATTCAAAAGGAAGACCGAGCTACTATCAATGAACATTACACCCATTTCCCATCCAGATATTTTGATAAAACGTTTCCATGATGGTTCCTTTCCTAAACTGTCTTTCTTTAGTACAGCTTAATTTCTGAACACAGAATAATTTAGGGTATTTGAAGAAAGAGAAAGTACTCACCCCTCGGTAACAAAATGGAGAAATGGTTTGTGCTAGAGGGAGGGCAACAGGGACCCATTTTTTTAAAAAAAAAAATGGGCCTACAAGCTCTTTCTGACCTTAGTAAAGTTCAAAGACATGGAAAACTCCAAGGATATCCAACACAATTCTGTCTGAACATTTAAATATGAAAGTTGTTAAATGGAAGTGTGAAGCTTCCTAGTCATCTCTATTCACTAATCCCTCAGAAAGACATAAAATCCCCAACCTGGTTTTGCTTGATAAAGGCAGCAGATTCATTCATACTGAGTAGTAGTCCCATCTGGAAACTACCTTTGCCTCCAGTCCCAACCGTTCTGCCAGCATCCTGCAGAAGTTTTTAGCTCTCATACACTTGGAGTTTGTCCTGACATTCCTACCCCTCCCCCAAGAAAGACTCAAATAAGCACCAGGAAGCACTTATGTAAATAGCAGCTCATCAGATTCCATCTTGAAACAGAATTCTTATGATTCCAAATCCATTCTCCTGCCCACCTTCTAACATATGTCTTTAAATTCACTTATCTGAGAGCGCCATGAGTAAGCCTGCTGTTTCACAGATAAACTTGTGTTAAGAGGATTAGGAAATCTCCCCATTTTGTCTCAGAGCAGTTAGAAGTCATAGGGAAGATTCACCTTAAATTTTCAAATAAATTCGTTCTTTTTGCCCTTTTATCAATTCACTTCAACAATGGCTAAACCATATTTATTTTATTCATGCCATTTTATTTTAACCCTTTTCATACTTACAATTTCCTTAATCTATAGCTCAGAAAAAGGAAGCTTTAGTAAATTCTGTCTCATTCATTAAGGGGGAGCCTGATTTTAAATTTCCAATTTCTTCCTGAACCAAGAACTTTCACTAAACTCAGAGATGGATTATTGGCTATTTTCATGTGACACCACATTTCATTTGGCCAAATATAGAAAAAAAAATTAATACATTCACTGATTGCTTTATATATACAATGCCAGCCAGTCAGTTGATAGAAAATAATGAGTGACATAAATCTCTGTGCTTTAGAAAACAGGTAAATGAAAAACATAAGATGACTGGAAGCAGGTGAGAGCTTAGAGGAATGGTTTGAAAAAAGCAAAAGTAATACCTACATTTCCAACCAATCTACTCAGTGACAGATTCTTTTAAAAAACCTTTATTTCCTTGTGCTAAGAACACTTAAGATGAGGTCTATTCTCTTAACAGATTTTTATTATGCAATATAGCATTATTATCTGAGACTCTTTTTAAAAAAAAAATTATTCATTTGACACAGAGAGAGAGAGCACAAGCAGGAGAAGGAGAAGGCAGATGGAGAGGGAGAAGCAGGCTTCCCACTGAGCAAGGAGCCTGATGTGGGGCTCGACCCCAAGACCCTAGGATCATGACCTGAGCCGAAGGCAGACGCTTAACCAACCGAGCCACCCAGGCGCCCCTAATTGAGATTCTTAATTGGAGAAACTTCCTACACTGAATGAAGGGAACTGCAAATACATAGTCCACCTTGTCATAAGAATGGTGTGGGTATGTGAATCTGTGCAGAGACTTTTGAATAGGTCTAGGGGTTGTGGTGAGGAGACATCTAAACGACCTTAAGCATATTGTAAGTTTCTAACTGGAGTCAAAGTGATATTAGTTATGGACCTGCTACTTACAGAAAAAAATGTCTTTCTTGTTAATGTATTAAGAAAATTATTTATTGGTAAATTCTATATTCATAATGAAAAGTGTTTGTGGTAGAACATTATATTAATCTAGCCAACAGTTTCATTGTATGTTCACTGTAATTTTAATTCACCAATTAAATGTAAGTCAATAATGTAAGTTCCTGGGGCGCCTGGGGTGGCACAGTTGGTTGAGTGCCCGACTCTTGGTTTTGGCTCAGGTCATAATCTCAGGGTCATGAGATTGAGTCTTGCATTGGGTTCTGTGCTCAGTGGAGTCTGCTTGAGATTCTCTCTCTCCCTCTCCCTCTGCCCCTCCCCACTGCACTCACACGTGCTCTCTCTCAAATAAATAAATCTTTTTAAAAAAATAAGGTAGTAAGTTCCTATTATGTACAAATATGTACTGAGTACTGAGGGTGAGTGAAAGAAAACTCACACAGATGACAGGACATAGTTTTTGCCCTTCAAGGGCTCACAGTCTATTGGAAGAGAGAGTTATCTCACTGTTACAGAACAAGCAGAATGAAAGCAATGCTATAAAAAAGATAAGATGATATAGGATTAATTCTCTTTTGAGGTAGTTATTTATGTACATCTTATTTACCCCATAAAGAACTACAGTCAGTTTATACCCTTTGAGGACAGAAGATGGATATTATAGTTATTTGGGATTTCCAACAGTGCCTATCACATAGCTAGTTGTTAGTAAATATCCAAAGTTGTAAACTGCACTCTAATTGTGTGCTCTTAGGAGAAGCCCACAGAAGGGTATTTTCCTCTTTACAGTGATGCTACTATTTGTGGTGTAGTTTAATCTTCTGAATTTGTTTATTTGAGAAGGCAGAAAAATAAACAAGTAAACACATTGCCTTTTAAAATTTTGTTTAAGAAATAAATTTTGAGCTTGTCAACTTTCCCTATCTTGACTTCAGTTTTTCTACTTGGGTCCATCCAGTTTCAGCATCCTGTGATACTTCCCTTGACTGCAGGTTCTTTTCTAGCTAACTTTGTCATTTCTCTGCTTCTCAGCAATTTTTCTCAAAACTGGGCTAATACTCATTATTTTTTTTAAATAGTAGCTAATATTTCTCACCTCCCAGTCTTTTACCAACGCATGGAATCTACTCCTCTCAATGTCAACAACGACCTTCATTTAGTTAAATCCAATGGCTCCCTCCCAGTCCTTATCTTCTCACCTCTCCGGCAGCATTAAAGACTTGATTACTGGGGTGCCAGGGTGGTTCCGTTGTGAAGCATCTGCCCTCGGCTCAGGTCATGATCCCAGGGTCCTGGGATCGAGCCCCACATCAGGCTCCTCCGCTATGAGCCTGCTTCTTCCTCTCCCACTCCCCCTGCTTGTGTTCCCTCTCTCGCTATCTGGCTCTCTCTCTGTCAAATAAATAAATAATAAATCTTAAAAAAAAAAAAAGACTTCATTACTATCTCATTCTCGAAATTCAGTCTTCATTTGCTCTCCATGACACCACAGTCTTCTGGCTTTCTTCCTAGTCTCTGGCTTCTCCAAATATTTATTTCCTTGGCCTGCCTCTTCTAATTGAGTGCACTACAATTATTCCTGGAATGTCCTCTCATTATATCTATACTTTTCTGTTATGTGATTTCAACAAATGCAATGGCTCTAAATACCACTATATACAAAGGACTCTTCCTTTCATATCTTCATTCCTGAATACCATACTTTTACATAAAAATTCATGCTTGACATCTCTGGTCCAATGCCTACCTAGGCTGCTTCAAGTTAAAACTAAAGCTTAATTCAGAACAATTCTCTCAATCCTGCATTATATTTCTCCTCACTGTTCACTTCCACAGCGTTGAAGGCTAAATTACTATAATGTTCTTGTATAAACACCAAAAATTTTGAAAATGGAATTTACCGTAAAATAATTTTCTAAGCACACTGTCAAGAAACTCAAAAAATTTCTATTTTTTTTCATAGTTTATAATTCTCTGCTGACAACTATTCCCTCTCCATTCATTTTAACAGTATTCACCTTTTTCTCATGAAGCATGGTTAAAATAGCTGCTTTGAGGGCTTTACTCTACATTTCCATCATAGGTCATTTTAGGGTTAGCATCTGTTGATTTTCTTTTTCCCCTGAGAACTGGCCACATTTTCCTGGCTTTTTATATGACAAGTAATTTGAGACTATATCTTGGATCTTGAATATTATGTTGTTAAAGGTCTGCATCCTGTTAAAATTCTCTTGAGAATGTTGATTTGGGTTTTTTGTTTTATCAGGCAATTAACCTGGTTATGTGTAGATTATAAGTTCTTTCTCATTTTATGTTTGTTGGGTTTTCAAAGTCTTCACTATACTCTTCAGATCAATCCTGCACATGAACAAAACATCTCAGCAGTTCGTTTGAGACTTGAATGGCATTGTGTATTCCAGTTCCATTCTTAAAGCCTTTGTTTTCTTTGGGTCTGTTCCATGTTTGCATAGGTTGGGGAAGAGCCTACGACTTAACTGATTTACACAAAGAATTTGGAGATCCGTTCTTTCATTCTATCTTCCGACAGGATACCACCTGTCACCTCTTTGGATCACAGGGGTTCCTTTTTCAGGTTCCTTTAGCTAACAAGAAGCAGATTTTTTTCTCAGGACATTAGGCACCTATGTTTCTTCCTCTAATGTCACTGAAGCTGTACAGCTTCTTCTCTGAAATATGCCTCAGGGCAAGGCCAAGGTAGAAAAAAAAGGAAAAGAAAGAGAGAGAGAGAGAGACAGGACAGAAAGAGACCAAGAGGAAGAAAGAAAGAGAGAAAGAGAGAGAGAGGAAGGAAGGAAAGAAGGAAGGAGGGAGGGAAGGAGGGAGGGAAGGAAGGAGGGAAGGACGGAAAGAAGGAATGTGGGATTTTTCATACACTCTCTGACTTGCAGGGTCCCCTTTTCCTAGTCCCCTGGGTAAAGGAGACAGTTTCTTTCATGGATTTTGCTTTGTGAACTCAAAGTGCAGTTCAGGAATTTGGTTCACCCTTGAGTTAAAGCCAAGTGATAAAGAAGGGAAAAATGTACAGAAACAAGAGCAGTGAAAAAACAACCTCTCTGCCATTATTTCCTTTTTAACATCTTCAGGCAGTTGCTTTTTGTATCCCACGCAGTAGTTTTAGTTGTAATTTAACTGGAGAAATAGACTAGAGTGACTTACTCCTCTTAGCTAGCTCCAGAAGTCTCTGTTGTACTTATTATTTTGTTTCCTATTAAAATGGAATGTCAGGTATGTTCTCATATTCACTGCTGAAATCACACTGCCAAGAACAGTACTCAACAAATAATGAGATCTCAAAATGTATTTGTTGAATGCATTAATTAGCTAATTAACATATTTTTCTTTTCTTCCGTTTTATTTATTTTTTAAATTTTTTTAAAGATCTTATTTATTCATCTGAGAGAGAGCACAAGCAGGGGGGAGAGGCAGAGGGTGAAGGAGAAGCAGACTCCCCGCTGAGCCAGGAGTTGGACATGGGGCTCAATCCCAGGACCTGGAGATCATGATGTGAGCCTAAAGCAGATGCTTAACAAACTGAGCCACCCAGGTGGCCCTTTCCTTCCATTGACTTTCTTCTAGAAAGTTGCCAAGTATGGAAATATGGGTTTTAGAACCTCTCAAGATCTTGGCTCATTTCATGATGCTGTTTCCCTTCTCATGACACTAAAAAGTGGTCCTTTTATGATGTCCAATTTAGGGGGACGGAGGTTAGAGTACAAGGTCACTTGAGAATTTGTTATGGAAGGGGTGCAAAAATAAAACTGAGCTGCTAACTTCTCTAGGCCTTCAATGAGCCTGACCCTGTTTCGATTAGCGTTACCATCTATTGCAAATCTTTATGAAAGTAACTGAAGATTCCTAGAGAATTTCAGAAAACCTAAAGAACATTAAAAAAAAGAAAATCAGTTCTCAGGAGGCAGCATCTTAATAAAATACTCCTTAACAATTTAACATTATGTAAGTTGCTATTTACCAGTTCTGTACTTTCTTCCTTTCCGGAGATAAGGTACTAAAATGGCCTGTAATTGAAAGGAAAGAACACTGTGCCTATCTTTGCCCTTGTTATGCACTGAGGCAACCGAATTGACTTTCCATGGGCACACACTGATCATTAGGCTAGCCGTAGAGCAAGAACAAAATGAACTAAATTTAATGAGTAGCTGAGCATTTGAGAAATGCAGCACTTCTAATAGCAAGTATCACAGAGACCATCAACAAATCTTTTCCAGTATCTGATGGATGAACATACCATCCAGTTTGAGAGTCCAGAGGCTGGTAGGATCCCAGAGCCCCTACCTGAAGACACAGTATAGAGTCCTTCTGCCTCTACCTCTTCAGCTGTCTCTTTCAGGATTTGTTTAACTCACACGAACTGTTCCAGCCTAAGAGAACTATAAGATACAGAGCTAAAGTAGGGCTGCCCATAGTATAAAGTGAGCATATAATTTATAGTCAAAATTGGGACATATTTAAGAAAGAAAGGAGGTGCTATTGATAATTAGGATAGGAAAAGAAGAAGAAACTGGGATTTTCCTGGGCAAACCAGGAGGTACAGTTTGTATGATAGAGAAGATTCAAATTACCATCTATAATATCCAATGAGCTAATCTCACTTGAATTTACAGCAAGTACATACGAAAGCTCATAAACAGTAAAAAATTCTATTGGATATATTGAAAACCACAATCTTACTGATACTCACAAAAAAAGAAAGCAAAAACTAAAATCAGTTATTACTGTACATAGGGATCCAATACTTTCCTTTCAAGAGAGACAAAGAAAAAATTAAGAATTATTCCTAACTTTTAACAGTACAAACTATCTTGCAGGTTAACCACGTAGAGTCCTCATTCATGAGTTAAAGTTCTTCCTCTCAGTACATTTCTTGCTCATACACGTAGAAGAAACGCTAGATTTAGGAAAATAATTATGTTGTAATCCTTAATGAATTAATTTCTTTAAGCAGTAATCATCAATGAATGAAACCATTAGATGAAAGATTTGGGGTGAATTCCATACTAGAGGTGCTATATCTGAATGCACTGAATACCTGATATCCATAGCGTAGGAAAACATTACCTGCCTCATGATGTGATGCAATATGATTTGCAAACTACCACCTATGATGTATTCTTACACAGAAAAAAGTTGAATCTAGAGGAAGTCAAGTCTTAATAAATAACTTCTTATTTACAGGAAATAAAGGTGTAGAGGAACAAGTTGAAAAACATCACAGGGAAGCTAACACATCTAGATTATGAGATATATTATAAGACAAGTGAGCTTGATTCTTCAATAAGTCGGTAGGATGAAGAAGGGGGGGAAAGTAAAGGAGAAATGTTCTGAATTTAAAGTGTAAAAGACATTAAAAATTTTTTAAAGACCGGTGATGAGTAGTAAGGAGGGCACGTATTGCATGGTGCACTGGGTGTTATACGCAACTAATGAATCATCGAACTTTACATCGGAAACCGGGGATGTACTGTATGGTGACGAACATAATATAATAAAAAAACATTAAAAAAATAAATTTTTTTAAAGGGGTGCCTTGCTGGCTAAGTTGGAGGGGCATACCACTCTTGGTCTCGGGGTTGGGAGTTTGAGCCCCACATTGGAGGTAGAGTTTACTTACAAAATGTTTTAAAAAACTGTAGAAGTCATTAAACTAAATACCATGTTTTGGATTCTTACTCACAAAATAAATTCAAATAGATATTATGTTGGGCAATCAGATTTTTGAGTAATGGCCAATATAAGGTAAATGCAACTGTGCTGATATGTTTTATTTATCTCTCCTAATCCACTCTCCATTCATTTCCTGCACGTGAAGGCAGAACTCTACGGCTTACATAAAAGGGTACCATTGCTCTCAGTCTCCAGTTTGTCCAGTGGGATGGACCAAAGGATTGGCATTTTGGTTGCATCCCTCTACCAAAGATAGCTCCTGTCTAGTGGACCTACATCCCAATTTTCCTAGGACGGCCCCAGGTTTAGCACCAAAAATCCCACATTTCCAGAAATTTCGCAATCCTAGGAAAACAGGGATGGTTGATCACCATGTGTGAACCTCCACATTTAGCTACATTCTCAAGCTTCTGCCAATTGTTTCTCTCTCCTTTGTCTTTTAGGCTTAGTAGTAATGGGTCCCTGGTGCTGCCACCAGCAGAGTACCATCTTATCCCTTGTTGTTTTTCCTAGCATTTTCCTTGACTTTGTAAATCATCCCTCTGGTAAAGATCGTTTTATACCTTTTGGAAAATGTTATTTCTTTTCCGCCACGACCATTGGTGTAAAATAAGAAAATTTTGTAAATTTCAAATGTGTGATAATGGCATTTTG
Organism: Ursus maritimus; assembly: GCF_017311325.1. Lineage (NCBI taxonomy): Eukaryota > Metazoa > Chordata > Mammalia > Carnivora > Ursidae > Ursus > Ursus maritimus. The sequence goes on from NW_024423319.1 coordinate 28,355,468, forward strand.
CTTATATAAAGAAATAACTATGGTTTTGAAGATGTACACTGAAGTATTTTGGAGTGCAATTATAAGATGTCTGGGATTTTTTCTTTTTTCTTTTTAAAGATTTACTTATTTATTTGATAGAGAGAGTGTGCACAAGCAGAGGGGAGGGGCAGAGTGAGAGGGAGAAGCAGACTCCCCGCTGAGCAGAGAGCCCAACACAGGACTCCAACCCAGGACCCTGAGATCATGACCTAAGCTAAAGGCATATGCTTAACCGACTGAGCCACCCAGGCACCCTGGGATTTTCTTTAAAATGTTTCACTAAAATAAGGGGGCATGGAGATGAATCATGAGTATTAAAACTTGATAATTCTAGAATATGGTTGTTTGCTATCTAGAGGCTCATTTTATTACCTATATTTGTGCATGTTTGTTTGTCTTTTTTTTTTTTAAGTAAATTCTACCTCCAATGTGGGGTTTGAAGTCATGACTCTAAGACCAAGAGCTGCATGCTCTACTGACTGTGCCCGCCAGGTACCCTGTGCATGTTTGAATTTTTTTTAAAAATTAAAAAGAAGCAATTCATGCAGTTTGACTTGCATGAAGAGAGTTATCAGATAAATGTATAGTCATATTGTAAGGAAAATATAAGCCTAAAATGATCATCAACATATGAAGTTATTTCTAGCCTTAAAAAAAGAGTATACTGAATTAATCCAATTTCCTCCAAGTCCTTCATATGATCAGTGAAAAACATGTGCAGAAACGTGGGTGAACAATAAAGATGTAGACCTGAGTAGAATGAAGGTCTATAGGCAATGTATCAATGCCAGGTAAAGAGTCTGATTGGACCTGCTTGAGTAATGTTCTCACTTCTTAAACCAATCAGTCTTCCTCAGGGGATGAGTGTCTTTTATACAGTGGCCTCTGTTCTTAACTGCAGAAATAACTGATATTGAGTCATAGCTATTTTTATATATATCAGGGGAAAAGCACTTTAAAGGTAATAGATGTTCATTGTTGGGAATTTGGATATTCCAAAGTACTATAAAAAAATAAAATTCCCCCATAAGTATATTGCCATGTAATATTAACTGTTAATTTGTCAGTGTGTTGCCATTTAGTCTTTTTTAAGTTTTTATGTGTGTACACACAACACACATTAAATTCACATAAGTTATCATAGTATAGTTATAGTTTTACTGTTTAAATCCAAGGTTGCATGTAATATGAATAAATTAAACATGATCAAGTACAAATATGTTAAAACAGTATTTAATGGGGGCATCTGGGTGGCACAGTTGGTTAAGCATCCGACTCTTGGTTTCAGCTCAGGTTGTGATCTTGGGATCATGGGATCAAGCCCTGCATGGGACTCTGTGCTCAGCAGAGTCTGCTTGGGATTCTCCCTCTCTCTCTGCCCCTCCCACTTGTGCTCTCTCTCTTTCTCTAAAATAAATAAATAAAATCTTTTTAAAAAAAAAGAATATTTGCATCTATGTTCATGACAGAATAATGATCGGTAGTAGTATTTTCTTTTTTTATTATTATTTTTAAAGTAAGGTCTATGCAAATATAGATCCAAATATTCATAAAAATGTTTTAGCCTAGGGGTGCCTGGCTGGCTCAGTCAGGAGAGCAAGAGACTCTTGACTTCTAGGTTATTAATTCAAGTTCCAAGTTGGGTGTATAGATTACTAAAAAAATAATTAAACTTAAAAAAGTGTTTCAGCCTATGCAATCCTACAGTATATAAAGTAAATAATCTATCATGATGAATAGAGGGCCTTTCTGAGAATGCCAGGATCATTCAACACTCAGAAATCAATGTAATTTACCATACCAATAGACTAATGAAGAAAAAGCACCCGATAGTCTTAGTAAGTGGAGAAAAAACATTTCACAAAATGCAGTATTCTTTCATGGTAAAAAGTCAGCAAATCAGAAATGGAAAGAAACTTCAACTTGATAAAGTTCATCCTCAGTAAATCACCTTATATCACACTTAATGGTGACGGGCTGAATGCCTGTCTTCTAAGATTGTAAAACAGGCACTATCTGCTCTCTCCACTCAACTCAATATCATACTGGAGGTTCTAGTCACTGCCATAATGCAAGAAAACAAAATAAAAGTCACATGGATTAGAAAGGAAAAAATAAAACAAACTATTTCACAGACTAGTAGAAAACCCCAAAGAATCAACAAAAACAATAAAAAACTACTAGAACTAGTATGGTCACAGGATACAGGTTAATTCATATAGATCTTATATCTATGTGATCTAGTAATGAACAATTAGAAATCTATTTTTTTAAGTACAGTTTATAGCATCACACACACACAAAAATCCAAAATACTCAGGTAAGAGCCTAATAAAATATATGCAGGATCTGTATGCAAAAACAAACAAAATAATAATAAATGAAATCCAGAAGACCTAAATAAATAAAGAGATGCGTTTATTTATGAATTTCAAGAATCAGTGTTGTTAAGATGCCCATTCTATCCAAATGCATCAGGATATTCAATAAAATCTTAAAGAGAGTTCCAAACGGACTACTGAGAAAATAGCAAGATAATTCTAAAATGTATATGAAAATGCAAAGGAACTAGAATTCCCAAAACAATTTTGAAATAGAATAAAACTTTAGGACTTGCATTACCAAATTTCTTTTTTTTTTTTTAAAGATTTTATTTATTTATGTGACAGAGAGACAGCCAGCGAGAGAGGGAACACAAGCAGGGGGAGTGGGAGAGGAAGAAGCAGGCTCATAGCAGAGGAACCTGATGCGGGGCTCGATCCCAGAACGCTGGGATCACGCCCTGGGCCGAAGGCAGACGCTTAACGACTGAGCCACCCAGGCACCCCGCATTACCCAATTTCTAAACTCACTATAAAACATATTCCACACATGGTTATTGCAAAAGGATAGGTATATATTTCTATGGGAAAAATCGTACTGAAATAGACCAACAGATATACATACAGTCAACTGATTTTCTTTCTCATTATTTTCAATTACACAATACATGAATTCATTCTTGTAAAAATCCAAACAACACAGATAAAATAAAAGTCCTTCTCTAAGTCTGGCCCCTAATGCCACTGACTTTAGAAGAGATTTCATCTGTGAGTCAGCAGTATACCAGGTTGAAAGAGCCAGACCCTATTTCTGGTTCTGGTATAAACTTGATGTTCTATTTTGACTCTTTCTGGGTTCAAAGAAAAGAAGCACACACAGATGAGCATGACTCATATTAAGAATACTGAAAGGAGTACAAAAAGACAGGAAAGAATCTGAATATTACAACCAGTCTCGCAGAGAACTGGGATATTATCTGGAACCCAGCTCAGCAATAGTAACTCAGTCCTACTTTGGGGTCCTTAAACAGTAAAGATCCATGATACACTCAACTCCCCGCTCTCCACTATAATGACCCAATGTTTTGTTCCTGCTCACACTATTCCAAATACTTTCCGAATTCCTGACTCTCTTCTTAATATATTCTGCCGACTACCTTTTGTACCTCGTCAGTCTCCTCATCCTAATTTCTCCATAGAGCCTGAGCTTTCTATCAGAACTTTCATTTCCTTTAAAGAAAGTTTCTGGTTGGCAATTATCTAGTATGAAGGCATTTTTTTTTGGCAAAGCCCTCATGCTTGACAGTCTCAGAGGCTGCTGGTCAGCCCAAAGTCAGCTATTGTGGTCCACTGAGTTTTGACCAAGGCATAAAAGCAATTAAATAGATTGGCTATTCTTTCTAACAAATTTTGCTAAAATAACTGGATACCCAAACTCACAAAATAAAAGAAAAACAGCAAAGAATCCAGCAATCCCACTTCTGTTATATATCCAAAGGAATGAGATCACTGTCTCGAACACATCTCTACAACCCTGTGCTTATTGCTGCATTATTCACAATATTCAAGATATGGGAACAACCTAAGTGTCCACTGCTGAATGAATGGATAAAGCAATTGTAGTATACTTACAATGCACTATTATTCAGCCATAAAAAAATAAGGAAATCCTACTGTTTATTACAACATGGATGAAATCGGAGGGCATTATACTAAGTGAAATAAGGCAGACAGAGAAAGACAAATACCGTATGGTAAAACTTACACACGGTATCTAAAAAAAAAAGTCAAACTCATAGAAGAGGAAAAACAGCCTCAATCCACTCATGACCCCATTTATAAAAAATAACTCAAAATATATCATAAGCTTAAATGTAAAATCTAAAGCAATACTTCTGGAAGAAAACACAGTACAAAATTTTTGTGAACTTGGTTTAGGCAAATATTCCTTTAACATAGCACAAAATCATAAAATAAATTCTTATAAATTGCACTTTACCAAAATTAAGAATGGATGCTCTTCAAAAGACAGAGAATGAAAAGAAAAGCAAAGATTGGGAGAATATATTTGCAATTTGCATATCAGACAAAGGATCTGTTTCCAAAAAAACGTATTTAAAAACTCTCAAAACTCGGGGTGCCTGGATGGCTTAGTTGGTTAAGCATCTGCCTTCAGCTCAGGTATTGATCCTGGGGTCCTGGTATTGAGCCCCGCGTTGGGCTCCCTGCTCAGTGGGGAGCCTGCTTCTCCCTCTCCTTCTGCCCTGCTTATGCTTGTGCTCCTGCTCTTGCTCTCTCTCAAATAAATAAAAAAAGTCTTAAAAAAAAAAAAACTCTCAAAATTCAATAATAAGGAAAAGCAGCCTAACAACAACAACAACAAAATGGGCACAGACATCTCAGTGAAGAAAATATACAAATTTCAAATGGCACATGAAGTGAAGCTCAACATTAGTATTCATTAGGGAAATGAAAATAAACCTGTGAGATAGCACTAAACACCTAATAGATGGGTTTTAAAAAAAGGCATTGTCAATACAATGGATTGGTAGGGATGGAGAACAGCTGACGCTCTTACATTTCTGTTGGGACTGTAAAATGCTGCAGTCCCTTTGAAAAACTGGTCGATGGTTTTTTATAAATGTGAACTTTCACTAACAATTTAACTCAGCCATTCCACTCCTAGGTATTTATATAAATTAATTATATCAATTATATATTATACATACTATATTATATATTATATATTAATTTATTGTTTAGTACTCCAACGTATTTATATAAACAAAACAAAAACTTACGTTCACACAAAATCAGGTATGCAAATGTTTACAGCAGCTTTATTCATCATCACCACAAATTAGAAACAATCGAAACATCCTTCAATTGGTGAATGTATATCCATATAATGGGACAGTACTCAGCAATAAAAAGGAGCAAAGTACTAATACATGTCATAAGGGTGCATCTCAAAAGCATTAGCTGAGTGAAAAGAGCAAGACTCAAAAGGATACACAGCTGTTTGATTTCTTTCATGTGACATTCTGGGAAAAAGATCACAAGCAGATCTGTGATTGCCAAGGCTGGGGCAGAGAACGGAGTAGAAAAAGACACAGGGGAACTCAAAAGGGTAATGGACCTGCTCTCTATATTGATGATTTTTTTTTTTAAGATTTTATTTATTTGACACAGAGAGAGAGCACAAGTAAGGGGAGCAACAGGCAGGGGAGAGGGAGAAGCAGGCTTCCAGCTGAGCAGGGAGACCGATGCGGGGATCATGACCTGAGCCGAACGCAGATGCTTAACGACTGAGCGCTTAACGACTGAGCCACCCAGGCGCCCCTGCTATTGAGTTTTTGACTCCGCAGTTGTCACAATCTGTAGAACTGTACCCTACAAAGTGTAAATGTTACTGTTTTAAAGCACATATTAACTAAAAATGGTAGTAAACTCGTACTGCTTGTTTTGGCAATGTAGAGAAACGTCTCTAAGTAAAATTTAATGTGGCTAAAAGTAAGCAAATTAAAATTATTTCCATAACCTTTCAAAATTTTCATTGAGTTTTGAGAATTTTCTGTATTGTTCTACACATCTTTTCCTTTAGGAGATAACAAGCCACTGACTACAACTATCTAAAATTTCATCGCATGTGGTGTCATAGTGGTACAGAGAGGTAGTTCTCATAGGCTCAGGATTTATTTAATTTTACGTAACAATTGAACAATGAGCACTTTAAGACCTACCATGCACAGTGAGTTGCTCAATTATTCAAAATTTGATATCTCAATTTTCATTCACCAGCATCTGACTATCTTGTTCAGAAGAAGAATAAAGAGCACCGAACTGCTTTCAGTGCACACCTGAATCCCTATGTCAAATTTGTTCTCAGTAGGGAAACTGGAGGACTCCATAAAAACCTCTGTTTTTTTATTCCTTTTTCTGCTTCTATTCTTGCTAGGACCTATACTCCCACTTTACACATACCTCAGAATGTAAATGGTGTATGACCTCCTTGTAAGGGTCAAGAAATCAAGAATTTCTTTAGAATAAGTAACATCTAAGGAAGAACCAGATGAGAATGACCAGACGAAGCTATCATATGTATATTCCAGATCACCAGAGCTAAACACCTTGATGCCAAGACCCATCCCCCAGCACACGCCCACCCCCACCCCTTCCCCGGCTCCAAGGAATAACACTTGGGTCTTCATCTTCTAACTGGTTCCTGGATGCCTGAGAGGACACAAACACCAGGCGATGGTCCTCAGTAGAAACCTTCAGATGCCAAGCAAAGACAAGACTCCCTCCTTTCCTTTCTGAATCTCCCAGACACTCTGTCTGTACCTGCACTCTCTCTATACCTTCAACAAACTCTTTCACCTCCTGTTGGCTCATGTTTGATTTCTATCCTGTGTACAGCCAGGGACCCTCTTTGTCCTGCAGGTCCCCCTCTGGCTCCTCAGACCTGGCCCGTTGATATCAAGCCCAGAGGTTGGTCTTAGACTAGTTTGTTCCTTAGTATTCCAATCTATAAGGATTTGTAAAATCACTCTTCATGGAATTTTGAAAGCTCTGTAAAACTGACAAATTAGGCTTATGTTAGGAGGGCGAGCAGAAGAAATCCAGATTCCCCACGCTTGCTTTAAGTGTGGTAGCTTTACGTTAATCTACATTACATATTAGTATATGTGAGAAACAGGCTACCGGTGAGATGTTTTGAAAGCCAGCAGTGTAGATGTTCCTGTCCACCTCTATGATTCCTACTGCAAATATTCAATAATCCTGTAAGTGTGCAAACGCCATTCAGATACCTAATTTAGACTCGAAATGGAAACAAAGCAAAACGTTCCTGTAGTTGTGCCTCCCAAATAAAACAGTAAGAAATAGTTGTGTTGCGGGGCGCCTGGGTAGCGCAGTCGTTAGGCGTCTGCCTTCGGCTCAGGGCGTGATCCCGGTGTTCCGGGATCGAGCCCCGCATCAGGCTCCTCCGCTGGGAGCCTGCTTCTTCCTCTCCCACTCCCCCTGCTTGTGTTCCCTCTCTCGCTGGCTGTCTATCTCTGTCAAATAAATAAATAAATAAATAAATAAATAAATAATAGTTGTGTTGGAAAATCACGAGCCATAACCTTGGACCTTCTCTTCTCAGGTGATGTGCTAAGACTGTTGGTAGAGGAAAGTCTCTTTAGAATTAACCAGGGACCTCTTCAACACAAATAGAGACTGCTATGCATCTCAATACTTCCTCACACTGGCTGGGCAGGTAAGCAGGAGAAATGCTGTCGACAGAACTTAAATTAAGTGAGCTATATTGCATAGACTTGCATTCCAGCAAAGGTGAACTTACAAAGTACATCTTGGTTCGAATACTTACAAGAGTTCCAATGTTTAATACTTTCTGGACTGGAACAAAGAAGTTAGTGAAAGGTCAGCATAGTCAGTGTACGTAAAAAATCTGGCAAAAATCTTATCTGTAGAATGGGGCAATTTCACCCATATCCTGGGCAATTTCACCCACCCTCCATCCATTCAGATGCAGTACACAGTCTGTAGAGATCTGTCACCTGCCACATCACTATTTTAAAATGAAATCTATTTGGCCAATAAAGAAGGTAAGTAAAATGGTACAAAAACCAACCAAACAAAAAATCCTGTTAAATCAGGTTCAATTCTTGGCTGTACTACCAAAATAACTACATGTCTCAGGCAGATAATTTTCTGTCTCAGGCCACAGTTCCCTCATCTACAAAATGAAGGGGTATAAATACTTAATCTCCAAATTCCTTCCAATATCTAATAACAGTCTACAATCTGAGAAAGAAGAAGGGCTCAAGTGTATGCTACTAATTCTCTCCATCTAGCAATCTCCAAACAAATACAGTGTTTGTCAAGAATCAAAGTCTGGGGGCGCCTGGGTGGCACAACGGTTAAGCGTCTGCCTTCAGCTCAGGGCGTGATCCCGGCGTTTTGGGATCGAGCCCCGCATCAGGCTCCTCCGCTGGGAGCCTGCTTCTTCCTCTCCCACTCCCCCTGCTTGTGTTCCCTCTCTCGCTGGCTGTCTATCTCTGTCAAATAAATAAATAAATAAATAAATAAATAAATAATAGTTGTGTTGGAAAATCACGAGCCATAACCTTGGACCTTCTCTTCTCAGGTGATGTGCTAAGACTGTTGGTAGAGGAAAGTCTCTTTAGAATTAACCAGGGACCTCTTCAACACAAATAGAGACTGCTATGCATCTCAATACTTCCTCACACTGGCTGGGCAGGTAAGCAGGAGAAATGCTGTCGACAGAACTTAAATTAAGTGAGCTATATTGCATAGACTTGCATTCCAGCAAAGGTGAACTTACAAAGTACATCTTGGTTCGAATACTTACAAGAGTTCCAATGTTTAATACTTTCTGGACTGGAACAAAGAAGTTAGTGAAAGGTCAGCATAGTCAGTGTACGTAAAAAATCTGGCAAAAATCTTATCTGTAGAATGGGGCAATTTCACCCATATCCTGGGCAATTTCACCCACCCTCCATCCATTCAGATGCAGTACACAGTCTGTAGAGATCTGTCACCTGCCACATCACTATTTTAAAATGAAATCTATTTGGCCAATAAAGAAGGTAAGTAAAATGGTACAAAAACCAACCAAACAAAAAATCCTGTTAAATCAGGTTCAATTCTTGGCTGTACTACCAAAATAACTACATGTCTCAGGCAGATAATTTTCTGTCTCAGGCCACAGTTCCCTCATCTACAAAATGAAGGGGTATAAATACTTAATCTCCAAATTCCTTCCAATATCTAATAACAGTCTACAATCTGAGAAAGAAGAAGGGCTCAAGTGTATGCTACTAATTCTCTCCATCTAGCAATCTCCAAACAAATACAGTGTTTGTCAAGAATCAAAGTCTGGGGGCGCCTGGGTGGCACAACGGTTAAGCGTCTGCCTTCAGCTCAGGGCGTGATCCCGGCGTTTTGGGATCGAGCCCCACATCAGGCTCCTCCGCTATGAGCCTGCTTCTTCCTCTCCCACTCCCCCTGCTTGTGTTCCCTCTCTCGCTGGCTGTCTCTATCTCTGTCAAATAAATAAATAAAAATCTTAAAAAAAAAAAAAGAATCAAAGTCTGATTATAAATAAGCTTTTTCATGTGTTACATTGCCTATTGCTCCTTGCTGCTGCCTAAGGGAAACCACCTCACTGTGGGTACAACCACAGATCAAATTCTATGCTCTCGTGACAACTCAGAGCCAATTATACAGAAGTGTTTGATGAGACACCAACACTGATTCCTGCCATTTTCTCCCCCTCTTTGCTCAATATTTCCAAAACCTGCTATGCGAAAGAGAAAAGTATGCTTAGTACTTCAAAAAGATCTGCACATAATACAAATCTTCAGGGATTTGGCTCAGATTGCACAAAGCCCAGGCCCACCCCAACATGATTTTTAAGGTCAGAGAAACCTTCAGCCATCTTAAAGGTGCCCATCATCTTGGTCAGTTCTTTGGAAATGATATTTTCACCTACTTTCAATTTGCCTAAATTTTCCATAAAATTGGGAATGGAAAAGATATAGCACTCTAACTTAGATAGCACGTTATTCTGCTTTATGGAATAGCATCTTTTTTCCTTACAAAACAAACAATCAAAGTTACATGTGGGGGAAGGAGTGTTTCTGAATTCTAAATGTGTTGGAAACAATAAGCGTATTCAGAAATATTGTTAGATTGACTTACAGCTCAGTGTTAAGAAGAACAAAGGCCAATAATGTGAATCTATTTACCAGGTCAATGGGAACTTAAATGCACAAGAAAGACTGGGAGACCATGCTTACCTTAGTGAGACTGCTTTCCATACTGAGGCAACATCTCATCTACTCATGGGCTGCCAACAGCAGAGAAAATCGGTATAGTTTCAGATTTGGGGAGACGGTGGTCACCTATATAGTTATTTCCAATGGGGTGATGAAGCAAACACACTAGTTTCTAAATCAATTCCTTTGATTTGAGGGCACTGGAATATGATTTACTTAAGATACCTATAAGATTGTACACCATGAATTGATGAATTCACTGATTGAATTTCTACTAGGATACAAATATCATTCATGGCAGAATTATTAAGATGTTTGAGGTTATAGAAAACGACTCATAAAACTCAAATCATGCTTCAAATGATGAGCTTTTGAGCTTCTGTTTGTTTTCAATGAGGGGCTTTGAGTTGTTACTTGTTGATCCTGTGCAGTAAGCATCAAGTTCCATTTCCAGGAATAATGATGGGGAGGATAGAGGGTGGAAATCGGTAATCACTCTGAGAACGGGTCAAAAGGGAATACATGTATGCCTAGCACCTAGGGTGCTCAGGCCCCTGTGTTTTTAGATCTCAATTTTTTTTTAGATTTTATTTTATTTATTTGACAGAGACAGCCAGCGAGAGAGGGAACACAAGCAGGGGGAGTAGAGAGGAAGAAGCAGGCTCCCAGCAGAGGAGCCTGATGTGGGGCTCGATCCCAGAACTCCGGGATCATGCCCTGAGCTGAAGGCAGACGCTTAACAACTGCGCCACCCAGGCGCCCCTTAGATCTCAATTTTAACTGGATTATTTTAAGGCACACGTGACTCTAAATTTCCTATAGCCCCAAGAACCTGCCAGATTGGAGCTATATATATTTGAGAGACACTAGTGTACCAGCTCAAAAAGAAATTTGTCCAAACTAACTTCAATCTTTCCTTCTATCTCAGAAAGTAGTAGGAAGAGTGGCCCAGGGAATTTTAACATAGCTGACTTCAATTGGAATCAGCCCAGGAGAGGAAATAGGGCTTGGAAATGGATGTATCCATTGAGACATGCAGGACAATGGAGAGTAGGGTCCGGGAGGCTAGAACACGCACAGACACAGGGTATGGGAAGAAGCCTAACTCATTTAAATAGGATTTAAAAATGCAGATGGTGTCCCAGGCAAGCGGTGAGCAGGAAGAGGGAAACGAACATAACGTGATGGGGTATTCTGCCCAGGGCAAGGCCAGCTATGGTTAAGGGGAAATCAAAGGAAAGACGACCCTCGTTAGTTATAGCAAGCAAGTCAGCACACAGACAAACATAACGGAAATTTCTTTTTGGCCTGAAACATCCCAGCCACTGTGCTGGGCTTAGGATAAGACTTAAGTACCAGAGAACATAAACTTTCCTATAAAGAGCCAGACAATAAACACTTAAGACTTGGAGGGCCATACAGTTTCTGTTGAAATGACTCAACTCTGCGTTAGTGGCACAAACACAGTCCCAGATAATACATAAATGAACGGTGTAGCTGTGTGACAAAAATCTTTATTGACAAAAGTAGCCTGACCTCCATCCTAGAGGTCTTGGAAGTGCTTGATTGGTTAAACAAAAGCAACTTAAAACTCAGAGGCTAAGGATCTGACGATTATCAAAACTGGAGAATGATGGGTGGAGCCGAATCTTGGGAACAAGGCGCAGTTCTCGTAACTGTGGCTGGAGATAAAGACGAGCACAGCAACAGGGGCAACGACGGTCATCCCAGAATAATAGACAGTAGCTCTGAAAACCCCTTCTGTCCTGCGGTCAGATGGGTTCCAGAGTTTGGGGCAATGCTGAGCCTGCGGTTTTGCAAAGCCAGCCATCACGGCAGCTGGGAGGGAGGAAGCAAGCAATACGTATAGCAGCCACATGCATGCTTGTCCCTTACAAAAGCACAGTGTAAGGAATACTGGAACACTTAGGACACTGATTGTAATCTCCATTTTTAGAACCATGCTGCACTGTAAAATGAGGATAATACTAATCCCTGAGACCAATCTTTCTCTAGTGCTCTCACAAGAATTCAACGAAATCAGAGACGTGAACATTCTTTGTAAACCACGAAGCGCTCTCCACAGCCTGGTTATGAAGATCACATTCACGATTAGCAACGCTCTAGTTTGGTCATGAATTGCTCTCATCGCTATACCCTTCTTAAATAACAGATGCCTAATCTCTGACAAAGTGCAATTATGTAATGTGATTGGATGAGGCAGTTTGATAAACTCATCTGAAAGACTAAGCCACACTTCTTAACTAATCCAATCTCTCGGCAAATTAAAGGTAAGGGTGTAGAAGGGTCTTGCCCAATATTACACTAGTTACAGTCGGTTGGTCAGTCTGCTGGCATCTCTGCAAGTGTGAGGCAATCGAGTACACGTAGCAACAAATAATGTAACACAAGTAAAATTAATTGATAAAGGAAAATAAGACTGAGGAGAAAAAAATCGAACCTAGACATGGGATAGTAAAGAAATTCTAACTGACCGAGAGCTTGCTTTCTAGGAGCTATTCCATTCTATGGATACAAACTAAACTTTGTCCTCAACTTCAGTTTGGAGACGAGCTGTCTATATTTCCTGTGCGATACCAATCTCACGACAAGAGGGGCACCCCTTATTTTATCCTAAGCTTGCAACGGTAGCAAAAGGCAGACTGTGGTCAGTTGTGATGTAACATCAAGACCTTCTCTCCTGCTCTGCTAGCACCCAGCATTGCAGAAATCATGAGAAGTATCTGTTTCTGTGTCTCCTCCTTGGCACCAGTCCCCATGCCCTCAGGCTGCTGAAGCGGGTGTGGAAACACAGAGGCAGTGATTTCTGCCTTGGGTGGCCAGCTCTCTCCAGGACCCGAGTAACAGTAGAGGCAGTCTGGGACCAGTGAATTAAAGCCATCCATCAGGCTCCGTGCACCACACTGATCGGCTGCTTCTGCTGACAACAGGGAGAAGTAAGCTCTCACAAGGGGACTGGAAATGCAAGAATTGGAGATTTAGAATTAGGAACCATTTCAGGAAACAGACTGGTAAGGAGGAGAACCATTATTCTATCAGATTTTGAAGCCACCTCCATGCTTTACCTAGAAACACAGCCTCATTTGTCAGGGAAAGTATGGCTAGCCTATGAGGTTATGGGGGGAACAATACGGACAGCTTTTCATGTTTTAGGCAAACATGAAAGGACTAAACAGGTCATCTTTGTTGCCTCCCGGTACTACGCAGGCCAGCTTTAATTACCAAAAGCAGCTCTCTTGTCTCCATACTTGCTGTGCTGTTTAATCTACAGTCCCAGGTGTCTCAGCCTCTCTATCTGTCAGCCAGCTCCACTTTTATGGAGAGGCAAAAAGATGTCACTGGGAGCAAGCTTGTGATCTCTCTATTTCCAACTCAGTCGGTCTCTGTACATTTATTATTTCATTACAAGGAAAATCAAAAATGATAATTCTGGGAAATTAATTAACACAGAGCAGTGTGGATGCTTAACCACAATGCATTGCCTTGCAAGTCCTAGTTCTGCCCCAACTAGTAAATTGAATCTGATACATCTTCATACCCAGCAGGAAAAGAACGGATTATGCCTTTCCTCCCAGATGCTAAATCAGTTGCACTTCTCCACTTCTCTACTTGTCTGTCAGACTTCCAGGAAAGCTTCATGTCTAGTATGCTTACGACTGGGAACTCTTCCATGTGGAGGGACGCTATCCCTACTTCCACACTGCCTCTCCATTCAAACCCAATTCTGAAGGCACTTGTAGCAGACCAAACAGGTATTGGCAAAATAGGCTGTTATTTGAGAAGCAGAAATAACAGACTACCTTCATCAAAAATATCTCCTGCCATGCCCCTGCTAATGACCTACTAGGATGCTTTGTTACACCTTATTCATTCATTCATTCACAAAAACTCACGGAGCAATTCCTCTGTAAGCTCCTTCGTATCACCCACTGTGCCAGAGGCCAGAGATACAATATAGTGGAGCAGAAGGACAAGGAAATCGATGTTTCAACCGTGTCATAAGTGCCCCAATAGAGATACGCACAGACTGCTGTGGGAACACAGAGGACAGAGACACGTAGAATGAGAGCATGAGTGAGAAAGCGAGCAATAACTTGGCAGAAAACTGCAGGTCGGAGACACTAAATACCAGGTTTTCCTGCTTCAGAATTCAGTGCAGGCCAGCACGGGCGAAATTATGCTGTACATGATCATGCATTTTAGGCTGCTACATTTCTGCACGAGCTTCAGAGCCTAGATGAGAGTTTACCGAGAGAGGGGTCTCCAAATATACAAACAGTATCTGCACTGTCCAAGATGGTAGCCGCTAGCCACACGTGCATATTTAAGCACTTGAAATATGGCTAGTGCCAATGAGGAACTGAATTTCTAATTTTTTTGTAATTTTAATTAATTTAAAAGTAAACATAAATTGCCACATGAGGCTACCGGTGACCATATTACACGGCAGAGGTCTAGATGGTATGTCATGTATTAAGATGGAGTAAGTAAATGGTATATGTTTCCTCACTAGGCAATTATACTGGACACCACAAAAGCCAAAGCTAAACAATTCTTTTCATGTCTTACCGCCACTACCAAATTTGGGGTCCTCGTCATGTTATACTTAAACTTCTGATTTTATGGACTTGATCATTTTGTGAGCACTCTCTTCTTCCTCTAATCCATCGTATCGCTATGAGATGACTTTCTAAAATGGGGAATTATAAAAAAAATGGAAGACCATCGAATGGTAATGAGTGGGTAAATGGAATGATCAAAATCCAAAATCCTGATTACATGATTCAAAATCTTCTTAATCTGATTCCAATTTACTTTTTCAACATTATTTCCCATTATACCACTCATGCATCCTAAGCTTCAAACTAATGCATCCTATCCTTAAATCTAATGGGATCGCTCACCATACGTCAAATATGCCTGGCATTTTACTGTTCCTATACATTTGTTTAAGTTGTCTACCTTTGCTGGAATGTTCTTTCTTTATCATCTCTGACTTCTGAAATCCTCAAAGCCAAACGTAAATGCCACCTTCTCTAATTAGGCCTTCCTGGGTTTTCCGTATCCAGGTAAAATTAATTTCTCACTAATATATATATTATATATCTGAGAGGAGTACAAACACAAATAACCAACAGTTTAAGTTTCAGACCAGAAAAACATAGATACTAACACTGATCCCCTGAAGTCTATGTATGGACCTCAGGCTATAAACCTCTGAATGAGGCATTTTTAGTTCTGCTATTAAATTTCATTGGGTTTTACAACATTTTTGGGGAAGTCTATTCCTATAATGTGTCATGTAAATAAAACAAGATTCTGTGGTCAAATAAATTTTAGAAACCCTTCATGGAAAACGGAAGTCTCTTGGAAGTCTCACTGTGCAGGACTACAGTATTTATCAGAACTTTTAACAAACTAATGAAATTTATTTAACCCAGACATTTTAAAACTTGAGTAACCATGGAAATTTGTTTTTTATAGTCTGTCTATTAACATTTTATGGCACACTATGGCATTAGGGAATACAGTTTAGGAAACACAGTCATTAAAAAATGGAGACTCCTTTGAAAATATTTCTGAAGATAATCAATATTTAGGCTTGAAGTTACTATTTTAAGCATTGCTGCTATTTTTTTTTTAAGATTTTATTTATTTACTTGACAGAGAGAGAGAGAGAGACAGCCAGCCAGAGAGGGAACACAAGCAGGGGGAGTGGGAGAGGAAGAAGCAGGCTCATAGCGGAGAAGCCTGATGTGCGGCTGATCCCAGAACGCCGGGATCACGCCCTGAGCCGAAGGCAGACGCTTAACGACTGAGGCACCCAGGCGTCCCAAGCATTGCTGTTATTGCATTAAGTGATGGGAAACACTTGCAAGATGAATCAACTACTGTGTACTGTAGGAGCAGAAAAATCTTCCCTTCTTCCTTTCTAGGTGCTTTGGCTGTTCTAATAATTACGTTGGCATTAGACACATTACAAGAAAAACAAATTTAATTTTGTACATACAAGAGCCCCAAAGATACAAGACTCAAAGACAGGCAATTGATGCTTATTCCATCCCTATGGAATGGGAGAGGGGCCTGGGGCTTCAAAGGGGAGGAGTGTAATTCACAGGACAATAAGAGCAGATGTTTGGTAATAAGATGTTTGCACTGCCATATGAATAGGTCTTTCAGATAAAAAGTTATCTCTCGTAATAGCTCTCTTTCTGGAACAAGCCTCATATCTAAATTATTTGAGGTAGTTAAGGGAGAGGTAAAAGATTTTCTTGAGTCTCCTGGGTCTTGATTGCCTTCAGCTCAAAATAACCCACATGCCTAAGTAGTACATTCTGGGGGCGCATATTTTGCTCCCCTTCAGTATCTACTCTAGCCCATGCTCTGTGCTAAATGTTAGGGGAGGGATGAAACAGGATGACTTGGGAATACAGGAGAAAATGAGATATGAACAAAGCCTGCCAAAATTTGATCCCTCTAGATTCTGGATGTCTACAAATTTGCTGTTTTCCAAAAACAATGAATTACTGGAAAATATAACACATACTGCAATTAAATGTTGAAAAAAAAAAAAAACCCAGAAGGTTGGCTCAGCACAGTGTTGTGTTGGTTTTTGTGGTGGTTGCTGTTCTCTGACACTGTTCTTAGTACGATTATATGGTTGAATGGACATAATTGGGGGGAAGGGAGTGAAGAATCTGTAACAGTACTGTGAAAAGAGAAGGGGATATTGACACGGCATGAAGAAGAGTAGAGATGAGATAATCATACCCCCGAGGATTGCGAAGCCTCTGTGTGTGTGTGAAGCATCTAATGGCTCCAAAATGTGATTATCTTCTGGTACCCACACCACCTGGAATTGCCTAATTGCTATTCTCCAAGTCTCAAAGAAAAAAAATGCGTATGCAAAGACGAACAAGTTGGCAGGGCAGTTTGGAAAGCACGATGGCTCTGCTTGAACAGCAGTCAGAGCTGAGCCATGCAATTTGGAAAGGAAGCCTGTGTTGAATAAACACAATAAACACACAGTTTATTTATTGTTCCAATGTTTCATAAATATTATTTATTTTGGAAGGGGAGCATAATGCCAAAGTAATAGGGAGCAATTAGCACTGCTAGGGAAATAGGATGGAGCCATCCCGAGAAGGGCTGGTGAGGAAGAGAGAAGCTGCATTCTCCTGTAGCATTCACGTGGACATTTCCGTGCAGCGGGAATGGGGAATCAGTCAGGTGAGAGGAACTCATCAGTGACGCCCAGCCACCTCATGGGCACTGACAGTTTAGAAGGTAGGCTGAATTTATATTTGCAGAAAATGTCTTTGGTCCCAATTTCTCTTAGTGTAAAATATGAAGAAGTCTTCCGTGCAGAAGTAGAAACCAAGGCAGATTTTCTACAGGACTGAGTAGGGATTAAAACTTTTCAGACAAAGCTAAGGGCTCAAAAATATGTTTTATTGGTGGCATCTTGTTTTAGAAAAGCAATCTTTGTCATTTTTTCTCAATGAATAAGTTAGCCAAGCAAATGAAGCAGCCTTAGGTACCATAAAACTAGAACTTTGCTTATGTCACAAAAAAATAGAGCAGGTGGTCTTTGAACAACTATATATTATAATTTGCCAGAGATGAATTGCCACTTAGTTATCAGTTCTGCAATTTGTTTCATTTCAAAACATTTGGGGGGCTTTCATGAAGCCATCTGGGGGACTTGTGAGCAGACTGTGCTCCCTGGGACAGAGGGCTATCTGATGGGTGCTGATGATGAGGGAGCAGAAGGCTAGCAGAGGACAAAGCAGAAGCCGGCACCCTACACCCCCCCCCCCCAAGTGATATGTGTGACATCCCTCAGGCACTCCTGGCTGCCCTAAAGTAAGAACAAATGGTTAACTGATAGAGATCACAGTCCTGCAGGACAAGAGTCCCTCAGTTTACACATGTCCTAGTGATTTACAAGGAAGAAGCTTCCTTATCAATAGCCTAACTTCCAGAGACCCATGACTCAGTTTCCTGAAGCCCTAACATCACTCTCCCCTCCATAAAATTGAGGGAGGCTGAGGCAGAAGGAAATGTAAATAAAAGTGAATTTCTTTTAAACCTGCAGCCTATTGATAAGGACACGTGATAGGAGGAATGGAACATTCCTCCAGGAAGCTCCCAACTATCTTACTGTTAATGCCCTACTAGAGTGGTAAACAACCTTAACTTGACAATGGCAAGGCCTCAGGTGGTATCTGTCAGTCTTCTTTAACATATAAAACCTTCCTTTTTCCTTACCTCTTCCAACCCCATAGTATATAATCAGCCACCCGTCCCAACCCTGGGCCCTCAGCTCTTTCTGCCCATGGGTCCTGTCCCCGTGCTTTAATAAACCACCAATTTTGCACCAAAGGCGTCTCAAGAATACTTTCTTGGTCTTTGGCTCCTGACTCCACCCCACTGAACCTCAGCTATATTCCAAATCTACATCACTGAGACTAAGGAGTAACTTTCAAAGTGAGGATAGAAGGGATGCTGAATGATGACCATAGATAAGGTACCCCATGAATTTGACATAAACCGAACAGATGACAATGCCTACATAAAATACGCACATTTTAAGGGTGAAAGAACTATTCCAGTTACCATGCCCAGGTAGCTTTTTACGTAACATTTACTTATATCTCTCTGCGTATGAATTAATAACTCGTGGAATCCCAAAATATTATAATTAATAGATAATGATTGGAGAAACTTTAAAGTGAAATTAAGGGGGCGCCTGGGTGGCACAGCGGTTAAGCGTCTGCCTTTGGCTCAGGGCGTGATCCCAGGGTCCTGGGATCGAGCCCCACATCAGGCTCCTCCGCTGGGAGCCTGCCTCTTCCTCTCCCACTCCCCCTGCTTGTGTTCCCTCTCTCGCTGGCTGTCTCTCTCTCTGTCGAATAAATAAATAAAATCTTTAAAAAAAAAATAAAGTGAAATTAAGACTATGATGCCTGTAGAATAACAAAGTAAATGCAGCAAGTTTTAATAGTACCATTTAGATTACGTCATGAACCTTTAAGAATACACTAAAGCCCGAGATTTCTACAGATTTCCTTTCAGATCCCACATTTGAAGAAAACTTCAGCAATGCCATAACTATTCCCCAAAAGTATACTTAAAAACACATAAGAATAAGGCCATATTTACTTTTTTCCAAAAGGACCTTAGATTTTATCACACTATTTTATCACACTAATGAAGTATCATAATTAAATTGATCTTAAGTTTTGTTTCGTTTTTTTTTTTTTTTCCCTTAAGTAGGCTCCATGCCCATGTGGAGCACAACATGGGGCTTGAATGACAACCCCAAGATCAACCCCTGAGCTGAGATCAAGAGTTGGATGCTTCGGTCGCCTGGGTGGCTCAGTCGGTTAAGTGTCCAACTCTTGATTTCATCTCATGTCATGACCTCAAGGTTGTGAGATTGAGCCCCACATCAGGCTGAAGTCTGATTGAGATTCTCCGTCTCTGCTTCTCCACCCTGCTTGTACTCTCTCTTTCTCTCTCACCCTCTCTCTCAAAAAAATAAATAAATAAAATCTTCAAAAAAGAAAAAAAAAGCAGGATGTTTAAGTGACTGAGTCACCCAGGTGCCCCAAATTGATCTCAAGTTTTAAAAATGCTTATAATTGCCCAAGTCTTGTGTAACTTAAAACTTCAGCCAGAAGAGTCTACAGCAATAGAAGATGACCTTCTCCTAGTTTCCATGGAAATAACATCAAGGGGAAATAACATCAAGAAAATACATTTATCTATTTTTTAATGGACTTCTGATTCTAAAAGGCTATTGAAAATTATAAAACTAAGGGGCGCCTGGGTGGCTCTGTTGGTTGTGCATCCGCCTCTTGATTTCAGCTCAGGTCGTGATCTCAGGGTCATGGGACTGAGTCCCACAAAGGGCTCTGAGCTCAGCAGGGAGTCTGCTTCAGATTCTCGCTCTCCCTCTCCCTCTGCCCCTCGCCCCCATGCTTGCTCTCTCTCTGTCTCAAATAAATAAATTAGTTTAAAGAAGAAAATCATAAAACTAAGATCATAAATGTACTGACTTAAAGAGAAAACAGGGCATCGTCTTCTCCAGAGCAGCAGTTCTCAGAAGGAGGGGTTATTTTACCCTTCTCCCACAGGGAACTATCTAGAGGCATTTTTGGTTGTCACAACTAGGGAGTAGGTAGGGTTTGCCACTGGCATCTAATGGTCAGACCCGGCGAAACTGCTAAACATCTTACAAGTATGAACCTCCCCTAATGGTGCCTCCCTGGCAAATGATCTAGCCCAAACTAGAGTGATCAGGTTGAGAAACCCTGGTCTAGAGGTTTCTGTGTTACTTTCGCTTCATAACGAACGGGATATTTAAAATATTGTAATGCGGGTGGGATCGATTTTTATAATGAGGAAAATAATAGAAAACAGTGGCAAAAATTCAGACTTAACCGTTCAGATAATAGGTTCACATAATTGCTTTGCCTTTTACTAGATATGTGACCTTAATTAGGTTACAAAACCTCTCTATATCTTAGTTTCCTCTTTAAAAAAGAATTTTGTGTGAATTAGGAAATGATGCACGTGAAAGGATTCAGCATAGTACATGACAAATATAAAACGTTCGGCGCATATTGTGAATAAATGAAATAAATATTAATTTATTTCTAAAATAAACACTATTTCATTTAAAGGTTATGTCAGACTGGCTGAAAGAGAAAGCATGCTAGTCACTTTAGTGCTAATTTCTTTGACACCTTAGAGGAGACCTTTGGAGATACATAATGGTGAAAATAGCAAAGGTCAAGTGCTTTCTAAATAGTCGTCAGTTGTATGAACTGTGGCATTTTTTTAAATTAACAATGAAGAAAATCCCCCTTTTCAGAATAAGAAGCTGTTTACACACGGGCCACGATTCAAACAAAAGAGTTCAAAGAGATTTTTGCCTCCATCTGTAATGCAATATGAAAGGTAAGCTGAAGAACAAGTCAACGTTTGATGGATGGGCTCATTTGTGGTTTGAAAACTAGTTATTCAGGATCAAATCACAAGTGGGATATTCTCAGGCAGGGGTGCTTTTAGTTACATAGAGACTGCTTGAGATTCGTCATCATAGTCCCACATAATTCACTGCCTTTGGAGTACAGTGGGAATTGCTAACAGCTGTGGGCGAACTCATTATGGTAGCTCTCTCTAAACAGCATATCAAACTCTTTTTACCAGTTATATTGCTTACCCTTTTGTCCCTGGGCCTTTGTGTTATGAAATCTTCAATTTTCAGTGCAAATATTTTGGGCTTCCTATCTATCATAAATTACAAATTCTATCAAAATTTCAATTGCAAAGTATTTTAACACTAGTAAGCAGACGATGCACTGGGCAATTATGGCCCATGTCATTTAGTTTGTTTTAGGAAATGTCCTAATATACCTTAACAAGTGATGAAAAAAAAAAAAAAAAGACCAGCCAGGCATCTGATCATTTTCATACAATACAGCGATATTACTACTTAATTACTTGAGTCAAATGGTTATGTATGTTTTACTTTGCGCCTGGCTGAAAAGGAAACATGCTGCTCCAGCTTCCTCAGAGAATGATATAATGACATTAACAAACTGTTCTAGAAGGATCTTCATGGAAAATTATTTTCTATCCCCAATCTGCTCCTCATTTCTTTGGAGATTTCTCCATGGTAACTCCAATACTTATTAGGATAAAAAGAAAAGCAATGGTAGTAATTCCTTGGTCATTAAAACAGCACATGCTTTAATACAATTTTCATTCTCACATCGTCAAATTCACTGCTCATATATTTCCTCTTTGGTCTAAACTCTCAAGACTAAAACATAATTAACTATCTGGAATTACCCCAAATGTACTACATCCACTCAGTACCAAGAAATTGATGGCTGTGTTTATTCTACGGTTAATCTCGTTCATCCTCTATGATTCCACAAGTGAAAAGAAGCATTACATTAACGCCACCCTTGAACAAATTTTGTTCAGGAGACTTCTGAATAGAAGCAGTTATGTGTGACTCAGGCATCTGAGCAAATGTTCAAGCTCCACTGACCCAAAATATTTTCTCTGTGTTTGTTTTTACAACCACTTGGTAACATAAACTATTTATATCTTTAAAATTTTCAATACATTTTGAGATGATCTTATAGACTTGGACATACTGGTCTATGGTAGCTTTGTGATCAGTCTTGTTTGTTTCAAGTACTATGTTGAAGATTTTGGAAGGCTTCCAGAATAAATAATAGAAATAATACCTTCTAGCACTGACTCTCTCTCCTTGGGCCATATGCTCTCTCATGTTTAAGAGCAAATTGCTTTACACTAAGCACGGCCTGCAATTACAGCTTGGAGAATGAATGCATTGTATGCTCCTTTGACATGCTGCTAAAGTACCATGTATTATTATTTTCAAATCAGTGAATAAATGGAAAATTTCTATGCATCAACGATTTTTAGTTCAGAAAGAACAACATACCTAAAAATAAAGCTTGTGCCAATGCGTAGATTTTGGCAAGTCTCTGAATTAAAAGAATAGTGACAGCAGTGATTGGAAAATGGAAGGGAATAATTAAAGTTATTTATAGGCATATATATTATATAAATCAACCTATTTAACTAAGTTTTGAAATCATATGAAAACCTAAACTTGGTTCTATGGTAAGTAGCTTTGCTACTATGTAATATTATTTTTCTATTGTAATGTCTAATTAACTGGGAAACTAAAAGTAGTACATAATCAAGCTTCACATATTCAATGGATGATTGATTGCATCTGATTCAAACCCAGCTCAGGAATCATTTCCTCCTGTTATTTCACATACAGTACTAGAATGTGAAAAGTATAGAAAGGACAGATTTGCTTTTTCCTGTAACTTGTAGAGAGATTACTATAACAGATGGGAAGTATTTCTTTTAGAAAATCAAAGCATTTTATTTTTCAACCAACAATATATATAATAAACATATAACCCCCCCCACTATGAGTAATTAATATTTTGGCATGATCAGACACCAATTTTTAAATACAGAACAAACTTTATTAAATCTTCTTCTTGATCAAAAATTACAATAGAGTATATTTTCAGCCATTTCAGAATGGTTGATTTTAGAGGATTCTATGAAAATAGTGCTGTTGGATAAAGGTACAAAATTGGGAGAAAGGCCAGTCTTGTGCACAGAAGGATTTTGATTTGACTAGGGAATTAGTACTATCTAGCTAAGCTTTGCAAAACCCAAGGAATCATTTGAATTCTTATAATTGAGAGAAAAAGCCATGATTAGGAAGAGATGACAGAACCATTACACACGCACACACACACACACACACACACAAAGAAGAGACCAGAATTCAGAATGCTGTGATCAAAAGAACATCGAGGATGGTTTATGAAAATTTCAAAACAAAACCTAATATCCCGGAAATTTCTCTTTAATACATATCACAGTGCCCTACATAAACTAACTCTCATTAGAACAGAAATTCTGTTGAGGGCAAGGGTCTTGGTTGTGCTTGAATAGCATAATGTAATTCAAAGTATAGATAATATGCCTTTAAATGAGTTTAAACGCAGAGGTGTGCTAGAACTAGTTCAAATCAACTCATGATAATTAAATGGTAAATTTTCATGAAATTTGTGACTATGTGCCCGTTATGTAAAAGTAGAATATGTAGGAGTGACATCAGCAAAATGGCAGGGTAGACAGTTCTAAGCTCTCATTCCTCCACAGTGACACCAAAAAAACAAGCACCGTCAAAACCTACTTAACCGTAATTCTGCAGAAGAATCAACAGTTTACAGAAACCAAACAAACACTAAATCAGGAAAAAAACAACTTATAAATGGTAGCAAATCTTTGTGGCATTTTACTTGCCCTCCCCCCATCCCCTCACCAGCTTGACAGCAGTTTTGAAGATGACAGCCTGCTTTCCCAGTGCAGGATCCTCTCAAGTTACAAAGGAAGCACAGCAGGCCTTACAAATTATTGTGTATGTTGGCTTTAACCAGTCCAGGGATTACCTGAAGTATTATCATAAGTTATTTGTCCCTGTTTCGCCAAGCTCAGAACTAACCCAGGCCATAAAAGTGGCAGTCATTTCTTAAAAACTTTGCAAGGTGAACGAACAACCCTCAGAAGCCTGGGTCAAAAGACTGAAGTTGAGGAGCGCCTGAGTGGCTCAGGGGGTTAACAGTCTGCTTCGGCTCACGTCATGATCTCAGGGTCCTAGGATCAAGCCTTGCATCAGGCTTCCTGCTCCGTGGGGAGTCATCTTCTCCCTCTGCCTCTCCCCTCACATGCTCACACGCTCTCTCTCCCCCTCTCTCTCGAATAAGAAAGAAATTAAAAAAAAAAAAAGATTGAAGTTGAGACATAAAATAGACCACCTGATGTCTGGAAGGAAAAGCTAGGTGGAGTTTCTTAAAAAAAAAAAAAAAGGTCATTCAAAAGCACCCACATTTATAGGGAAATTTAGAAAGTTACAAGCAAGAACAGGGTAAGATACATATACACATTAGACCTGAGAAGACACCAGACTTATGCCTTGACCTGATCCCTAGGTACAGCACAAGTGTGGATAACTGTTGGAAAACTCTAGTAGACTGACAATCTGCAAGGAATGAGAGAGGTGCTTTCTTTAGTTCCTGACATTCAAGGAAATTGCTATAAATATTAGTTGAGCACAATCAAAATGAACAGACAACTCAGTAATCATACACAAGGAATATAGACTTTTCCAAAATAGTTTTGAAAAGTCATTAGTCAAATAGACTACTACAATCTTCAACAATTAAAGAACACAATAAACCTGAGGGAAGAATTTCGTTTCCAGATTTACCATAATTTAATATCCACATGTTCAGTTTTTAACAAAAAATAACAAGGCAAACAAAAAATTAAGAACGCATACTCATTCAAAGAAACAAAATAAATTGACAGAAACCATCCCTAATGAGGCCCACATGCTGGAATTACTAGGCAAAGATTTTTATAACGACTTTTTTAAGTAAGCTCACACAGCCAAAAAGGACAAAAAAGTAAATGAAATCAAGAAAATGATGCAAAAACAAAATGAAAATATCAATAAAGAGAATCACATTATAAAATTAACCCAACAGAAATTCTGGAGCTGAGAAGTAAAATGAATGAAATGAAAGAAATCAGAGAGGTGTTTATAGCAGGTTATATTGGGCAGAAAAAAGAATCAGTAACCTTAAAGATAGGACATTCGATTAATGTGTTTGAGGAGCAGAAAGAGAAAAAATAAAGAAAAGTGAAAAGAGCCTAAGGGAACTTTGGAACATCATATGCATTATAGGAATCCCAGGAGAAGAGAGAGAAAGGAGCAGAAAGAATATTTGAACATATAATAGATGCATACTTCCCAAATTTGATGAAATAAATCTATAGATCCAAGAAGTTCAGCAAAAACTAAGTAAGATAAACTTAGGAATCCACAAGAGAAACAATATCAAATTGTCCAAAAACAGAAACAAAATAAGCTCTGTTGAAAAGAAAGCCGGGGGGGGGGGGGGGGGAAGGAAAGAAAGGAAA
>NW_024423319.1:28381215-28418506 GCF_017311325.1 Ursus maritimus
CGGGCAGGGGGCGGCGGGGGGGGGGGGGGGAGGAAGGAAAGAAAGGAAAGAAAAGACAACCTACAGAATGGGAAAAAATATTTTGAAAGCATATCTCTTATAGGGGTTTAATATCAAGAACATATAAAGAACTATAACTCAACAACAGAAAGACAAACAACAACATTTAAAAATTGTCAGAGGACTTGAGTAGATATTTCTCCAAAGGAGATATAAAAATGGCTAAAAGGGCATCTGGGTGGTGCAGTCAGTTAAGCAGCTGACTCTTGGTTTCAGCTCAGGTCATAATCTCAGGGTCCTGGGATCCAGCACCAGGTGGGGCTCCCTGCTCAGCCCTGAGTCTGCTTCAGGATTCTCCCTCTCCTTCTGCCCCTCCCCCCCTTGCTTGTGCTCTCTCTCTCTAAAATAAATACATAAATCTTTTAAAAAATAAAAAATAAAGATCACCAATAAGCAAATGAAAAGATTCTTAACATCATTAGTCATTAAGTAAATACAAATCAAAACCACAAGAACACTACAATGGCTGTGATTTTTAAAAAAAAACAAACCATGAAATAGGTGTTGATAAGGATGCATAGCAATTGGAATCCTCATGTATTGAAGGATGGAATGCAAAATGTTTCAACCACTTTGGAAAAAAATTTGGCAGTTTCAGAAATATAAACATGACCTAGCAATTCTACTCGTAGGTATATATACCCAAAAGAATTGAAAATAAGGACTCAAATACCTGTACACCAGTGTTCATTGCAGTATCATTTACAATAGCCCAGAGGTGGAAACAGCCTAAGTGTTCATCGACAGATAACTGGATGAACATAATTGATTACATACATACAACAGAATATTATCCAGCCACAGAAAGGAATGAACTTTGGAATATACTACAGCATGGATGGACTTGAAAATATTATGCTATATGAAATGAATCTGATATAAAAAGAAAAATATTTTATGATTCCACCTATTTGAAACATCTAGAACGGGTAAATTCAAGAGACAGAAATTATGATAGAGGTTATTAGGAGCTAGGGGAGGGGAAATGTGAAGTTATTGCTTGATGGGTACAAAAAGTTTCTCTTCGAGTTGATGAAAAAGTTTTAGAAACTCAAATAAGGGATGAGGGGTAAGTTACAACAACATTATATGCCACAGAATTACACATTTAAAGTGATTAAAATGGTATAGTTTATGTCATATATAACACAATAAAATGATTATAATACCCACAGCAATAAAAATAAAAACCATTAAATAATATATAATGTACAATTTAATTTATATTAAAATTAAAGGTAAAACTTGATTCAGCTCCAATATGTAAAGAATGTGGAAGTTGCCATCCCATCCTTACATGAATAAGCTAACTATCTTGAAATCAACTTTTCTTAGACTAATCATTGAACTGAGGTGGCAGGAAAAACCTTTACTCTGAAATCTGGAGAGTCAGGCAAACCCAGAAAGTCATAAACAAGATATGCTTACTTGATGCAGAAGATGCTGGAACTGTAACTGGTAGGAATACTTATGCAGCAACTTCGATGAATTGTTGGAGGTAGAATATTGACTAGTGTGGGAGTGAGAAACTGCTGGGAGCCACAGTCTGAGAAGGAGCCCCACACTTTCATTGTTTTTAACTTCTAGTAATCCTACCATGTTCTCCTGGTGAAAATCCCAAAAGATCCCCTAATGGTTCTGGCGGGAAGACAGGAAAATTAATTGTTGTAAAATACACAATAAAGCTTATTCGTAAGAAATAGTATTTCACAGAAAAAGACTTTACCAGAATCCTATGCCAGGTAAAGAAAGGACATTCCTTCTACCCCAACCTTCTGTAACTTTTCTGTTATCTAAGAGGGAGAGAACAATAGCAGCAGAGAAACACTTGTGAAAGTTATAATCTGGAGACATGGGACAATAAAATATTAAGGTGTACAGAACTTCCCATCACATCCACAGGGCTCTACTGCAATAATAGTGGACTGCAGATGAAAGAGTTGAAAGACACAGACTCTATGAGTATGAGTACTTGGGGAATTCCAAAGTAAACAAGGGAGACCAGAACAAGGGCACTAGAGAAATACGAAGCCTTGGGCACATACACCTAAAGAAAACATTAAACAAGAAACATTAAATACTCTAATAAAAGCCTAGTAATTAGATGAACATGAATCTTCATATTAAAGGACTATTTACCTCAATTCCTACTACTTGATACAAAATGTCCAGTTTTTTAAACAAAAAAAGGAATTCCAAAAAGCGAGAAAAAAATACAGACTGAAAAGACAAAGCAAGCATCAAACTACACTGAGATGTGAAACAGATGATGAAATTATCATATAGGAAAGTTAAAATAATGATGATAAATATATTAAAGGCTCCAATGGAAAAAGTAGATAGCATGCAAGAGCATATGGGTAATATAAGCAGAAGACGGAAATTCAAGGAACTAAAAAAAAGAAAATGCTAAAGATCAAATACCATATAAGCAATTAAGAATTTCTTGGATGAGCTAATCAGTAGACTGGACATGGCTGAGGATGGAAGCAGTGAGCTTACATATAGGTCAATAGAAACTTCCCAAACTGAAATAAAGAGTAAACAAATAAATCCCCAGAACATCCAAGGTCGGTGGGATGAATTTCAAAGTGTGTAACATACACGTATACTTGAAATAACACAAGGAAAAGAACGAAACAATTCAGAAGAAATACACAAAGAATTAATAACCAATAATTTTCTGAAATTGACGAGAAAGATCAAACCACAGATACAGAAGACCAGAAAAGACCAAGCAGGATAAATACCAAAAAATTGACATCTAGGTATATTATATTCAAATCATACAAAACCAAAGACAAAGGCAAAAATTTTAAAGAATTTGGAGCAGGGGTAGGAACACTACCTAAAGAGGAACAGAAAGAATGACAAGAAACTGCTCTTTAGAAATGACGTAAGCAAGAAGAAAGTGGTGTGAGAAGAAAAAAACAAAAACAAAAAGCCACCAGCCAAGAGTTCCGTATCCAGTGAAATCATCCTTCAAATGTTAAGGAGAAATACTCTCTCAGAGAGGCAGAAACTGAAAGACCTATGAAAAATAAACTTCTCTACATAAATTTCTATTGCAAACTATTGTTCAACAACGGCTCATCATTTGGCATAACGTGCTCCACTTAATAAATGCTAATTTAATAAACTCATTATATGCAGTTAAATTTTAAAGTGATGGATTCATTCTGTACGACACTGTAATAGTAAACACATGATACCAATGATCATCAAAATTATAGAACTTTACATCTTAACGAATAAAACAATTTAAAAAACCATTCAAGAGGTTGGGAGATCTCAGATGAAATGCAGAATGTGACAGAAGAATCTAAATGTATAAAAACTCACTTAAAGAGACGGAGAATAAGGAAGTGCCCTATATAAGTTTGAAAATTAATGGAATCTGAAACCAATCTACAACATATCTAGGAAATGAACAATAAAATTAATGAGTGGTGAATGATGGGTGCCAGGTTTCTCATTATTGGAGTAAGAGGTTACAGATAAATAAGGAGAGGAAGCTAGAATCATTTATATGCTATGGACTAGAGTAGGAGACAGGTAACTAAACATACATTTATTTCCTTGCTCTATTAGCTGAGGGGACCTAGACTTTATAGTTGTAATTATCCCACTTACACCCAAGATTTTAATTTCTTGCACTAGTCTCCAATAAAAGAAACCAAGACTCCTCAGAGCAATGGCTGATTCTAGGACCAGAACAGGAAGTACACATGACAAATGTGGAACATCTTGTGTGCTAGAAAGTTAGACAGTGGCAAACAAACAAATGCCTCACAATATGTGCAAAGGCCAGGAATCAACTGAAAGAGCTTAGTTGGCCAAGCTGGAAAAATTCAAGCAATAACAACAACAAAAAGTAGTACTGAATTCTAACAAAGATGTAGAATAAGTATACGTGAGTCCATACTTATGTAAACCAATAACTTACTAACTAACTAACTAACTAACTAACTAAATAGGAGAGAAGAGACAAATCTAGCACGGAGAAGAATTCCGAATATTTTTTTGTAGATACTCCATCCTTAAGGAAAGGAAGTATAATTCCTCATTCTCTTTAAGTGTGGGCTGCCCACAGGGACTGATTTCCAGAATACACTATGGAAAAGAGGAAAAAAGGGTAACTTTAGGCTGGAGAAATCCGATAAACACCTTTTCAGCCAGGTGAATCAAGATGAACATCAACAGTGATAAAGCATATTGACAACACATTCCTTTGATATGATGTGATAAAATGGTACATTAACCGTATGGTCCTAGCAGAAACACACAGCCATAATCTAACCAGGAGAAAAAAAATAAAACAAATCCCCAAAAAGGTGAATTCTTGATTGCCTTCATTTTTTATTCCCTTTGGATGCCTGTGGGATTTTTTAAACATGTAGTCCCACAAATTCATCAGGTTTTGACATCTAGGGATCATTCTTGTTCATTTTTTCCTGGCACCTGGTGAGAGAACTCAAGTCTACAGATTCAAATACTCCTGTATTTCAGAGCAGTTTCATTCCATCATAAAGTTAAATATGCATATATTTTTTTTCTGTTTCATTTATTCTGCTTAATTCAGAAAAACCGATCCAGTTTTAAGGGCTTCACTTTTTGGCTTTCATATGAAACTTCTAATTAGTTGTTCCTCTACGTAGGTTTTTAAAGCATTGCCTATAACTTTCGTAGGTCTCATTCTTCATGTCTCTTAGTACTCTACAATGATGTAAGTTGAGTCTACACTTCATTGAACCGAAACCGACATGGGAAAAAGTAGAATCTGCTTCTTTT
The DNA here is from genome assembly GCF_017311325.1 of Ursus maritimus. Classification (NCBI taxonomy): domain Eukaryota; kingdom Metazoa; phylum Chordata; class Mammalia; order Carnivora; family Ursidae; genus Ursus; species Ursus maritimus. Next base: position 28,386,067 of record NW_024423319.1, read on the forward strand.
GTTTTCACAATCCATTCAATACCACTGAAACACAATAAGCACTTGGATACTTCATGATTCACCTGCCATTACTGACATTGCTTAACATCTGCAAAGCTGAAACTCAGGTGTCTCCTTGTAGCGTTTCCAATGTGTTTAGCCTTGCTGCCAAGTCATTTCTCTTAGAAAACAGACTGAACGGTTAAAGACTAACAGACATTTAAGCGTACTGGTTTTTGTGCTTTTAATGCAGTGTCATCCACAAAGCGATGCTTTCTTCCTCTTGCTTTGATTTCCACACTCCCAAGTATCATCTGTATAATTTAAGGGGCATTAACAATTAAAGGTGCTCTTTCCCCAAATTCTCCATGTGTTTATTTTACAAAAATGTGACAGATCATGAAACTGTCTTTCAGTTTGATCCTACACTTTCAGAATCTGTGGTTTTGGCTTGTGGTCTTTCCCTAATTATACTATATATGTTGTTTTCTTCTTTGCTTGTATCTCTTCCCGTGAGAACTTATGAAATCATAATGAAACTCCACTGTTTTCATGTATATGTACATGTGTATGAAATATAAGTATACCGATGAGATATGCCTATGTCATTTTATATACTCATGTGCATATATATTTCATTAAAGATTTCTTCTTAACTCATTACTTTTTTTTAAGACAGAAAGATTTTCTTTATTAATGACCTCAATCAAATTTCTTTAGATAGAGAAGTTTCGAACTTGAATACTTAAGAGAAAACCAGTTAAGACTCCATTATCCTACAACTCAGTAGCAGTAACATAGAGCCAAGCGAGGCAGCTTGGAAAAGATGGGGGAAGGGAAGGGGACTGAGGGAGGGAAGGTAAAGAAAAGGAATGAAGTTGATGAAGTGGAATTCTTTTTTTAATTGTTGAGAACAATGACGTTCTTGCAAGCACAGCTTGTTTCTGCAAATTATTTTCCGAATGGGTACAAAATGGGACCAAAACAGAGAATCCCTTCAGAACCTAAAGAGGTGCAACACGAAAAGCTAAGATTATCCAGCAGCAAGTACTGCAGCCCTCAGTTGCCAGCTGCCTCCTGCTCCTGTTCCCAAGAGTTAGCAGGATGAAAATGCCTTCCCCGTGATTGTTTTTATTTCTTTTTTCTCAGCATCTGGGCATGCATGGCTCAGCATCTTGAGGAGGTCATATGTGTTTGCCCAAATACGTGTGTGAGCACTTGATGCGGTAGTGCAGATAGTCCTGAAACATGTGGATCAGGTTGATGGCGTCGTCTCCACTGGCACTGGCGTGGCAAGGGAACAGCACGAAGGTGACACAGCCAATATTGTTGCCCACGGCAGCACTGATATCTTTCAGCTCCAGAGGAGGTTCCCTGTGGCGAAAGAGGACCGCCGGGGCTGTGGGGCTGGCTCTGTGTCCTTCTTTGAACTCCAGCATGAACACTTTTCCAATGACCACACTGTTGTCATCCTTAAACATTGTGCTGAAGACTACTGTGACTCTGTCCTTTTTACACTCACCATGCATGGTCTCATCACCCCTATAATGCATAACTGCCCTGTTCCCTCCTGCCTTGCCCTCTTCTTGGAATGGGAAGAATTTCTCCGAGGTGGAGGCGAAAACAATTTCATTTCAACACAGCAGCTGGATACAGAATGGAATACTTGGATGCTGGCAGATTTTCAAGGTCATAGAGCAAAGAGACATTGTATCCTCATTCCTGAATTACTAAGAAACACCGTCTTTAATAACTCATCAGCACCATGTGCCTGAAATTCCTTGTAGAATTTCAAAGAAATACGGACCACCAGGATTAGGATTTGAAATATTATAGAGGACTCCATCGAAATTTGCAAATGTTACTTCTACTGCTTCTGGTTTGTTACTGGGCTCTGCAATCATGAACTTGAGTACAAGTGTCTCCTCGATGACGCAATCGTTCACCTGGTCATGCAGGATCAGGACCGCAGCTACCTCCACCCCCACCCCCACAAGCCTGAACCCACCTGCCAAACCACCACCGCTGCCTCACCAGCAAGCTTGGTCCCCGCCAAGCTCCCGGCTCTATCTGGCCACTTCTGCTCTTACACCCACTTTCACTTGCTGCCCAGATGTGTGGCCCCGCAGTGCCATTTCTGCTCCAACCCCTCGTGAACGTGCACGCAGGACTAACTCATTACTTTCTTGTCATAAATCATTGCTACGTGTCCAAGATACATTATTCAATGAAAGAAGCAGGCTACAAAATAGCGTAGGTATACTTTAAAGGAGACTACAGTAAGTTCCACTACCATTTTAATAGTTGCTTTATCTTGGTGGTAAAATTGTTTGTGGTTACAAATAATATTATCTAAAATTTTATGAAAATTTATCAATATATATATCTGTGTGTTTATACACGTATTTTTCTTTACAATAACTAAAGAATTTCTTGTTCTCATGGAGCTCATATAGCAATGTTTTGTAGACCAAATTGATAAACAAGTAACTTTATTACATGTCATAATGCAAGTATTACAAGAAAATTACAAAGATCTATCAAGGTTCAAAACAGAGGATTACTACTGAAAAGTTGTTCAACTAAACTTTACAAATCTATATATAATTCAAATGAATGCTGTAGTAAATTTTGTAAAGAAAAGAGAAAAAAATCCTTTGTATGATGGGAACCATTATCACATAGAATGTTAGGAAAGTTCATGATTTTGAATATTAATTGTCTTTTAATATGAAGACAGGTGCAATACCCATGCCTCTTTCAAAGGTCCACATATAGCCTTAATCCTCTGCCACAGTCACCCTATGACACCCACAATATGAAGAACTGCCTGTTCTGGTTTGACAAAGCTTAACTTTGGTGAACATGTTTATAGGCATTCTTGCCTGATCCCTGAGTCAAGTGAACTGAAACTGCCCCAACTGCCTCCTTATGTCTGGTTCCAACCATAGTTCCTAACTCAACTCTATACCTTCTGCCCAGGTACCAGCTGTGAACCCTGACAGCAATCACGAACTATTCTAACCTAATTTCTGCTTAGTTGCAACCTCACTATGCTGTGACTGTTTCCACCCACATTTCACCCCAATTCTCTTCTCCACCCCATCTCTTTTACATACACATACACACAAACTCTGTACACATAATCACATCTAAATCTGTTGCCCAGAGCCAGTTTCATTTTTTGAAAGCCATCCCAAGAATCCCAAGTCCTGACTGTGCTTTCCAGACAGTTTAGCCCCTTTACTCCACCATCGAAACTTGTAGTTAAGGAAACATCATTATTCTCCTGTCTCTTGAAAGCTCTAATGCTCTACCTTGGCTGGTAGAGTCTGGTTTGGGGATGATTTTAACATCATTTATCTCTTACTAGGTATACATACTCATTTAAAAACTATTTTAAGGATATTTTGAACCTCAAAGTCAAGAGCCTTGTTTCTAACCCATTACTTACAATACAATAGCCTTTCTGCGGTTTTATTTGAAGCAAGGAGATCTTGGATGATCTGTATGTTTGTTTGGCTTTTGTTGAAAGTGTACATGGGAAGGTGGAAATAAATGTCACGTATTTAGTTTGTACTTCTACAAGTTTCTCTACCTTTGCCGTCTATGTTTTGGAAATACCTCATTTTCTCTGATTGTGTTTTATTTTTAATTGGGAAACACCCCCAGAGAGCTATTCTTGGCAATCTTTTTCTCCTTTAAGAAGGAGATGCAGTTGTGGACTACTTCGACTTCTTCGAGTGTAAAATAATGTCAACATGCCTTATTTTCTCCTCTGGTCTCTCTACATGTCTATGCAGATGAGTCACCTTTGCTATTAAAATTTTGGATCCAAAATTCAAGGTATAGCAACCGGAGATTCAGACGTTCAGAGCAAATTAAGATGCGGTTTTGTTTGGTAAATAAATAACGTGAAAAATAACTATGCTTTGCATTTCTTACTAGGAGTAATTGGGATTGAATGGCTTACTCACCTGTTAGCAGATACTAAAATCACATATATTTAATGTTCTTAAATTTGTCCATTACTAGAATACTATGCCTATTATAGGCCCTAGATAAAAAATTATATTGTACGTCATATAAAGTGAGACTAATTTATATAAAGCTCAACACATATTTTGTACAATTTCAAATTCTGTGCAAATGTGATTTTAATATAGTGTTGGGCCATAAATCTATTTTTTCAATCCCTACAACAAGTCTATGAATTGGTATGAGGCCACTTCCATGTGACAATAAGTAACAAGGTCTGCATGAAAATAATGCATTTCTAGATTTATTAAAATTTATTCCTGCATGGTGAGGGGGGAATATAAAGACAATGTATGGATTATGAAGTGAGGTATAAAATAGATGAGATTAGGTAGTTCAAGAAAAAATTAATAATGACTCACTTTACCCTTTTAAACTTCATGCAAACATGACCTAGTCTCCAAATTTTCACACTTGTCTTCTGTCCAACTTAGACCTTCCTTCTGGGGCTAGGAGTACTACCCTCCGAGAAAGATCTTTCTTATATTGATTTCCCCTTCAACCGATGCTTCCCTACAAATTATCCTTCCTATATACAGGTGGTTCAATTTCTTCCTCATCTTTCCTGACTGCAGAAGGACTGTAGATATAGTAGCCATAAAGGGCAGATATTATCCCCATTCCATGGATGAGGAAGGAAAATGAGGCTCAAAGAGTTTATTACTCTAAATTAAAGAGCCATTAAAAAAGAATATTCAAAATTCAACTGTGAGGCCCCTATTCTGGAGACCATGTGAAAGACCAAGTAAGTTAACATGACCCTTGTGTGGGAGGCTCGAGATGGTTCTAAACTGGTATGTTAGCCCACATTCAATCATTATGCAATTTGTCAAAATTTTAGTTGTGTCACACTTTAGTACTTCCATGGCACCTTCCTCTTCCTCCCGTGAAAGAGTTGATGTCTCTTGTCTCTCCTCAGAGAGTCTTGTCATTTTTTGGAAATAAAATTTCTCAATTTCTCATTTGCCTTGTGAGCTCAGCTCTCTGGTGGTTTCAAGAAGAGTTATGATTTTGCAAATTATTTTGCATTTTTTTCATTATGGAAATACAGACAAAATTCTCTTCCAAAAATCTCTATCCCAAGCAGAAACAGAAACAGCAGTTCACAATTGATTATATAATGTAAAAATTATAACACTGTATTTTGTAGTTTAAAACAAAAGAAATGTAATTATAATATTACAAGTTTTCTCTATCTTACCATGAAGAGAAACTATTAATTTTAAGTATACTATAATAAGTTAAGAACGTCTATTTTAATTTTTTAAGCAGCAACCTAAAAACGAAGGCAAAGATGTATGTCTCAAGGCCCACTAGAGGAATTAAAATGAAATATTTTAATCCAAAGTAAAGAATGCAAAGAAGGACAAGAAAAACAAATTACATATCGGAAAGTTGTTTCGTTGTTGTTTTTCTTTTCTTCTAGGTAGCAAAACAGTAACCTTAATACAACCATATGGATTATTAGATTAAATGCCCAAAGTTTAAACATTCCATTTCAAAGGCAGATATTGCCTGGCTGGATAACAAAGAAAGACTAATATATGTTGCATACATGACATTTACTTTAAATATAAGAAATGAGGAAAAAAGAGAAAAGCTGAAAGCATTCCATTCATGTGAAAGTCAAAGCTAAGAAAGTTTAAGAGTTTAGGGGTGCCTGGGTGGCACAGCAGTTAAGCGTCTGCCTTCAGCTCAGGGCGTGATCCCGGCGTTATGGGATCGAGCCCCACATCAGGCTCCTCCGCTATGAGCCTGCTTCTTCCTCTCCCACTCCCCCTGCTTGTGTTCCCTCTCTCGCTGGCTGTCTCTATCTCTGTCAAATAAATAAATAAAATCTTTAAAAAAAAAAGAGAGTTTATACTAATACCAGATAAAGAAGACTTCAAGAGAGGAGCAAAACCTCAGAGTTTTTGCCAGTGATAAAAACTGACACATCACAAGGAAACAAAAAATAATCATAACTTTCAATGTTCCTAATAACATATAAAGAAAAAAACTGACAAAAGTAAACCAAAAATAGATAAAATCTATTACATAACTCAAAATTATAGCACTCCTCTCTCAGTCATTGATAGTAACACTATGTATTCACCTAGTTTACATTATTTAAATACTAACCTCAAAATTGAATGATACAAATTTCTTTTCAAATGAACATGACGTGTTCACCATCATAGACCATGTAGTGGGCCATAAAACATGCCTCAATCATTTCAAATTTTATAATCTCAGACTATGTTCTCTAACTCAAGGATATTAAACTAGAAACCAGTACCAAAAAAGATCTAGAATTTCCACAATTATTTGGAAGTTAAACAACATATTTTTAAATAACCCATGAGTGAAGCTAAAGGAGTGAGTGTTTAGATGGAAAGCTATGCCTTAAATGCTTATATCAGAAAAGAACAATTAGCACAAATCAGTGATCTAAGCTTTTACCTTATAAAACTATAAGAAGACGAAACTGAATTCAAAGTAAAGAATATAAAAAAAATAACAAGAGCAGAAATCAATGACATGGAAGATGGACAAACCAAAGGGACAATCAATTAAGGCAAAGTTAGTTCTTTTAAAAGATCAACAAGATTGATGCACTTTTAGAAAGGCAGAGAATAGCATAATGAAGACACAAATTTGCAGTATCAAGGAAAAAAGGCACTATTTCTGCAAATCATTTAGATTTTTAAATTATGAATGAATATTAATAATTGTATGCCAATAAATTCAAACATTTAGATAAACTGGAAAAAATCCTTTAAAGACACCAATTACCAAGTTTACTAAAGTGGAAATAAAAAATCGAATAACCTTTACATATTAAAATAATTAAATCAATGAAATACTCTTCAATAAAGGAAACACCAGACCCAGATGGCTTCATGTGAATTGTACCTAACACATTTAAGTCCAAAACTACAAAATTACTTCAGAAAATAGGGGAGACAACACTTTCTAAATTATTTTATGAGGATGACATATTCCTGATGATAAAATCAGAAAAATACATTACAAGAATAGAAAACTACAGACAAATGTCCTTATGAACTAAGACAAAAAATACTTAACAAAGCATTGATAAATTAAATCTAGCAATCTATCAAAAGGACGATACACCATTCCTATGTAAAGTTTATTTCAAGAATTCAAGGTTGGTTTCACATTTGAAAGTCTATCCATGCAATTTATTACATTAACAGAATGAAGGATAAAAATATATGGTCATCTCAATAAATGTAGGAAAATTATTCAACAAAATTCAATAGTATCCATGATAGAAGCTCTTAACAAACTAAGGATAAAATAGAAACTATTTAATCTGAAAGATGTATCAGTGGAAAACCTACAACAAACATAATAATAATGAAATATTGAATGTGCTCCCTGGAAGATGCAGAAAATGACTATGATAAACCCACTTTAACCATGTCTATTGAACACTGTACTGGATATCATAGTCATAGTAACAAGACAATAGAAATAAAACACGTAAATACTGGAAAGGATAAAATAAAATTGTTCTTTAACACCAGAGGACATGACTATGTAACAACTTTCTAAACAACTATAAAAGACAGTGCTATAAGTTAATGTACCAAGATTACAAAATATAAGGTCAAAGCAATAACATAAATTCTATTTCTGCAAGGTACAGCAAATAAAATGAAATGAAAATATTATTTTAAATACTATAAATTATTTAACAGTAAAAATCAAAGTATGTCCAAAACACGTACACTAAAACCTGACTTTAAATTATAGGTAGAAATTCAAGAGTCGTATAATAGCCAAAACAATCTTGAAAGTAAGTACACATTTTGAGCCCTTGAACAATATATTTCAATTCAAGGCTACTCTCTAACTACACTAATCAAGATAGTGTGATAGTGACACAAAGATAGATAAATAGATCAGTGGATCAGAATAGAGTGGATTGTTTCAAAACAGTTCTCATCATAATCCCATCAGGATTACATTTTTTATACAGGATAAAAACTTACTTAAGAGATATGTAAAAATATCTCCCTAAAAAGAAATGTACAAGAATATTCATAAAGGCTTCATTCAAAATAGCTTAAAATGACATACAACCCAAATGTCCTTAAACAGGAAAATGCAAAAACAAATTGTAACAAATTCATGCCATGGAATACTACTGGAAATACACTGGAAAAAATGGTGATGCATAAATGGGGACAATCTCACTGTTAATATGCTGAGAAAAACAGACACAAAGAGTACATACATATACAGTTCTTTTATATAAAATTATAGATTGCCAAAAATTAATTCATGATTTAAAAAAATAAGAACAGTGATTTCCTCTGGAGGAGATTTACTGGGAAGGGATATGGAGAAATTCTCTGTAGCATATATCAATCTTACCAAAATGTACTTTAAGAATTTGTGTAGTTTACTGAATATTAATTTTATCTATTAAATGTGTATAAAAATATTGAATTCTAACTTAATGGATTTTTTTTGCAGTATTACAGATTCCCAAATCTACAATTACCTATGTGTATTCTTGCTTAAGTAAACGAATAAATAATGAAAGCCAGTTTTCCCACTGTTACAAAAATGAATTCAATATATGAATAGGAAAAGACTGGCATATTTCCTGCAGTATTGGAATTTCAGGTATCAATGTAAACTCAAAATTTAATTGGCAACATTGAAAGCTAAGAGATAATGAAATGACTTCTACAGCAGATAATGCAAGAATCCCATACCCACGCATTCATAGAAAGGGTAGGAAGATTTCACCCACATCCTTCCAAGCCCCATGCCAGTTAACAACTCAGTGCCAAAAGAAGTCACCTCTGCCATGATTTCCCTTATGCAGGAAATAAATAGAAGAAGAGAAGAGAGAAGACTCATATAATATATCAAAAGTGAAAAAGGAGACGTTCCAATGGTTGCATCAGAATTAAAGTTTATCATAAGGAACTATTATAAACAATTATATATCAACAAATTTGATAACTTAGAAAAGATGAATAAATTCCTAGAAACATACAACTTACCACAACTGAATAAAGAAGAAATAGAAAGCCTGAACAGACCAATAACACATAAAGAGATTGAGTCCATAATAAAAAACCTAACAACAAAGAAAAACACATCACCAGAGGAGATCAAGGTAAATTCTACTAAATTCTAACTATTCTTTTGTTTGTTTTTTTAAGATTTTATTTTTAAAGTAATCTCTACACACAATGTGGGGTTTGAACTTACAACCACAAGATCACCAGCTGCATGCTCTACTGACTGAGCCAGCTAGGTGCCCCTAAATATTCTTAAACTTTCCCAACCAACAGAAGAGGGAAGCCTCTCCAACCCATTTGCAGAGGCCAGAAACTCAATGATAGTAAAGCCAGACAAAGACACTACAAGAACACCACAGGCCAATAATTCAGATGAACATACATGCAAATATCCTCAATTAAGTATGTTCAAACCAAACTCAAATGCACATTAAAAGGATTATGCACTATGACCAAGTATGATTTATCCTTGGCATGCAAGTATGACTCAACATACACAAATAAATAACAGATTACATTAACAAAATGAAGGAGAAAATTACACACTCATCATAATAGATGCAGAAAATGCACTGGACAAAATCCCAAATCAATTCATGACAAAAACTGTCAATAAAATAGGTATCAAAGGAACTTACTTCAACTTAATGGAGGTCATATATGGAAATTCCAGTGGTAACATCATAATCAATGGGGAAAAGCTGAAAACTTTCCTCTAAGATTTGGAACAATATAAAGTTGCCATTCTAACCAATTTTACACAACTTAGTACTAGAAGCTCTAGCTAAGCAAGCAAATGAGAAAATGAAATAAAAGGAATCTGATTCAGAAAAACAGAAATAAAATTATCTGTTTGCAGATAATATGATCACATATGCAGAAAACCCTAAAGACTCAACAACAGCAACAAAAACTGTTATAACTAATAAACGAAATCAGTAAATTTTCAGGATACATAATCAACATAAAAATCAGTGGTGTTTTGGGGCGCCTGGGTGGCGCAGCGGTTAAGCGTCTGCCTTCGGCTCAGGGCGTGATCCCGGCGTTATGGGATCGAGCCCCACATCAGGCTCCTCTGCTATGAGCCTGCTTCTTCCTCTCCCACTCCCCCTGCTTGTGTTCCCTCTCTCGCTGGCTGTCTCTATCTCTGTCAAATAAATAAATAAAATCTTAAAAAAAAAAAAATCAGTGGTGTTTATATACCAAATTATCCAAAAAGCAAATTAAGAAACAATTCCATTTACAAGAGCAATAACAATCAAATACTTAGTGACAAACTTAATCAAATAGGTGAAAGAATTGCATACTGAAAATTACAGAAAATTGATGTAGAAAATTAAAGAAGGCACAGACAAATGGGAAGACATACTATGTTCATGGATTGGAAGAGTTAATACTGTTAAAATGCCAATAGTACCCAAGTGATCAAGGTATTCAGTACAATTCTTCTCAAAATCCCAATGACATTCTTTACAGAAATAGAAAAAAAAATCTTATAATCATATGGAACCACAAAAGAGCCCCAAAACTCAAAGCAAAGCAATGTTGAAAAGGAAGAACAGAACTAGAGCTATCATACATGTCAAACTATTTTACAACGCTATACTAATCAAAACAGTATGGTACAGAGGAGTTAAGATGTCAGAGAAGCAAGGGGACCCTAAGCTTGCCTCATCCCTCAAACACATCTAGATAAATAGTCAATCATTCTGAACACCCATGAAATTGAACTGAGGACTAAGAAAACAAAACTGCATGGCTACAAGCACAAAAATGACTACCTTCGGGAAGGTAGGAACTGTAGAGTGGATTTAGGGGAGATAAGAACTGTGGGTGCCATGGAGGGAGGGGAGCCCAGTGTCTGGAGAGTACCAGAAGTTATTACAAGTAGCAGAATGCAAAAACTGAAGGTTTAGAAGTTTGCCCTAGCAGGCTTAGCATTGCTCCTGTGGAGAAGGAGGGTGGGCTCCTGGGAGTAGGCACCTTGGTCTGAGGATAACCCTGGGTCTCATGGTGAAAAACAGTTCCCCTGTTTGGAGTGTATTTGGGAGAGGGGACACAACAGAAGACTAGCCGTACCAACATGCTACACTGTTCCTAAGCATAGGAACAGGAAAGCTGGCTGGGGGCAGTGAGCCTGGGTGCCGGCATTCTCCTGTGCTTTGCTGTAAACTCTGAATGGTTGCATGGTTGTGCAGATGCTTTTTGGGGACAAACCAGCAAACAGGGAAGGTGCAGTGAGACCCTCACCAGAGGATCAATGAGGGCCCAACCATGCAAGTCCCTAAAATTTGGAGTTTTGAAACCCAACCGCCGGCCTGAGATAAAATATAAGAGTACTGTGCCTCTTAGCACGCAGACAGCTCAGACACAGTCAGGGTGAAGGCAGGGATCTGACAGAAATGGGGACACAAGAGGGGCGATTATTTGCTCTCCTTTGAGGGCTTCCTGAAGAGTAAGAAGCAGGAACTCTCCCCTCAGGGAGGAGAGAACAGGGCAATGCAATTTTTGTCCCACCCATCAGCAGTGACAAACCAAGGTGAGCTAATTAATGCCACCAAGTGGAGACTGGAGCCGCTTACACCAAGCCCCAACCCCCTGCACCCTCAGGTGCATCTCCACTAAGGCAAGTGGGCTTGAGAATCAATGCAACAGGTCCCAGCCCCAGAAGATCAGCACAAACCCCTTGCACGCACCAAGCCTACTGATCAGAGTGCTGCAAAGTTTCAGTGCTAGGGGAAATGGATCTACCATGCTTTTTATTTTTATTTCTATTTTATAATATAATATAATATAATATAATATAATATAATATAATATAATATATATCGGCTCTATCGTCCTTTAACAAGCAGACCAAAACATACCTATGAGGTAGCTTCCTTTTTATTTGATTTTACATTTTTTATTATATATATGTTTTTTTAATTATCTTTATTATTTATTTTTTATTTTTTATATGTTTCTTTTCTTATTTTATTTTTTTAATTTGTTGGATCTAGCTTCTTTTAAGAAGTGGAATTTATATCTGGACTGCAGGGTTGATTCAATATTTACAAATCAATCAATGATACACCAAATAAATAAAAGGATAAGAACTATATGATCTTCTCAATAGATGCAGAAAAAGCATTTGACAAAATATAGCATCCATTCATGATAAAAACCCTCAAGAAAATAGGTATAGATGGAATATACAACATAAAGGCCATATATAAAACACCCATAGTTAATATTCTCAACGGGGAAAAACTGAGAGCTTTTCTTCTGTGGTCAGGAACAAGACAGGAATGTCCATTCTCACCACCGTTACTGAACATAGTACTGGAAGTCCTAGCCTCAGCATTCAGACAACAAAAAGAAATAAAAGGCATCTGAATCAGCATGGAAGAAGTCAAACCTTCACTATTTGCAGATGACATGATACTCTGTAGAAAACCTGAAAGACCCCACCAAAAAATTGCTAGAACTGATACATGAATTCAGCAATGTTGCAGGATATAAAATCAACATACAGAAATCTGTTATACATCTATACATAAAAAATGAAGCAGCAGAAAAAGAAATCAAGGAATTGATCCCATTTACAATTGTACCAAAAACTATAAGAAACCTAGGAATAATCCTAACCAAAGGGGTAAAAGACCTGTACTCTGAAAACTATGGAACACTTATGAAAGAAATTGAAGATGACACAAAGAAATGGCAAAACATTCCATGCTTATGGATTGGAAGGACAAACAGGGTTAAAATGTTTATACCACCCAAAGCAATCTACACATTTAATGCAATCCCTATCAAAATACCACTAGCATTTTTCACAGAGCTAGAATTAAAAAAATCTTGAAATTTGTATGGAACTACAAAAGAGCCCAAATAACCAAAGCAATCCTGAAAAAGAAAAGAAAAGCTGTAGGCATCACAGTTCTAGATTTCAAGATTTATTACAAAGCTGTAGTCAAAAAGACAGTATGATATTCGCAAAGAAACAGTCACAGATCAATGGAACAGAATAGAAAACCCAAAAATGGACCCACAACTATGTCATCAACTAATCTTCAACAAAGCAGGAAAGAATATTCAATAGAAAAAGAAAAAAAAAACAGTCTCTTCAACCAATGGTGTTGACAAAACTAGACAGCAACATGCAGAAACCATACACAAAAATAAAATCCAAATGGATGAAAGACCTAAATGTGAGATAGGAAACCATCAAAATTCTAGAGAACATAGGCAGTAACCTCTTTGACCACAGTGGTAGCAACTTACTATACACATCACTGGAGGCAAAGGAAACAAGCAAAAATGAACTGGGATTTCCTCAAGATACCCTGCTCATTCTCTCTCTCTCTCTCATGCTCTCTCTCAAATCAATAATAAAAAAAAAAAAACCTTTAGAGAAAAAAAAGAAAACAAGAAATAGGCAGAAGACATGAATAGACATTTTTCCAAAGAAGACATCCACATGGCCAACAGACACATGAAAAGATGCTCAACACCACTCATCCTCAGGGAAATACAAATCAAAACCATGATGAGATACCACCTGACATATGTAAGAATGGCTAAAATTAACAACACAAGAAACAACAAGTGTTGGCAAGGTTGTGGAGAAAGGTGATCCCTCTTGCGCTGTTGGTGGGAATGCAAACTGATACTGCCACACTGGAAAACAGTATAGAGGTTCGTCAGAAAGTTAAAAATAGAACTACCCTATGATCCAGTAAGTGCACTACTAGGTATCTACCCAACGGATACATAAATACAGATTCAAAGGGATACATGCACCCCCATGTCTACAGCAACATTATCAACTATAGCCAAAATATGGAAAGAGGACAAATGTCGACCAATTGATGAATGGATAAAGAAGATGTGGTGTATACCCAATGTTCATAGCAGCATGGTCCACAATAGCTAAATTGTGGAAGGAGCTGAGATGCCCTTCAACAGATGACTGGATTAAGAAGATGTGGTCCATATACACAATAGGATAGTACTCAGCCATCAAAAAGAACGATTTCTCAACATTTGCTGTAACATGGATGGGACTGGAGGAGATAATGCTAAGCGAAATAAGTCAAGCAGAGAAAGACAATTATCATATGATTTCATTCATTTATGGAAGATAAGAAGTAGGAAGATGGGTAGGAGAAGAAAGGGAAGAAGAAGTAGGGGGTAAACAGAAGGGAGAATGAACCATGAGAGACTATGGACTCTGGGAAACAAACTGAGGGCTTCAGAGGGGAGGGGGTGGGGGATTGGGATAGGCTGGTGATGGGTATTAAGGAGGGCACGTATTGCATGGTGCACTGGGTGTTATACGCAAGTAATGAATCATGGAACTTTACAACAAAAACTAGGGATGTACTGTATGGTGACTAACATAATATAATAAAAAAATATTATTTAAAAAAAAGATGTGTATACACACAACGGAATATTACTCAGCCATCAAAAAGAATGAAATCTTGTCATTTGCAACAACATGGATAGAGCTAGAGTGTATTATGCAAAGCAAAATAAGTCAGTCAGAGAAAGACAAATACCATATGACTTCACTCATATGTAGAATTTAAAACAAAACAGATGAACATATGGGAAGGATGAAAAAGAGAGAGAAGGAAACAAATCATAAGAAACTTAATGATAGAGAACAAACTGAGGGTTAATGGAGGGAGGTGGGGGGGATGGCTAAATGGGTGATGGGTTTGGTTTTGTTTTTAAAGATTATTTATTTATTCATTAATTCATTCTTTCATTCATGAGAGACAGAGAGACAGCGGCAGGGGCAGAAGGAAAAGCAAGCTCCCTGCTCAAGCCCTGATGCAGGGCTCAATCCCAGGACTCCGGGATCATGACCTGAGCCGAAGGCAGATGCCTAACCAACTGAGCCACCCAGGCGCCCCTGTGTGATGAGTTTTAAGGAGGGCACTTGTTATGAGCACTGGGTGTTGTATGTAAGTGATGAATCACTGAATTCTACTCCTGAAACCAATATTGCACTGTATGTTAACTAACTGGAATTTAAATAAAAATTTGAAGAAAAAAAAATAAAACTTTTTCTTTAAAAAATAGTATGGTACTGACCTAGAAATAGACACATAGAATAATAGAACAAAAATTAGTGACCACAAATAAACTCTTAAATATGTGGTTAACTAATATTTGACAAGAGAGCCAAGAACATTCAATCCGGAAAGGATAGTCTCTTCAGTAAATGATGCTAGAAAACTGTAAAACCATACGCAGAAAAATGAAGTTGTACCCTTAGATTACACCATTCAAAAAATTAATTTGAAATGGACTAAAGACTTAAAGATAAAACCTGAAAGAGTAAAATTCCTCAAAGAAAACAGGAAAAAACTTCTTGACATTGGTCTTGGCAAAGATTTTGTGGCTATGACAGCAAAACCACAGGCATCAAAAGCAAAAATTAATCAATGGTACCAAATGAAACTAAAGAGCTTTTGCACAGCAAAATAATCAACAAAATGAAAAGGGAACCTACAAAAGAGAAAATATTGCAAATCATATATTGGATAAGGGTTAATATCCAAAATATATAAACAACTCCTACAACTCAACAGCAAAAAACTAAACAATCTGATTGAAAAAAGAGCAGAAGACCTTAGTAGATAGTTTTCCAAAGAAGACATACAAATGGCCCTCAGGTACATGAAAAGTTGGTCACATCACCAATCATCAGAAAAATGCAAATGAAAACCACGATGAGATACCATATCACACATGTTAGAATGGCAATCATCAAAAAGACAACAAATTTAAAGTTTTGGCAAGGATGTGGACAAAAGGGAACTCTTGCATACTGCTGATGAGAATGTAAGTTGGTGCAGCCACTATGGAAAATATTATGGAGATTTCTCAAAAAATTAAAAATAGAAATGCCACCTGATCCGGGAATCCCACTTCTGCATATATATCGAAAAGAAATGAGAACAGGCTAGATATCTGCCCTGACTCACGTCCTATGCTCACTGCAGCATTACTGACAATAGGCAAGATGTGGAAACAACCTCAATGTTCATCATGTATAAATACATTGAAAAAGTATGATTACTTACACACACACACACACACACACACACATATACACAGGAATATTATTCAGCATTTAAAAAGGGAAATCTTCTCATTTGTGATAACATGGGTAAATTTGGAGGACATCAGGCTAAGTGAAATAAACCAGGAGCAGAAACAAAAATACTGCATCATCTCACTTATGTGGAATCTAAAACAATCAAAATTCATATAAAGCATAGAGTAGAATGGGGGTTGCCACATGTGGGGAAAGGAGAAATGGGGAGATGTTGGTCAGAGTACAAAGTTTCAATTACACAAAATGAATAAGTCTTGGAGATCTAATGTACAGTGTGGTGACTCCACAGACCTGGAGATCTTATATATAGTTAACAGTACTGTATTGTATAAGTAAAATTTATTGAGTAGATCTTAAGTGTTCCCAATGCATACACACACACACACACACACACACACATAGGAAAATGGTAATTATATGAAATAATGGTCATGTTAATTGGCTTGATTATGTTAATCATTTTACAATGTACTTTTATATCAACATTATTGTACAACTTTAATATATTACAATTTTACTCCAATATAGCTGGAAAAAGAAAAATACTCACATTTACTAATTATAGGGTATTTCAAATTAAAGATGAGTTATTGTTTTCTACTCATTATATGAAAACTAGAATGAGAACAATTATAGTATAGATACATATACAAAGTACAGAGCACCCTTTTGTCAAGAACTGTTCTGGTTATGTCAGTGACAATTAAATATGCATATGCCCCATGATCCATTAAACCTTCCTTTGTGAATCAATCTTAAAGAAATAAAGGTGCTTTTCTGAAAGTGTATGTAGGGGCGCCTGGGTGGCACAGCGGTTAAGTGCCTGCCTTCGGCTCAGGGAGTGATCCTGGCGCTATGGGATCGAGCCCCACATCAGGCTCCTCCGCTATGAGCCTGCTTCTTCCTCTCCCACTCCCCCTGCTTGTGTTCCCTCTCTCGCTGGCTGTCTCTATCTGTCAAATAAATAAATAAAATCTTTGAAAGTGTATGTGCTCAAGAAATTTTATTTCAGCTTTGTTTTACTGTAAATTTTTTAGGGAGGAGTGGGGGCCTGAACAAATGTCCATCAAAAGAGGCATCATCGAGCACTTTCACAGCACCTCTACGCTATGGAACATTATGCAAATATTATTAAGAACAAGTTATTCTATATTTGTTTAAAACAAAGTACGAAGACTATATATAGTACGATCCTTGGAGCAGAAGGTTTTTTACCAGTTTATATCCCCCCTAGCAATTCACCATTCAAGTAAATAATGATAGCATACTAATATGAGCACCTGCAACTCTCCAGCTGAGGGCTTTTCCTTCATCTTCAGGTAGGGTGAGCCAGGAGTGCCTAAGTGGTAATGCCTGAAAGTTCAGCCTTTAACTAATGGTAGATAATGGGAGGATAACTAGCACAGATTCCTTGGCCCATAGGTGACGTAACTCTTGAGATATGCTCTGCATTGCCTCTACGAGTTCCCTAGCAGGTTTGAGTGACAGTTTATTATAGTTGTAATGTACTAAATAATACACCTTTGTTTGCTTTTTTCCCCTGCCTCACGTCCTCCCCAACAGTGCTTCCTGGGACTCCCTCCCAAAGGAAAAAAAAAACCTATGTTCTTTTCTTTGGATCTTGATCTGCTTCTGAGAGAACACAACCTAAAACAATTTTCCCCACCTGCCCCATACGTGGTTTTGTTGAAAAGAGTGTAGAGAATGGTATTTGTTCAATTCAAGAGAGTAGATATGAATTACAGCAGTGTGTCAGAAGTCCCAAAGAGCGCCCCCAGGTTTGAAGATTTGCTGGGAGGCCCCTGAGGACTTGGTATATAATATTACTTATGGCTATGTTTCATTACAGTAAAAGGATATAAAGCAAGATCAGCAAAGGGAAAAAATCACAGGAGGCAAATTTCAGAGCAAAGCAGGCACAAGTCTTCTCTTGGTGGTGTCACACAGAACATGCTTAACTCCCCTAGCAGTGAGTTGTGAAAACAGATATGAAATGTTGTCTAGCAATAAGCTCAGGAGAAACTTAGTGCCCAGGAATTTACTGGGGACTGATTACATTAGGCACTCTCTGCCTAGCACATACCAAAATTACATACTCCCAGAAGTAAAGCAGATGTTTACCATAATCCACATTTGATACAAACAGCATAGGCACAATAAGCCACTTTTATCAGTTAGGACGGTGGGAACCTTCTCCAAATCCAAGTTTGAAGATGATACCCCAGGGCCAACCAATTAAACAGAACTTTTAAAGGATATCAGTCAAGCCTGCTATATTAACTAACTACACCAGCACAGAGTTTGATTAAGATTTAATTTATGCATTTAAAAAATTATTCCACTTGTTACAATGAGTTCACGTGGCTTTTAAATTTAAAATATTAATAACATAAATGGGAAATTCAGCTCAATAATAACTTGAAACATATATTCACTTTAATACCCTCTCGAAATCCATTAAAATAATAGACTATGACAACAACTCTAACATCAAGCTAAAAAGGAAAGCACGTCTGCGGCAAACAAAAAGAGAAGAAATTTAAAAGTCACAAAAAGATGAACAGATTGATAGCAAAATTTAGAAATGCTAAAGAATCTTCAATCTCATAAAAAGAGAGAGGGCCCCCACAAATAATAATTGCTGTAAGCAGAACCTGTATGTAACTATAAGAAAAATCACAATAGGAACTGAAAGGAACACAGGTACTTTTCCCAGGTAATTAAACAACAGTGAAAAAATTTCATTCCCTCTCTCTTACAGTAGCTGTTATCAATGTTCTGACCCCAGGATAAAAATAGGAGTAGAGCACTCTAAAACATGACTATTTACACAAGAAGAAGAGTAGTACCTTAATATCCTGTAAGCCGCCACAAAGAACATGGATTACCTAAATTCAGAAGACCAGGAAACTAAACGATAAAGAAATCCTGGTAACTAAAATATGCACCTCAACAACAATCCAAGCTAAGCGTATCCTCTTAATTAAAACCTGCATTCAAGACAAAAGAAAAGGGGAATCATTTATATCTAAGTAAAGTCTCCAGTCAGATCAACATTTTTTGCGTGTGAATTCTAACCCCAACATGGAGCTCAAACTCACGAGACCCCAAGATCAAGTGTTGCACGCTTACAGACTGAGCCAGCCAGGAGCCAACAGTCTGATCACTCCTAACCACTGTATACAAATATGAATATAAAATCAGTAATCATCAACAGTTGAAGAAACCCAACATCAAAATTCTGCAACTTGAACGGTATAGACAACCTTAATAGTTTGCCTCTTCCTTTTAATTAATACCAATATTAAAATTTAAACCTAATTATTGACTCTACATTTTGTAATGCTGCATTTTCTCAAATCTCTGAAGCTGTCATATTTTTAAAAAGATTTTATTTATTTATTTGTCAGGGAGAGAGAGAGCACAAGCAGGGGGAGCGGCAGACACAGGGAGAAGCAGACTCCCTGCTGAGGAAGGAGTCCAATGCAAGACTCGATCCCAGGACCCTGGGATCATACCCTGAGTCGAAGGCAGATGCTTAACCCTCTGAGCCACCCCAGGCATCCCTGAAGCAGTCATTTTTAATTTCTACACATTTTATTGAAATAAAAACTCAATATATTGGCTGAATAGAATGACCTAAGCTGAAGATGAAATTAATAACTGCAAGATTAAATTGAGATATTTTCCAGGAATATAGTGTAAAAGTATAAAAAGATGAGAAGAAAAAAATTAAAATAAAATGGATATGATAATTCCAATATTCTTTCATTAGAGATAAAAATAGACTAGACATTGAAGAGGAAAAGGGAGATAAATAGTTCAAAATACATCTGAATAACAAAATGAATGAGTGTCGAAATGAGAAGTTTAAGAAGAAAATGTTTTTTAAGTTTCAAAATCTGAAACATTTGGATGAAACTTTCAAATAATTAAAGGAAGTTGTTTTTTAACTCCGGAATGAAAATATAAAAGCAATCCTTAAAACAAGAATCAGATTAGACAATAGGACAATATGTTCATAGTTCTATGGGAAATTTATTTTGATCCTATAAATGCCATACCCAGATATAATATGAATTTTCTCAGGAAATGATGGAACAAGGAGAAAATACATAATTAAAGCTATAAAAGATGTGAAAAACAAAATTAAAAATCTTGAACTTCTGTGCACACATGGATTATTGTGTTTAAAAGCAGCAGAGTATGTATTCTTTATAAGGTGCTCATGAGACATTTATAAAAATTTAGTATATACTCGATTATAAGACAAATTTCATCAAAATTTCATATGACAAACATTGAAGAACACATTTTCTGACTGCACTGCATTTAAATTAAAAACCAATTTTTTTTTAAAAAATAGGCTCCATGCCCAGCATGGAGCGCAATGTGGGGCTTGAACTCATGACCCTGATATCAAGACCTGAGCCAAGATCAAGAGTTGGACACTTAGCTGACTGAGGCACCCAGGAGTCCCATTAAGTTAAAAGTTATTTTTTAGATGACTAGATAAGCATCACATTTGAAAATTAAGAAGTCCAGTAAATACCAGACATTAGAAAATATATTAAGATGATCAATAATGAAAACATAACAAGTATGACTGGATGTGCATATAAAGCAATACAAAGAGGAGGTTTTGTAATGTTCAATGCCCGTACTAGAAAAAGGGAAAGTCTGAAAATAAATTATGTATATAAATTAATGCATATCAAGAACTTTCAAAAGGAAAAATAAAATGACTTAGAGACAGTGAAAATAAAAGTAAGAAGCATAGGAGCAGAAATTAATAAAAACAAAAAACAGATGCAACATTGATATATTCAGAAAAAGTGGGTTCTTTGAAAAGATCAATAAAAATTTACCCTCTGGCAAGGTTGAGTGGGAAAATAAAAAAAGATGGAGGGCACAATAATGAATGTTGGGAATTAAAATTAACAAAATTAAAGATGGCTGTAGACATTAATACTTTAAAAGATAATATTAACTTTATGCTAATATATTGGGAAAGTTAAATGAAATACAGTCATAAGATAATAGAAAAATTGGCTCACAAAAATTTGAAAATCTAAATATACTAGTAATTTGAACATGAAAAAAATGAAATGATATTAACAATAAATCTTCCCACCAAGAAAATGTACCAAATAGTCACACAGAAACAATTATAGTATTAGGGAAATTCTTCCAGAATGTAGAAGAGAGTACAAGCATCAACTCTTTTTACTAAGATAAATAATCTTGATCAAAAACCTATCAACGGCATTGTAATAAAGGAAAATTCAAAGGTCACTCATTTCCTTAAACTTAAAAAATCCTGAACAAAATGCAAACCAAATACAATAACTTTTAAAAAGTATACTACATAAAACTGAGTTGATCTGAGCAATATAAGGTTGGTTTAATATTTGATAATCAGGTGGTATAAGTATTCACATTAGGCAATTAAAGGAGAAAATCACAGGATAATTTTAAAATATGCTTAAATATGTTAAATAAGCATGTTTAATTAAACATATTAAAAACATATTAAAAATATGTTTAAAAAACAACTGATAAAATCTAACACGAGTTCATGTTAAAGCTTCATAAACTAGGAATAAAAGCAGCTACACTTATTCTGATCACAAAGATGTATAATCCCCACAACAACAAAAACGACAACCAATGTCATGCATAACGGTGAAAGTTTGAAGACTGATCTGCTACTCACCTTTATAGCAGAAGGAATAACAAGAACTTTAAGGCAGAAAAGAAAAATGAAATAAAATGAGAACAAGGGTGAGAAGACCATTCAATGAAAGAAAGGATAGTCTTTTTTTTTTTTAAAGATTTTATTTATTTATTTGACAGAGAGACAGCCAGCGAGAGAGGGAACACAAGCAGGGGCAGTGGGAGAGGAAGAAGCAGGCTCCCCACTGAGCAGGGAGCCCGACGCGGGGCTCCATCCCAAGACCCTGGGATCATGACCTGAGCTGAAGGCAGACGCTTAACCGAATGAGCCACCCAGGTGCCCCCACAACTGATTTTTTATCTAGTATGGGAACAGAAAGGATCAAGAACAGCCAAGTAACTCCAGAAAGAAAATAAAAGGGTTGTTTAAGTTGCTTTAATAGTTTAAAAATATGTATTTCTCCTAAAGTAAAATCATTTTTTAAAAAACCACGACATTTGGACAGGGATGGGCAAATAAGCCATCTAGGCAGAATAAAAATCTAAGAAACTGAGTAACCTATATATAGATAATTGATGTAAGAAAGAGGTGGCCCTGCAGAAGAGTGGAAAAGGATGGAGTTTACAAGAAATTCATATGGAGACAAATTATGAATCCTATGAAACAGGACTATCACTGCATACAATATGAAAAAGTTAATTCTAGGTCAAAATTTTAAAAATGTCAGAATAAGTAATTCAAAATTCTACCATCCATAAAAGCAAGGAAAAAAAGGACAAAACTATCAAAAATCAAATTTTTTTGGACTCTGGAAATTTATCAGTTTTGTAACAACCTGGAAAATGCTTCCGCTCCCCACAAAGAAAGACTTATTCTCTGGAAGAACTACATATTTTGTGGCATTCTAATTTCCCATTCCCATCCCTGGCCCTCCTGCAGAATGGTGGCCATGAAAATAACTACCTACTTTCCCAGTACCAAAAGAAACATCATGAACCTCATTCAAAAATCACTGTAATCAATTATTGGATCTGATCTGTGTGGTGTATTTCTGGAAAACTGGCTTAAATATTTGTCTTTACGTTAGTAACTATAACTGGTCTAGTGTTAAAGCTGCTTGCAGGGTAGGGAGCAGCGTTTGCTGAAATCATTTACAGGCTAAGACAGTCTTAGGTTCCTGCCACCTGAGATAATAAGCGATAGATAGCAGGTGGGATAAGCAATAGACTAACCAAAAAGTGTGGAAAGTATTAGGTAAGTAACTGTGCCCCCTCCCCACACACAAAAAGAACTCATCTGTGGAAGCCCGAACAGTACCTGAGAATGTGACTGTATCTGAAGATAGGGAGAGAAACGAGGGATCCTGTGATGAGACCAAAGGCCATATGGAATATACAACAAAAAAAATCATCCATCTTCAAGCCAAGGAGAGAGACCTTAGGAGAAATCAAACCTGCCAACACCTTGATCCAGGACTTGTAGCATCCAGAACGGTGAGAAAATACATTTCTGTTGTTTAAGTTAGACAGCCTATAGTATTTTATTATGGCAGCCCTAGAAATTAATATAGAGGGAGGCTAAGGGATTGAGATTTTCCTAACGTTTTGAACAGCTCCAAAATATTCCTGGTATCTGGAAGCGAATCTAGTAGATCTGTAATTTTCCAAGGTCATATATTTTTTAAAAAGATTTTATTTATTTATTCGACAGAGAGAGAGACAGCCAGCGAGAGAGGGAACACAAGCAGGGGGAGTGGGAGAGGAAGAAGCAGGCTCATAGCAGAGGAGCCTGATGTGGGGCTCGATCCTGTAACGCCGGGATCACACCCTGAGCCGAAGGCAGACGCTTAACCGCTGTGCCACCCAGGTGCCCCATCAAGGTCATATATTTTATGATAATATTTACATGAAAATTCTAGAATAGGCAAATCCATAGAGACTGAAAAGTCAAATAGGGATTGTCAGGTGATGGAAGGAATGGGTGATCGGCATTAACTTCTTGTGAGTATGGGTTCGTTATGGGGTAACAGAAATGTTCTGGAATTAGATAGTGATGAGGGTTATGCAACATAGTGAATATAGTAAAAACTGCTGAAGTGCACTTTCAAATGTTAAATTATATGTTACATGAATTATATACCAATTTTTACAAATGCTATAGAAGTAAAGTCCAGAGAGAAAAATGGTCAACACATGAAATGGAAAACTATTTAGAAGATAAATAAGATAATGTATTTATGTTTTCAGTTGACTCTGAATTAACTATAGAGAACAAACATGATTACCAGAGGGGAGGTGGGTGGGGAATGGATGAAATAGCTGATGAGGATTATAGAGAGCACTTATAAGGATGAGCAATAAGGAATGTGTTGAATTATTGAATCACTCCATTGTACAATTGAAACGAATATAACACTGTATGCTAACTATACTGGAAATAAATTCTTGAAAAATTTAGAAAAGGCAAACCTAGAAATTAACATGTGAGGTTACAGGAAGAAGGTGACCATCTGCAAGCCACGAGAGAGGTCTCAGGGGAAAACAAACCTGCTGACACTTTGACCATGGACTTCTAGCTTGCAACGTGTGACAAAATAGTGTTTATTATTTAAGCCAAAAAATAAAAAAAGAAAGAAAGTGGGGAGAGGATGTCTGCAACATGCATAGCTAACTAAGGATGTGTGTATTATCTAAACAAACAAAAACTATAACGAACCATTAAGGAAAACTCCAAATACAAATTTTAAATATGATCCACATATTTTACTAGACTTCACAAAAGAGGAAATAACAATGACCAGTAAACATATGAAAATGTCTTTAACTTCATTAGTAATCAGACAAATTTCAATTAAAATCTCAATGTGACATTATTGCAGACACACCAGATTGGCAATTACTAAAACCTCTGATGATACCAGTTGTTGGTAAAATTGTGAAGCAATGGAGAATCTCATTCATGATGGGTCAAGTATAAGTTGCTTAACTACGCTGGGAAATATTTCATCAGTATTACATACTAAATTTAAAAAATACTTGGCCTGCAATATGGCAATATCCTATCTAACTAGATAGAGTAGAAGGAGTAGAAACTAGTAGAGTAGAATGATTCCTATATATGTTCACCAGGTTGTATATTCTACTAGTTATAATGCTCGTTTGGAAGAAAAATTTCAAATATCAATAGTAGAATGAACAAATTAGGAGATACTTATACAATGGACTAGTACACAGTAATGCAAATGAAATAACTATAGCTACACATAACGTTTATTTCTCACAGACATAATTCTCAAAAACATAATGCAATAAAAAAGTAATAGAGTAGTATGGCTCAATTTGCATCAAGCCCAAAATTGAGAAAAAAATATATTTATAGAATTTTGGAAGTGGTAAAATTATAAAGAAAAGTAAGGTGGTAATTATCGTAAATGTCAAAATGTTTAGTGTGGGGGAAAGGATAGATATATGAGGGATTTCTGGGGTGTTGAAAATTATGTATTTTTCTCACCTTGGAGATGGTTACACAGATTACACACATTTTATTATTACTTCTTACATAATGTTTTATGCACTAATATTTAGGAAAACAGCATCTCAAAATAAAAACAGATAATGCTAGAACAAATGATAGTTTGAGATAATGAAAAATTTTTTATACCTTCCTCACAACATATGCAAAAAGTCAACAGTAGGTTTAATACACTAATATTTTCTTTTTTTTTTAAAGATTTAATTTATCTATTTATTTGAGAGAGAGAGAGAGCAAGCACAAGTGGGGGTGGGGGGAAGGGGCACAGGGAGAGGGACAAGCAGACTCCCTGCTGAGCAGGGAGCCGATGCAGGGGCTAGATCCCAGGACCCTAAATACTTAAATTTTAGAAACAAATATTTAATCCTTTAAAAGAAAACAGAGGTGAGTCTCTGAAATCAGGTGAGGGAAGGCTTTCTTATACAAGATAAAAATATTACAAATGTTTAAAGAAATCAGTAATAAAAGTAAATACTCAAAATTGTTGACATTTCCTTGGGGTTTCCAATGTTCTTTTCACAAAATTTATTATTGATAAGGTAGTGCAGTCTGATGATTAGCACGCACACACACAAACATTTACATTAAGAAGACTTTCTCCCACCCATATTCCAGTGTTTCCATTAACCATTTTCCTCTCATGGTTCCAGTATTTAACACCTGGAATATGTCTTTTTGTTGTTGTTGTTAATGTAACAGTGTTTCCTCATGTAAATAAAGTAACTAAAAACATGTATTCTTATTTTCCTGTTCTTGTGGAAAACAGTATATTGCATATACCACTCTGCCCATTGATCATTTCATTAATGTTATCTCACGGAGCTAATTCTATATAAGTACTTAAAGTACTTTCCTCACATTTTATAGTTGCTTAATATTCCCCTCTGCGGATGTATCACAATTTATTTGTGTAGTCTTTATATTGATGGATGTTTGGGTTGTTTCCAACATTTCTACTGAAAATAATATGGTGGTCAATAACCTTGTACCCATGAAATATATGGATGAGCTATACATCAAAGATTTTGCATATTTGCATTTTTGATATCGTCAAGTACCTGACCTTTGCGATATATGAATGTGATTGTTTCTCCAAAACATCACCAAATGAGTACATGTCACCGTTGACATCCAAAAAACTGTTGTGAGAAATAACAACTTAACGAAGCTTAAATTTGCATTCCTGTTATACATGAAGTTGAGACCCTATTCATTTGTTTTAGGATCAACTATATTTCTATTACTGTGACATATCTCTTCGTGCCTTTTTCTCAATTATATATTGAATTGTTGGTCTATTTTTTAGTTTAATGTGGAAAGAACACTTCATGTGAGATCTATTTTTTTTAACAATTTTGAAGTGTATACAATTGTTGATTATAAATACCACCATGTACAGGAGATCTCTTGAGCTTATTCATCTTGTTTGACTATGCCTGATGGTTAGTAACTTCCCATCTTTCCCTCCCTACAGCCTCTGGCAACCACCGTTCTACTCATTGATGCTATGAATTTGACTAATTTAGAGACCTCACATAAATAGCATCGTACACAATTTGTCTTTTTGTGACTGGTTATTTTACTTAGCATAATATCTTCCAAGTTGACTCACATTTTGTCGTGGCAATCTCAGAATTTCCTTCTTCAAGTCTGACTAGTATTCAATTGTATGTGCATATCGTGTTTTCTCTATCCACTCATCTGTCAGTGGACATTTATGTTGCTTCCACATTTTGGCTATTGGGAATAAAGTCATACCTAAAAAATATTGCAGGTTCTGTCCCAGACCACCACGATAAAGCAAATGTCACAATAAAGAAAGTCAAATTAAGTTTTTCATTTCCTATTGCATATAAAAATTATGTTTACACTATACTCTGGTCTATTAAATGTGAAATAGTATTATGTCCAAAAAATGTACATATCTTAATTAAAAAATACTTTATTAATAAAAAATGCTAACCATTATCTGAGCTTTCAGTGAAATGTAGTAACTGATCACAGATCACTGTAAAGAATATAATAACAATAAAGTTAGAAATATTGTGGTAATTACCAAAATGTCAGAGACAGGAAGTGAGCAAATACTACTGAAAAAATGGCACCAATAGACTTGCTGTACACAGGTATGACAGACAGGTCGATTTGCAAAATATAAAATATCTGTTAAATACAATATCATATCATTTTGAGTACCATAGCTCTGTAATACCTTTGGAATCAGAAAATGTGATACATTGAGCTTTGTTCTTTTTTCTCAAAATTGAGTTGACAATTTGTGGTCTTTTGTGGTTCAATATGAATTTTGGAATTAGTATTTCTATTTCTGTAGGAAAAAATGCCATTGGAATTTTGATAGGGCTGCATTGAATCTGTGCATCATTTTGGACAGTATGAACTTGGAACAATATTCATACTATTTTTATAATGAAGGGGTGTTGAATTTTGTCAAACAATTTCTCTGTATCTATTGAGATGATCATGTGATTTTTGTCCTTTATTCTGTTAATGTTGAGTATCACATTAATTGAATTTCATATGTTGAACCAACTTTGTGTCCCCTTTTCTTCAATTTTTTAGAAGATTTTGCAAAAGATTTGTATAATTATTCTTTAAACATTTAGTAAGAATTCAATAGTGAAGCCATCTGACCGGTGCTTTTATTTGTTGGCAGGTGCTTGATTTCAGATTCAACCTCAATACTGCTTATAGGTCTGTTCAAACTTTCCTCATGTATTATTTCTTCATGGTTTAGACTTGGTAGATTGTATTTTCAGGAATTAATCCATTTCTTCTAAGCTATTCCGTTTGTTGGTGTATAATTATTCATAGCAGTCTTCCACAATCCTTTGTATTAATCTGGCATCAGCTATAATGTCTATTCTTTCATCTTGATTTTTTTTGAGTCGTCTCTGTTTTTTTCTAGTGTACCCAAGGGTTTTTCAATTGTTCAACTTTTTCAGAAACAAAAACAACAAAACTACTCTGAGTTACATTGACTTTCTTCTATTGTTTCTTTCCATTTTTTATTATGTTTATTTCTGTTTTAATCTTTGTTATTTCATCCCTTCTGCTAACTTTCGGCTTAGTTTTTCAAGGTCCTTGATGAATAAAGGTAGGTTGTTTTTTGAGATTTTTCTTCTATTTTAATGTAGGTTTTAATAACTAGCCACTTCCCTCTTAGAACTGTTCTTTCTGCATCTCATGTTTTGGTATGTTTTATTTTTATTTGTTTTGAGGTATTTTTTAATTTCTTCTTTGATTCCTTTTTGAGCTATTGTATTAGAACGCAACAGTAGTTCAAGAAAGTGCTGTTTAATTGCACATATTTGTAAATTTTTCAGTTTTCACTCTACCACTTGGTAGTTTCATTCCATTGTGGTTAGAAATGGTAGTTGGTATGATTTCAGTCTTCTAAAATTTCTTTTTTTTTAAAGTTTAAAAAAAAATCTCTACAATCAACTTGGGACTTGAACTCTCAGCCCTGAGATCAAGAGTCACATGCTCTACTGGCTGAGCCAGCCGGGTGCCCCTTAAATATCTAAGATTTGTTTTATGATCTAACGTGATCTATCCTGGAGAAAGATCCATGCATACTTGAGAATGTGTATTGTGAAGAGCGGAAAGATCTCTGTATGTCTGTTTGTTCCATTTGTCTACAGTGTTACAAAAGTCTTCTCTTTCTTTATTGAACTGCTGTCTGGATGTTCTGTCAATTAATGATAGTGAGGTATTGATGTCACTTACTATTATCCTGTAACTATTTCTCCCTTCAGTTCTGTCAATGTTTGTTGTGATACTGGGGGTAAATATATTTATAATTGTAGTATCTTACTAGTGGATTGACCCTTTATCATTTTGTAATGTCCATTTTGTTACACGTGACATTTTTGACTATTTGGTCTGATAAAATTACAGCCACCCCTGCTCTCTGTTGGTTACCATTTGCCTGGAATATTACCTTTTTTCATCCCTACACTTTCAGCCTATTGTGTCCTTAAATCTAAGTGATTTTCTTGTAAATAGTATAGAGCTGGTCTTGTATTTTAATCTTTTAAAATATTCAGCCATACAAAAAAATAAGAAAAAAGAAAATATTCAGCCATTCTATGTCTTCAAATTAGATAATTAACTCAATTTACATTTAAATGAATTATTCTTATGGGACTTATTTACTATAGCCATTTTATTAACTGCTTTCTGTTAATTTTTAAATTCTTTTTTCTGTCCTTTCCTCTCTTGTTTTCTTGTTTTGTGGACTTTTTTGTATTGATCATTCCTTTCCCTTTTCCTTTTGTATAATTTCTATAGGTATTATTGTGGTTACCTTGGGGCTTATATATAAATTCTTTGATAGTTAAAACATTTTATTTTAAGCTGATAACAAGTTCAATTTCATACAAAAACTTTACACTTTGCTTCCCTTTCTGCAGTCTATGTTATTGTTGTAATTTATATCTTTATGTCTATTGATATTCTGTATCTTTAAACATATTTTTAGTTTAAGGTGTTCTAAAAATGTGTTTGTCTTTTAATGTTTGCACTAGAATCAAAAGTGATTTACTCACCACCTAAGTATCTTTATGAGAGGCATTTCTAATTCTGTGTCAGTAAAATCACATAAATCCACTTCATTAAGGTCAGTTTTCTGGAGATTTATCTTTTTCCCTTGTTTGGATCATCTTTATCTGATTCTTCATTTTCCTATCCTGAATTGGTATCTGAGTATTAGACAAAGCAGGCACCTCTCTCAATCTTCATGGACTTGTCGAATACAGGAAAAGACACACACCAATTGGCCTGACCAGAGTTTCTGGGGGCCTCTAGCAATTCCTCCAGTCCCCAGGGAAAAACAGGTGGCTGCGGTTTTTGTTCACACCCTCTGTGCTAAGTCAAGGATGGGGGACAGCTATGGTAAGTACCAGCCCAAGCCACTATCTCCATTCTTCCCAGGTTGCTACACTTGGCTGAATGCATCGGAGCTTCAAGAACAACAGAGACAGATGCTAGTTCTTCAGGCAGCCCTGGAAAAACTGGGACACTGGATGCACAAATCAACCCTTTACCCTCCCAAGGGGGAGCTAAAAACTCAAATTTGGATTCACTAACTCTGTGCTGATCAGGTGGAGAATCAATGACATCAACACACAAGCTGCCACTCCCATTCTCCTCCTGAGTGGATAGAGAGATTTTAATCAGACATTAAAAGCTGATGAGACAGATGCTAGTTCTTAGGGCAGTCCTAGAGAAGTTGGGCTGCTGGTCTTATGGATCAACTCCTTCCCTCCCAAGGACAAAGACCAGATGCTAGTTCCTAGGGCAGTCCTGGGGAAGTTGGGTTGTTGGACTTAAGGATCAACTCAATCTCTCCCAAGGACAAAGCTGAGAGCTGGGATTTTTTTTGTCAGCTCACTTCAGGCAAAGCAGGAGACAAAATCAATGGAATCTACCAGACCAATATGTCACTTCTATTCTCACACTGGTGATTAGACTGTGCTAGCCTTTTTAGAACTCCAAGACTGGCAAGACAGAAACAATCATCTAAGAAACCCCTCAGAAAAGATGCGGCATGGGATGCATGAATCAACCCTGTCCCTCACATTTATGAAGCTTGGACAAGTATAAGAATGATGGTTGATTACTCATAAACCACAGAAGCCAGGATAAAATGGACTGGCATATTTAAAGTGCTGAAAGGCAAGAAAAAAATCATTTTAAAAAATTTCAACCTAGCTAAAATTCCATCAAAAAATATAATGAGGACTGGGTGTTATACACAACTAATGAATCATTGAACACTACATCAAAAACTAATGATGGACTATATGTTGGCTAGCTGAACATAATAAAAATAATCTAAAAATAAAAAAAATTTAAAAATATCGTTCAAAATAAAGGGAAAATAAAGATATTTTTAGAAAAAACAAAGCTCAATTAATTTATTTCAAGAAGAATTACACTGAAAGAAATGCTGAAGGAGAATAGAGAGCACAAGACCCAAGTAAATATGTGGTTGAATATTAAACGATTTTTATTATCTTTATATTATATACATATTTCTATTTCTTTCAAAATTTTGGATTATTAGAAACAAAAATGTAAACAATGTACTGTGGAGTTTATATAATATAGTGTCATCAGGTAGTTATATTGTACACAGACAGAATAAAATAATTTGAAGGCAAATGACGAGATGTTAAAGGTTCATATTACAATCTTTAGAATAAGAACTGAAAAATATGTAAATTTATAGCTGAAACCTTAAGAGGTAAAAAACTATGCATATATTAAAAAATATCATGTAAATTTATAGCTGAAACCTTACGACGTAAAAAACTATGCATATGTAAATGCTTGATTAATTAAAAAATGATAGGAAAGGATGAAAGTAATAGAGAACATATGCTTAAAACAAATTAACTATCAATGGGGTTCATTTTAACATGACTCTATCAATAACTTCATTAAATACAAATTGAGTAATCATTCTAATTTAGAATCAGAAAATGGAAGATCGGTCAAAAAGCAAGACTCAGAAAATACTAATAATAAGAAAACTGGAAGAACAACATTAAAATCAGATAAAGTAGACTTTAAGATAAGGTATATAGCCAAAAATAAAGAAAACTTCATAATGACAAAAGGGATAATTAATCAATAAGAGAAAACAATCCTAAATCTATACACAAATAAAATAAAAAACAACTTCAAAACATATAAAGCAAAAGCTGACAGAACTAAAGGGAGAAACAAGCAAATCTACAACAAAGTTAGAAATTTTAAAATTCATAACTTGTTAATTAATAGAATGAGTGGTCAAAAAAAGAGTATGTATGTGCAAGATTAGAAAAGTTCTCAATATTGACCTTAACTATTACTAGGTATGAAGCATTATAATACAAATGTAGAATATGCCTATTTTCAGGTGCACATAGAAAGTTAAACAAGACAGACAATATGCTAGACCATAAATTACAAAACTATCAAAAACTTTAAATCATATCCCACAAACTGACCGTAATTAAATTAAATTTGAAATCAACAGAA
>NW_024423319.1:28418516-28421078 GCF_017311325.1 Ursus maritimus
CTAAGTCAAGGATGGGGGACAGCTATGGTAAGTACCAGCCCAAGCCACTATCTCCATTCTTCCCAGGTTGCTACACTTGGCTGAATGCATCGGAGCTTCAAGAACAACAGAGACAGATGCTAGTTCTTCAGGCAGCCCTGGAAAAACTGGGACACTGGATGCACAAATCAACCCTTTACCCTCCCAAGGGGGAGCTAAAAACTCAAATTTGGATTCACTAACTCTGTGCTGATCAGGTGGAGAATCAATGACATCAACACACAAGCTGCCACTCCCATTCTCCTCCTGAGTGGATAGAGAGATTTTAATCAGACATTAAAAGCTGATGAGACAGATGCTAGTTCTTAGGGCAGTCCTAGAGAAGTTGGGCTGCTGGTCTTATGGATCAACTCCTTCCCTCCCAAGGACAAAGACCAGATGCTAGTTCCTAGGGCAGTCCTGGGGAAGTTGGGTTGTTGGACTTAAGGATCAACTCAATCTCTCCCAAGGACAAAGCTGAGAGCTGGGATTTTTTTTGTCAGCTCACTTCAGGCAAAGCAGGAGACAAAATCAATGGAATCTACCAGACCAATATGTCACTTCTATTCTCACACTGGTGATTAGACTGTGCTAGCCTTTTTAGAACTCCAAGACTGGCAAGACAGAAACAATCATCTAAGAAACCCCTCAGAAAAGATGCGGCATGGGATGCATGAATCAACCCTGTCCCTCACATTTATGAAGCTTGGACAAGTATAAGAATGATGGTTGATTACTCATAAACCACAGAAGCCAGGATAAAATGGACTGGCATATTTAAAGTGCTGAAAGGCAAGAAAAAAATCATTTTAAAAAATTTCAACCTAGCTAAAATTCCATCAAAAAATATAATGAGGACTGGGTGTTATACACAACTAATGAATCATTGAACACTACATCAAAAACTAATGATGGACTATATGTTGGCTAGCTGAACATAATAAAAATAATCTAAAAATAAAAAAAATTTAAAAATATCGTTCAAAATAAAGGGAAAATAAAGATATTTTTAGAAAAAACAAAGCTCAATTAATTTATTTCAAGAAGAATTACACTGAAAGAAATGCTGAAGGAGAATAGAGAGCACAAGACCCAAGTAAATATGTGGTTGAATATTAAACGATTTTTATTATCTTTATATTATATACATATTTCTATTTCTTTCAAAATTTTGGATTATTAGAAACAAAAATGTAAACAATGTACTGTGGAGTTTATATAATATAGTGTCATCAGGTAGTTATATTGTACACAGACAGAATAAAATAATTTGAAGGCAAATGACGAGATGTTAAAGGTTCATATTACAATCTTTAGAATAAGAACTGAAAAATATGTAAATTTATAGCTGAAACCTTAAGAGGTAAAAAACTATGCATATATTAAAAAATATCATGTAAATTTATAGCTGAAACCTTACGACGTAAAAAACTATGCATATGTAAATGCTTGATTAATTAAAAAATGATAGGAAAGGATGAAAGTAATAGAGAACATATGCTTAAAACAAATTAACTATCAATGGGGTTCATTTTAACATGACTCTATCAATAACTTCATTAAATACAAATTGAGTAATCATTCTAATTTAGAATCAGAAAATGGAAGATCGGTCAAAAAGCAAGACTCAGAAAATACTAATAATAAGAAAACTGGAAGAACAACATTAAAATCAGATAAAGTAGACTTTAAGATAAGGTATATAGCCAAAAATAAAGAAAACTTCATAATGACAAAAGGGATAATTAATCAATAAGAGAAAACAATCCTAAATCTATACACAAATAAAATAAAAAACAACTTCAAAACATATAAAGCAAAAGCTGACAGAACTAAAGGGAGAAACAAGCAAATCTACAACAAAGTTAGAAATTTTAAAATTCATAACTTGTTAATTAATAGAATGAGTGGTCAAAAAAAGAGTATGTATGTGCAAGATTAGAAAAGTTCTCAATATTGACCTTAACTATTACTAGGTATGAAGCATTATAATACAAATGTAGAATATGCCTATTTTCAGGTGCACATAGAAAGTTAAACAAGACAGACAATATGCTAGACCATAAATTACAAAACTATCAAAAACTTTAAATCATATCCCACAAACTGACCGTAATTAAATTAAATTTGAAATCAACAGAAATAAAATACCTAGAAAATAACCAAATATTTGGAAAGTAAGAAATTTATGACTACTACATGGATCATAATTGCAAATCAGAGAAAATCAGGAAAAAAATTCACACTGAATGATAATGAAAACCCAACACAATAAAACTGATTGGATGCGGGCCCAGATACTTTCAAACAGGCACAGATAATTGTATTGGTGGATACCATCAAACATTAAAGTGAAAAATAACACCAATTTTGCACAAACATTTTTAGAAAATAGAAGAAAGAGAACATATCACAATTGATTATATGAGAAAATACAACCTTTATACAAAAGCCTGAGAAGAATATTACAAGAAAATAGAGTTGAAAATTACTCAGAAACACAAAATCAAAATTCTTTGAGAAAGCATTACAAAATTAAATCCA
>NW_024423319.1:28421088-28446709 GCF_017311325.1 Ursus maritimus
CCAAGGACAAAGACCAGATGCTAGTTCCTAGGGCAGTCCTGGGGAAGTTGGGTTGTTGGACTTAAGGATCAACTCAATCTCTCCCAAGGACAAAGCTGAGAGCTGGGATTTTTTTTGTCAGCTCACTTCAGGCAAAGCAGGAGACAAAATCAATGGAATCTACCAGACCAATATGTCACTTCTATTCTCACACTGGTGATTAGACTGTGCTAGCCTTTTTAGAACTCCAAGACTGGCAAGACAGAAACAATCATCTAAGAAACCCCTCAGAAAAGATGCGGCATGGGATGCATGAATCAACCCTGTCCCTCACATTTATGAAGCTTGGACAAGTATAAGAATGATGGTTGATTACTCATAAACCACAGAAGCCAGGATAAAATGGACTGGCATATTTAAAGTGCTGAAAGGCAAGAAAAAAATCATTTTAAAAAATTTCAACCTAGCTAAAATTCCATCAAAAAATATAATGAGGACTGGGTGTTATACACAACTAATGAATCATTGAACACTACATCAAAAACTAATGATGGACTATATGTTGGCTAGCTGAACATAATAAAAATAATCTAAAAATAAAAAAAATTTAAAAATATCGTTCAAAATAAAGGGAAAATAAAGATATTTTTAGAAAAAACAAAGCTCAATTAATTTATTTCAAGAAGAATTACACTGAAAGAAATGCTGAAGGAGAATAGAGAGCACAAGACCCAAGTAAATATGTGGTTGAATATTAAACGATTTTTATTATCTTTATATTATATACATATTTCTATTTCTTTCAAAATTTTGGATTATTAGAAACAAAAATGTAAACAATGTACTGTGGAGTTTATATAATATAGTGTCATCAGGTAGTTATATTGTACACAGACAGAATAAAATAATTTGAAGGCAAATGACGAGATGTTAAAGGTTCATATTACAATCTTTAGAATAAGAACTGAAAAATATGTAAATTTATAGCTGAAACCTTAAGAGGTAAAAAACTATGCATATATTAAAAAATATCATGTAAATTTATAGCTGAAACCTTACGACGTAAAAAACTATGCATATGTAAATGCTTGATTAATTAAAAAATGATAGGAAAGGATGAAAGTAATAGAGAACATATGCTTAAAACAAATTAACTATCAATGGGGTTCATTTTAACATGACTCTATCAATAACTTCATTAAATACAAATTGAGTAATCATTCTAATTTAGAATCAGAAAATGGAAGATCGGTCAAAAAGCAAGACTCAGAAAATACTAATAATAAGAAAACTGGAAGAACAACATTAAAATCAGATAAAGTAGACTTTAAGATAAGGTATATAGCCAAAAATAAAGAAAACTTCATAATGACAAAAGGGATAATTAATCAATAAGAGAAAACAATCCTAAATCTATACACAAATAAAATAAAAAACAACTTCAAAACATATAAAGCAAAAGCTGACAGAACTAAAGGGAGAAACAAGCAAATCTACAACAAAGTTAGAAATTTTAAAATTCATAACTTGTTAATTAATAGAATGAGTGGTCAAAAAAAGAGTATGTATGTGCAAGATTAGAAAAGTTCTCAATATTGACCTTAACTATTACTAGGTATGAAGCATTATAATACAAATGTAGAATATGCCTATTTTCAGGTGCACATAGAAAGTTAAACAAGACAGACAATATGCTAGACCATAAATTACAAAACTATCAAAAACTTTAAATCATATCCCACAAACTGACCGTAATTAAATTAAATTTGAAATCAACAGAAATAAAATACCTAGAAAATAACCAAATATTTGGAAAGTAAGAAATTTATGACTACTACATGGATCATAATTGCAAATCAGAGAAAATCAGGAAAAAAATTCACACTGAATGATAATGAAAACCCAACACAATAAAACTGATTGGATGCGGGCCCAGATACTTTCAAACAGGCACAGATAATTGTATTGGTGGATACCATCAAACATTAAAGTGAAAAATAACACCAATTTTGCACAAACATTTTTAGAAAATAGAAGAAAGAGAACATATCACAATTGATTATATGAGAAAATACAACCTTTATACAAAAGCCTGAGAAGAATATTACAAGAAAATAGAGTTGAAAATTACTCAGAAACACAAAATCAAAATTCTTTGAGAAAGCATTACAAAATTAAATCCATCAATACTGACAAAGGGAAATAAATTATAACAAAATAGAGTTTATACTGGGAATGTGAGGTTGGCTTAAAATTCTAAAATCTGTTTAAATTACTGTAAACCCATTTTGAAAATAAGCAAAAATAATGAATCTCAACAAAAATAGAAAAGAATTTTTAAAAAATTCAACACTGAATCCTAATAACTATTTTCAGCATATTATGAATGGAAGAGAACTCCCTCAGTCTGCTAAAATGCTTCTAGCAAATACCTAAAATTAACATGATACTATTGTAATATCAAATAGCCCCTAAAATAAGAAAAAAATCTAAGGATGTCTGTTCTTATTATTTTGAAACAACATTATAGTCAAGGTCCTAACCATTGCAGAAAGATAAGAAAAACAAAAGAAAGGAAAAATATTAGATAAGAAATAAAACTATTGTTATTTGCAGACAACAGGATTATGTGCTTAAAAACCTATATGAACCTATTAATAAAAAAATTAAAACTATATGCATATTTAAGATAACATGATGTAAGTTAAAATACAAAAAATCAGTTGTTTTAGTACATACTAGCAACAAATATTGGAATTTTTAATTTTCAAATATCATTAAAGTGGCATGAAAATATTAAATTTGATGAGCGTTGCCCAAGATTTCACTACTAAAAACTGCATGACACAGATAAGGAATATTAAAGAGTGATTAAATAAATGGAAACAATTTTATGTTCACGAATTGAAAGACTCAATATTGTTCAGATATTGAAGAAACTGACAAGCTGATTCTACAATTTTTGTAAAGATTTTTTATTTATCTGACAGAGAGAGAACATAAGCACGGGGAGCAGCAGAGGGAGAGGGAGAAGCAGGCTCCCCGTCAAGCAGGGAGCTGGATGTGGGGCTTGATCCCAGAACCCTGGGATCATGACCTGAGCTGAAGACAGACACCCAACCTACTGAGCCACCCAGGCACCTGATTCTACAATTTATACAATAGAAGCAGCATGACTTTCCAAAGGAGAAGTGATGTTGTAACACATTTACTACCAAATTTCAAAACTTACAAAAATGCTTCATTACCTAGGAATGGTATTAATGTAACGACATATGAATCAATTAATGGAATAAAATAGGGAATTTAGAAATGGACCTAATCTTATATAGTCATTTGCTTTCCCACAAACATATTTCTATAATTTAATGGGGAATAAAAGTCTTATCAACAAATAATACTGAGAGAACTGGTCGTAATAAGGGTAAAAAATACAAACCTAGATTTTATTTTATTCCATACAGAAAATTTCATTTCAGCTGTATCATAAACGCAAAATCTGAATCTAGAACAACACAAAGAAGATATCTTGTAAGTTATGAATATGAAATAAAAACAACCTATGAATTTCTCTCAGGTACAAGCTGAGAGAATTTGTCCGAAGCAGATATACAATATAATAAATGATAAAAGAAGTTCATCAGGCCGAAGAGGAATTATACATGACAGAAAATTGGACCTTCAGGAAAGACAAAGTAACTAACCACACTGGTCCAGTTAACAAATGGACTAACACTAGAGTAAAAAGGCAGAGATTTTCAGACTAGATATAAAATAAAGAATAAACTATTGGGGGACTTGGGCGGCTCCGACAGCATCCTACTCTTGATTTCAGCTGGGGTCATGATCTTGAGGTCCTGGGATCAAGCCCCATGTCGGGCTTTGCACTGGGCATGGAGCTTGCTTCAAATCCTCTCCCTCCTTCTGCCCCTCCACCGACTCATGCTCTCTCTCTTTCTCTAAAATAAATAATAAATCTTTAAAAAATAGAATAAATTATGGTTTTTAGTGGAAACAACTTAATAAAAAAGGCACAGAGTGACAGCAAAAAGGTAGGAAAATTGACAGACAAAACTGAGAAATAGAAAAACCGGCATTCATAAATACAGAATTAACATTCCTCTTGGTACTTGATAGAATACATAGAAAATAAAATGAGTGCAGTTACAAAAGATTTGATAACCACTATCACCTTGATCTAATCAATAGTGAACGAATCTATAACCAGCAATTGCACCATTATGTGCAAGGGCTCAGGGAATATACATCAAGATAGGAGATATGTTGGGCCATAAGACAAAATCCTCAACTTAACATAATTGAAACCATACAAAATAGTGTATTAGTTTCCTAGTCAGCTGTAACAAAGTACCACAAAACAGGTAACTTAAAACGACAGAAATGTGTTGTCTCAGTTCTGGAGGCCATAAGTCTGAAACCAACAGGTTACCAGAGCCAATCTGCCTCTGAAACCTGTAGGGCAACCCTTCCTTACCTTTTTTTAGCTCCCTTCAATGTCCTTATTACCAACATAAAGAAATGGTATCCTGCTTCATGCATACTACATCTTCAACTGCATATATGCACCTTTAGGAGACTATAAAATAGTCAATGTTGCAAAATGGTTCTCAGCTGCATTGTGCAATGGGTAAAAAAATTCATGGAGATTTGTGTGTCCCTCCATAAACAAGATTTGGAGCAGAAGAGAAGGAAATAAAAGGATGCTTGAAACTACTAGGAAATAACGTCTTAAGCAAAAATCTATTGGATTCATGTTGTCTGGGACAAAAAACAGAACTAGTTAATTTGTGGTCGTTGTTACATAGGCCATTCAAATGTTTCTTATACTCTGAAGCAGTATCTGTACCCAACACATAAAACTCCTTGGTATTTGGATACGTTTGGACACACAGCAAGATAGGGTGGAAATGGGGCTTTTTCCTGAATCCAAATAATAATGTTAGTCACAACAGAACTTATGGTTATGCTTATGGATGCAGGTCTGAGTGCAGATGCTAAGTGACAGATGTTGCTATATTATATGGTCTTTAAGAAATTTACCTTTTCGTGTGTTTGTAATATGGGACCATCTAAAGCCTGGAGCCCACAGTAGGTACCTCTCTTGCTGTATTTTAAATGTGGTTTTGACTACATGAATATAATAGCTAGAGAGAGTATGAGTTGATCTTCATGGGAAAACCCAAGTGAGGATCTATTCCTTAAGTCAGTAAGTAGAGGGGAGCACAGGTATTATTTTGAATGACTCTCAAAGCAATTGTGCCAGTCTCCACCATTATCACATTCTGTACAACTGTTCCAGAGAGATGGCGAATAGTGACGCTATAAGGATATTAAATTTAATGACTGTCTATGAAAAACTGACCAGTCTCCATACTCGTCCTACCCTGCCCTGCTCCTACATAAAGAGAAGCGGAAAGGCCATTTCTCTGCCTCCTGCCCCATGTTCAAAATGCATGCATGTGTGCTTGCAAATGCAAACACACACACACACACACACAGAGTCCTCAAAACTGGAGTGCTTAACTCCATGAGTAGTTAGGCCTTCGCATATTGATTTTGACACAAGAATTAATGCCTTTCCCAGTCAGGCATCTGGGCACCCCAAGCCTAATATTCTCACGCTTCATAGAGACATCTAAAAATGAACCTTGCCATTCAAAATGTCCAGCCGTGTCCCCAGAACCAAACATCCACTTAGGCTTCACAATCATGTGAACAGTTTAGCAGGAAAAACACCTACCTACACAATAGCACAGAAAACCAATTTCAACCTACCAACAATAATCAACCAAACACTTCATTCTGAAGTACATGAACAGGTGACTAAGATTTAACACATATAAGAAAACTCCAGAGAATGAAATAGTAAGTTTAGAAACAATGGCAGAATATTTAGCCCAGAATAAATACAGTTCAGGAATGAGAAGAAACATTTAAAAATAATTTAATTAGTATTCACAAAGAAATATGAGAACATCATAGACTGCTGGTGGGAACATAAAATGGTACAATCCCTTGGAAAAACAGTTTGACAGTTTCTTTAAACACGCAACTACCACACAAGCCATCAATTGTACTCCTGGGGATTTATATCAGAGAAAGAAAAATTTTAATTCATACAAACATGAATACCTGAATGTTTATACTAGTTTTATTAGAAATAGCCCAAACCTGGAAACAATTGAAATAACCT
Source organism: Ursus maritimus (assembly GCF_017311325.1). Lineage (NCBI taxonomy): Eukaryota > Metazoa > Chordata > Mammalia > Carnivora > Ursidae > Ursus > Ursus maritimus. Next base: position 28,427,282 of record NW_024423319.1, read on the forward strand.
TCAATGGATGTTTGGTTAAATAGTGATACATCCATACCATGGAATATGACTCGGCAATAAAAAGCAAGGAAATCATGATAGATGCAACAACCTGTATGAACCTCCAGAGAATTATGCTGTAAGAACAAAGCCAAATGCATACTGTATAAACACTGTATATACATGTCTTATATGAAATTCTTGAAATTATCAAATTATAAAAATGCAGAGCAGATTAATGGTCACCAAGGGTTATAGAACGTGTGGACTGGGAGCGAAGTGAGGATGACTATGAAAAGGAAACATGAGACATTCTCGGGATGGAAATGTTCTTTATCTTCACTATACAAATTTTAATACTTCAGTTAGGATACTATATTATAGTTTCACAAGATGTTCTCAAAGGAAAAAACTGGGTGACGGTATATGGTATTTTTATTACTTTGTACAGCTGCATGTGAATCTATAATTTTCTCAAAAGGAAAAACTTAATTAAAAATCTAATTGAGGGACGCCTGGGTGGCTCAGTCATTAGGCATCTGCCTTCGGCTCAGGGCGTGATCCCGGCGTTCTGGGATCGAGCCCCGCATCAGGCTCCTCTGCTGGGAGCCTGCTTCTTCCTCTCCACTCCCCCTGCTTGTGTTCCCTCTCTCGTTCTGTCAAATAAATAAAATCTTTAAAAAAAATCAAATTGAATGTTAAAAGAAAGTATTAGAAAAATACATGATTGTTACATGAAGATAAACCTATAATAGAGTAGCTGGGAAAAAGAACACTGAAGAAATACATGTTATGAGGTAGAGAGAAAGGAAAAAGTAAAATAAATGTAAAAGCAGTGATAACTGACAAAGAGGTTCAATTCCATAGAGACAATATTATATTATGAAGAATTACAAAACAGTAAACAGAGGAAAGGAAGAGTATAAAACTATTAAAGAATTAATATAAAAAATTTCCAAAAGTTGGTTGAGTGGAAAGGAGGCTGGGAAGATGGCATAGTAAGAGTCCCTAAGCTCACCTCAACCCATAAATAAAAGTAGATAACACTCCCATCAGTGTAAATAACCCAGAAAGTTACCTGAAGACTAGCAGAACCCTACAACTAAAGGGAAAGAAGAGGCCACATGTAAGATGGTTTTACAAAAAAAAAAAAAAAGCAGAGATGGGGTGGGGAGCAAAATGGGCCAAGCCCAGCTGAGGCAAGGAGGTAGATTCCAGGGGCACCTGGGTGGCTCAGTCGTTAAGCGTCTGCCTTCGGCTCAGGGCGTGATCGTGGTGTTATGGGATCGAGCCCCACATCAGGCTCCTCCGCTGGGAGCCTTTTTCTTCCTCTCCCACTTCCCCTGCTTGTGTTCCCTCTCTCGCTGGCTCTCTCTCTCTCTGTCAAATAAATAAAATCTTTAAAAAAAAAAAAAGGAGGTAGATTCCAGAGTGGGGAGCAGAGAGAAACAGACTGTCACACTGGGAAGCCCATACAGTTAAGATGAATCCCTATAATATTTAACTTTGAAAGCGAGAGGATCCAAATTTCCTAAGTTCTTACAAACAGTGGGACTTAAAGTGTGGAATTTTAAAAATCAGCAGACTTGGTTCTGGGAGAGCATGAAGGGTGACAGGAAGCTAAGTCCCCACCATTAAAGAGACAGCACAACGAACAGCCAGCATAGATACAGCATATCAGCAGCAGTTTGAAAAAGGCCGGGGGCACATGGGAGGGAGAATGGTTTACTCATCTCAGAGCTTGTCCAGGAGAAGCAGGGATCACAGGGAGACTCCTCCAGAAGCAAAAGAGCTGTCAGGCACCATTTTCCTCCCCTGCTCCTCAGCATAAATACACTACCCCTGCAGGAACCAGCACAGAACCAACACTCCCTACCTAACTTGCTTATACCAAGCTCTACCCTCTGAGGATTCTGCAGATCCATGCTTCCAAGTCATCCTCTGAGGATTCTGCGGATCCATGCTTCCAAGTCACCCCTGCCTCAGTCCCAGTGAGGCAGGCCCCCATTCCTAGAAGACCTGCAAAAGCTCGCCAGCATGGCATTTTCCAACTTCTGCTTTTTTGCAGGGACTTTGTTCCAGTGGCTGTGGTGGCAGGTCACATTTCACAAACAGATCACCATACACCTTGTTAAAATGCACCCCACTGGCCAGGGACCAGGCACTGCCCAGAACAGGCAAAGAGAGGCTCTGCCCATAACTAGAAGAGTTAATACCCATTGTACTCAAACTATCCCAAAAATAGAAGAGGAAGGAAAACTTACAAATGCATTCTATGAGACCAGCATTTCCCTGATACCAAAATCAGATAAACACACCACAATAAATGAGAACTACAGGCTAGTATCTCTGATGAACATACATGCCAAAATTCTCAACAAATTGCTAGCAAACTGAATAAAAAAATACATTTTAAAAAATCATTCACCACGAATGAGTGGGATTTATTCCTGGAATGCAAACGTGGTTCAATACACACAAATCAATTAAAGTGATATATCACATCAATAAGAGAAAGCATAAGAACCATATGATCATTTCAATAGATGCAGAGAAAGCATCTGACAAAGTACAACATCCACTCATGATTTAAAAAAAAAACACAGGTTTAGAGTAAACATACCTCAATATAATAAAGGCCATATATGAAAAGCTCAGAGCCAACATCATACTCAATGGGGAAAACAGAGCTTTTCACCTAAGGTCAGAAACAAGACAAAGATTTTGACTCTTAACCATTTTTATTCAATATGGTACTGGAGGTCTTAGCCATACCAATCAGACAAGAAAATGAAAAGGCATCCACATTGTTAAGGAAGAAGTCAAACGTCCCCTATTTGCAAATGACATGACACTATTTATAGAAAACCCAAAAGAATCCACCAAAAAACCCAAAACAAAACAAAACAAAAACTAGAACTGATAAATGAATTCAGTAAATTCACAGGATACAAAATCAACATACAGAAATACATTGCGTTTCTGTATACTAATAGTGAAGCAGCAGAAAGACAAAATAAGAACTTACAATTTACAACTGCACCAAAAAAACCAAAACAACAACAACAACAACAAAAACCCAGGAATAAACTTAACCAAAGAGGCGAAAAAGCTATACTATGAAAACTATAAAATGTTGATAAAACCAACTGAAGTTAACACAAAGAAATGAGAAGGCATTTCATGCTCATGGATTGCAAGAACAAATATTGTTGAAATTTTTATACTAACCCAAGGCAATCAACCCATTTAATGCAATCCCTATCAATATACAAACAGTATTTTTCACTGAACTAGAACAAATAATCCTAAACTTTGTGTGGAACCACCGAAGACCCCAATAGCCAAAGCAATCTGGAAAAAAAGGAAAAAAAAAATGAAACTGGAGGCATCACAATTCCAGACTTAAAGTTATATAATAGAGCTGCAGTAATCATAACATCATGGTACTGGCATAGAAATAGACCTAGATCAATACAACAGAATAAAGAGGCCAGTAATAAACCAACAGTTGTACAGTCAATTAATCTTTGACAAAGGACACAAGAATATGCAATGGGCCAAAGACAATCACTTCAACAAATGGTACTGGGAAAACTGGACAGGCACACGCAAAAGAATGAAGTTGGACCACTTTCTTACACCAGACAAAATAGTTAAAATAGAAAACTCAGGAAACAAGTGTTGGTGAGGATGTAGAGATAAAGGAAAGCTTATGCATTATTGGTGGGAATGCAAACTGGTACAGCCACTGTGGAAAGCAGTATGGAGGTTCCTCAAAAAATTAAAAATAGAACTACCCTACGATCCAGTAATTGTAATACTGTATTTACATAAAGAATATAAAAACACTTATTCGAAGGGATAGATGTACTTCCATGTTTACTGCAGCAATATTTACAACAGCCGAACTATGGAAGCAGCCCAATTGTCCATTGATACATTGGTAGATGAATGGATAAAGAAGATGTGGGGTGTGTGTGTGTATGTATGTGTGCGTGTGTGTGTGTGTGTGTGTATATACATGATTTCACATATATATGAGATTTAAGAAACAAAACAAATGAACAAAGGAAAAAAGAGAGAGACAACCCAAAAAACAGATGGTTACCAGATGAGAGTTGGGTGGGGGGATGGGTGAAATAGGCGAAGAGGCTTAAGAGTACACTCATCTCAATGAGATCTGAGTAATATATGAAACTGTTAAATCACTACTTTGTACACCTGTAACTAATGTAACAGTGTATGTTAACTACAACAGATTAAAAAAAAAAAAAGAATTCCAACGATTAAAAAAATTCAGAAATCTTTAGAATCAAAGGATAATGTTTAGTCTTCCTATTCAGAACTTTATGTTTGTCAATACGTTTTACTTTTTTCTTTGTATAAAGGTTTCATTTTTCTGGTTAAGTTTATAGCAAAATAAAATTTTTATTCTTGAACCTGCTTTCATACACATCTTTATTTTCCTGGTTACAATACATTATTTGGATATTGCAGATGTACTGGAAAGTTCTTTCTAGTCTATTAGTAATTTTTTGACAGAATAATCAAAACATTTGGAAGTATTCTCAGTTTTATATCAGTTTCTAATATTTATATCTCTTTATTTTTTGTCTTAATGCAATACTTAGGTCTTCTAGCAAAGTAATAAATTATAAAAACAATTATGTTATCCTTGATTTCTGAAGAATTAGTAATACTTTGCTATTAAGTATGATTTTTGTTCTATGTTTATACTTTGATACATTCATCAAATTAAGGATGTTCTTTCTTAACTAGCTATACATTTTTTTTAAAGTTTATTTTGTTTTTTTAATAAACTCCACACCCATTGTGGGGCTTGAACTCAGGACCCCAAGAACAAGAGATGCATGGTGTTAAGACTAAGCCAGCCAGGCAATCTTGCTATAAATCGTTAATGCATATTGATTATGAATATTAAATAGCATGATAAATTTAAAGTCATAAAACTATTATTTTAAATTTAAAAATATAGTTAATTATAAATAAATAAGCTAAACTAAAATTAAAATAATAAAAAGGGATTCTAGTACAGAAATATTAATAGATGCAAAATATCTAGATGAAATTGGATGTTACATATTAAGTCAGCCAAAATTGTTTCATATCAGATAATGTGTTCCACTCCATTCCAAACCATTTTATTTGCCATTTAATAAAGTATAGGCTGCAATTATCTGACAGATGTGCAGTACTCCATCAAGAAAATTAAGAGTTTAAGAATTCAGCATTTATTTTAAGTAACTGTGCAGAAGAAACTATGCTGTAGCCACATTGTTTCAGCACTTGGAATCCGTGCAACCCATTGTTTCTCTGTTCTATAACGATGTTTTTCAGTATTCCTCCCCAATATGCATGCCTCTTTTTTTGTTAATTTTTAAATTGAAGTATAATTAACACACACTGCTATATTAGTTCCAGCTGTACACTAAGATTCAACACTAAAATTCAACATTTCTATACATGATTCCGTGCTCGTGAAGATAAGTGTTCCCTTAATCCCCTTTATCCATCTCACACGAGGCCCCACCAACCTCCCTCAGAGCAACCATCAGTTTGTTCTCTGTATTTAACAGTCTGGAGTTTCTTTTCTTTTCTTTTTAAAGATTTTATTTATTTATTTGAGGGAGGGGCAAAAGGAGAGGGAGAAGCAGACTCCCTACTGAGCAGGGAGCCTGACAAGGGGCTCAATCCCAGGACCCTGAGATCAAGACCTGAGCAGAAGAGAGCTGCTTAACTGACTGAGCCTCCCAGGCGTCCCTGGGGTTTCTTTTTTTTTTTTTTTTTTTTGTCCTTTTTTTTTTCTCTTGATTTGTTAATTTGTTTTATTTCTTAAATTCCACATGAGTGAAACCATCTGGTATTTGTCTTTTTCTGTCTGACTTATGAAACCGATATAAATCTCCTGATGTCATGAAAGTTGTTCCTCTTTCTGACTTACCAATTCAATCAAGTGATTTTTAAATAATAAAAAAGATAAGCTCTTCTATTTTTCCCTGGGAAGGAGAATTCAGAAACTTGTATTAGGTGGGAAATCAGGAATCAGCTCACCTACCAGGGATTCTCATAATGGTTAAAAGCCATTTGTATTTTTAAAAATTTTCACACATATATTTTCCTTTATTTATTCAGAAGCAAATGGTTGTTGACTATTCAGATTATGTAGAACTTCAGATAAATGGTACTTAATCAGGAAGACTGTGGATCAAGGAAGCATACCAAGTTATCCGAAATAATGATATGTACACAGGCAATTCATATAAAAGTGTAGATATTATGAGAGAAAATAAAATTTCGAGAGCATTCTGAACAAAAACTTAGAATAACAATTCACTACAACAGTCTTCTCTTTTCATGCTTTGTTATAAAGCCTAATTTATATTTGCTTCCTGTTTCTTTCAGGAAGATGAATAAGTTATGCAAAATAAAGTACACCAATATTCAAATTATAAAGAAAAGCGTAGGTTTGAAAACAATTTGACAATGAGATAAGCAAAAGGGTCCAATTAAACAAACCCTTGGGCAAATTACTATTTCTTTTACCAATTCATTCTTTTTCATAATGTACGTAAAAAAATATCCTTGACCACCTAGGTGTTTCTTAGTCTATTTTAATTAAAAAAGCAGTATTTATTAACAACACTCCATAGCTGACAATTTTAATGCTCCTATCAAACTCAGGCAAGAAATTATTAAATCCATAAATGTGCTTTTATTGCATTTTAATGGAAATGAAATTGGATCTGTCTTATCAGAGGTGGGACTAGTCAACACTAAAAGGAGCAGAAGTATTGCCAAATAGTCAATTTACATAAATAAATTTGCCTCCTCTACAAATCAGGAAGTCTTTTCATAAGAGGTTGAAAAGCAACATCATTCCCCAAGCTGACTTTGAATTGATGGACTAGTGGTGAACCTGATAAGATTTAACCAAAATCTTTCCTCTTTTTTCTCCATACAAGGTACATTTTAAGCTTTGCTTTTCCCATGATACCTATCTAAATGTTAATATTGCACATCCTTTCCATACTATTTTTGCATTCCTAGGAAGAAATGCATGTCCTATACACAGCAACTCTGTTCAATCTAGAGTAATAAATATTCTGAAATACTTAGTTCTGAATAATTCATTTATACAATCTACAAAACGATGATTGGAAAGCTTGCTTTTAAAGGATTTTACTAACTTTCATTGAAAGATACTACATAAAATGACTAGATGATGTAGCAAATCTTATTGTCCAGGAATGTACACGAAGGGGACCTAGTTGTTTTTTTGTAAAAATATTAACCCTCACTGAATCATATGCAAAGTTGTTCTTCAAGTTGGAATAAATGCTTAAAGGTTATCTAGGCCAAATTCCCACCAGATTAAAAACCAATTTCTTCTACAGCGTACCTAACGAGAGGCTATTTATTATCCACTGGAATGCCTACAGTAATAGTACCTTGTGTAGTGTTGGCTCCCGATCAGGTATTCACAATTGTCCATTTTTAATGCTCTGCTTTGTCTTGAACAAACTTTGATACGGTTTCTCTCTTCCCTAAAGGTCCCTAAACTCTGGTGGTCCTCAGACCTGATTAAGCACTAAAAACCAAAAATATCCCCTTATCAACTTACCCTGAGAATCAGCTGAGTACAGTGAAACGTATCTATTTCCTGACAGACCTCTCCAATCGTTTCCTCTCATTTGTCTGACTTCCCCATACTTACTGCTTATACCTCTTTACAAAAGAAAAGCCTTTTTGTTTGCTTTTGAGACACTTGAAGATTTCTGAGATCAGAGGCTCTGGACTATTGTAATAGTTTTTCTTCTTAATAAAGTCTCTACCTATTTAAGTCTGGATTTGTTTGTGTATGAAAATCCATTAAAAAATATGTGAAAGCCCAATACTTGGGATTTTAAATAATTTGTATACCTAGGAACTGGTTTTCTTACCCTCTGCTAATTGCTACTTTCATTTCACTTTTCCCCCTTCCTTCCTTTCCATTACACAAAGTTACGGGCTTACAGACCAATATTCTAACAGATAGAAAATTCTAAATCATTGATACCCCGGTCCAACCTCATGGCTATTTGTGACATTTCCACGTGTAATATTGCTTTTCATATTTTACCCATTATGTGCACTTCTAAGAGAATCAATGTCTAGAGCATGTTCCACCCAGCAGCATTAGTCTGCTGAGTAGCAACTAGTATCTATTGTCTATTAAGAACCCATATTCCTTAATCTGAAACAAGTTCTTCCACAGTGGAGAAGGAGCATAGTCACCAAAGTAACTTAAATATTTTGATTTGGGGAACATACAGGAACAGTTCAGATGTGTATACACGCAAAGATAAAATTATCCAAGAAAAGACAACTCTGATTCAATTACTTTGAATCTGCCAACAAAGCAATTTAAGGTAGGTCTCCACCATGTAGGTAAACTAGAACTGATGGTTTCAGCTCACATGACTACAGAAAAGAATTTAGTTATCACCTAATAATTGCTCATTGCTTTCTTACCACATATCCAGCTCCACGCTAGTGTAGCAGCCAAGGGCAGGCCGCCCCAAGAAAGGCCACCTTGCCATGAAGATTATTTTCAGTTAAAAAGCAATCAAAATCCAGTAGATTCAGGAAAAGTCCTTTACTTCTCCCACAACTGACAAAAATGAACTTAGAGGACCTGCTCCAGAAAGAGGGATATCACCACAGATAACTACATTATACTATGAACTAAGTATGGTAGATAGGGAAGAACCTAGCAAGACCTGTTTGATCAAAAGTCCTCTATGTCCCATTATTTCTGAGCAGCAGAACAAACATTTGGCCCAGCAGACATCTGGTTACCAATGTAGGAGCCCAGAGCAGGGTGCCCCAGGATAGACCACTTTGATAGAAAGATAATTTTCAGTTACAAGTCATCAAAACCCAGCAGATACGGGAAAAGCACTATTAATAGAGACTCCCCTTTACCTAAGGAGCTCATCTGCATAATAGGGCAACCTTGTTTTTCCAAATATCTCCTTTGCCTTCCTGCTAAGGAGCTGATTCTCCTGTTTGTATCCTCAGGCACCTACCCCTATCCTTAGGTCATACAAGCTTCTTGTTGCCTCACTGTTTCTGTAATTTCACTTCTATGTGGATTCCCTGTACGTATGCCCACAAAATTTGATTTTCTCCTGTTAATCTGTCTCACGTCAAGTTGATTCGAAGTCCAGCTAGAAGGACCACAGAGCAGAGAAAGATCTTTCTCCCTAATACCAAACATGTACTCTTTTTCATCTTGCTATGAACTGGATTTTTTCCTTATGAAGTCCCGGACCACTATCTCCTCCTTAGTTAAGAATGACCAAAATACCTCATGTTGACAGATTGACTTTGGAATTTCCATTTCTGTGTAGATTCTCCTTACCTACAAAATTAAATTTGATTTTCTCCTGTTAATCTATTTCATGTCAATTTGATTCTTAGTCCAGTTGGAAGGACCTTGAAGGAACAGGAAATTCTTGGACCCTGACACTATGCACTACGGCAAAGAAGAGAATTCTGGAACTCACATCTTCAACTTTCACATAATACGCATGATCTCAGAGTAAGAAAGATTCCTAATATAAGAAATAAACATTATAAAGCTAATTTTAGGACACCTGCTTTTGCCCCTGTTGAACTACCTCAATTAGAACAACCTTACTTCCAAGAATCAACAGAAAAGCAGGGTAAAATATTGTTTTAATATTTTTTATAATTTTAGAATATTCTATATTGATTGCAATGGTGGTTACCCGGATCTACACCTGCAATACAATGGCAGAGAACTATATATACAACTTGTACCAATGCCGATATCCTTATTTTGATATTATACGGTGGCTATGTAAGGTAACCACTGGAGGAAACGGGATGAAGGGTATATTGCACCACTCTGTACCATTTTATATAACTTCCCATGAAACTACTATTTATTTTAAAACAAAAACTTTTTCTTAAAAAAATATGTCTAAAGGTATCAGAAAGCTACAAATAAAGGCAAAAGTTGAGGGGTCAAGATCCCAGAGAAGTGAGCCCAACATTTGGTACTGCGTATCTTCTATAAGCACTCACAAATTCATAACTGACAGCCAAAAAGTAAAGAATTTGAACACCGCTTTCAGCGTTTTCATGGAACTAAGGACTCAGAAATTGGAGCTGAGGACTGGTCACCAGGGTTGGCCCTTGCAAAATAATCTAGTTTACGTATGGATCATCTTTACAGGGCTGAAAGGAAAAACTGAAAATAAGCTAGCCTTCCCAAAGACCGAAATTCAGCACAAATTGAGTTTGATTTGACTGACTTTAATCAGGCTAAATACTGAATTAAAGTGATCCCCACCTAGCTTAGAGGTCAGATGTAAAAGATTCAAACTATCTCTATATTTTGTCACATACAGTATCTCACATTAAATTTTAAAAACTAACATACATACAAAGTCTCAAGATTAAATGATCCAAAATCAAGAAGAAAAAGGAAAGATATACAGATAACCACAAGGGATCCAAATAATGCATTTGTCAGACATAGCTTTTATAATAATAAAACTCTATATAATACTTAGGGAAAACTTATGAAGACATACACAAAATATATGTAAGGAATCCTATAAACATCTCCTAGAAGACAAAAATGGGAGACATGCAAAACTGAAAAATATCACTTGTTTTGATTATGATATGCCAAAATGATAAAGATTTGATGTTATCTCGATTCCTTAGCTAATGTATAAATTTGATGCAATCTCAATAGTAATAGCAGAAAGCCTTTTTTCTATAACTAGATAAGGAGATCCTGAAGTTCCTGTAAAAAAATAATATGAACAAACACATAGGACAACTGAGAGAAATATGAGCAATGAGGGGAGGGAATAGCCATTCCAGATTTTAAAACATACTAAAGGCTTCTAAAATTAAAACCAGGTTATATTGGTTGAAGAATAAGAGAGAGATCAGTGGAATAGAATGGAAATTCCAATAGATAAGAACATAGTAACGTCTCTTACACAATAAAGGCAGCATCTCAAATATCCAAGACAAATAGGGTAATTTTTATGAAAGCATATTGGGATAACTGTATAGTAATATAGATAATGATAAAATTGTATCCATACTTCACCCTATACACAGGCATAAAATCCAAATGAATCAGAATTCTCAATGTAAAAAATACAGATAACAATACAATTAGAAGAAAATTTGGAGACATTTGTAATCTGAGTATGAAAAACAATGTGTAAAACAACTCAATGGCAACACGATAAAAGGAAACATAAGTTTAACTTCAAAATAATTATTGGAAAAATCTTTCCATGGCAAAAACACTATAAGCAATACCAATAGACAATACATTGGGAGAATATATTTGTAGCAACATTAATCAAGGAAAATAACATATAAAAGGAAATATAGAGAAAAGAGAAAAAATACCAAAAATTGATGGAAAATGGGCAAAAATCATTAACAAAAAAATGACAAAACTATCATAAAACGAATTAAATATAAAAACGCTAAACTTTAACTGCAATAGACGTGAATTAAGGGATATTCTTTCACATCTTTAAGATTGTTAAACGTCCAAAATATAGACAACACAAGCTGTCACAGTGGCTATGGGGAAACATGAACTCTCATATAAAGCTGAGGGGATACAAAATGTTACAACCCTTATGGAAAGGAATTTAGCAATATCAACTAAAACTATATATGCATTTACATTTAGACCAAAGAATATCAGTTTTTTGGCTCCAAAAAGAAAGAAAAAGAAGAAAGAAAGAAAGAAAGAAAGAAAGAAAGAAAGAAAGAAAGAAAGGGAAAAAGAAGAAAGAAAGAAAGAAAGAAAGAAAGAAAGAAAGAAAGGGAAAAAGAAGAAAGAAAGAAAGAAAGAAAGAAAGAAAGAAAGAAAGAAAGAAAGAAGAAAGAAAGAAAAAAAGAAAGAAAGAAAAAGAAATTAAGCTCCAAGATATGCCACCAACACCAAGAAAGTAAATTTGTATGCTGTTATGGTTTGGGATATTATTTGTTCTATCATCATTTTAACAATGCAAAAGTCCATACACAGGCAATTGGTTAATTGGGCTATGTTATATACAGAAGTCCAGGCTTATCCACAGGGATATGTTCTAAGAAACCCCAGTGGATGCCAGAAACCACAGCTAGTACCAAACCCTATATACACTATGCTTTCCTATACATACTTAGCTATGATAAAGTTTAATCTATAAATTAGGCACAGTAAGAGATTAACAACCATGATTACAATACAATACACTGGGAGAATATATTTGTATATATTCCACACAATAGAAATATTATAACAATATAGTTTAATAAAAGTTATGTGAATGTGTTCTCTCTCTCTCAAAATATTGTACTGTACTCCTCTTGCTTTTTCATGTGATAATGTGAGATAATAAAAGGCCTCTGTGATGAGACGAAGTGAGGTGAATGACGTAGGTATTGTGATATACCATCAGGCGATTACTGACCTTCTGATGGTATGTGAGACGGAGCATAATCTGCTTTGGGACCTTTGTTGACTACAAATAAGTAAAACCACAGAAAGCAAAACAATGGTTAAGGGAACACTACTATATATGCAATGAATGGATTAGTATGTAGCTATAAAGGAATAAGGATGATCTCTATGGACTGATTTGGAGGGATTTCCAGGATAAATTTTAAGGGGGAGAAAAGTACACTACTTTAATATACAATTTGCTTAGCTTTGAAAAATGTCCATAGAAAGAATAACCAGGATTCAATGAAAATCGTTATCCACAGGCAAAGACTGAGAGCCGGATAGAATGGAGAGGCAACTGAGTGACATTTCTCTCACGCACTTTATATAAATTTGAAATTTACAAGGATATTGACGGATTATATAATCAAAAACAAAATAAAAGCAACAAACATCAAATCAAATCAAATAAAACAGAAAAATAATGAACATAATAGTATCAAACATATAGAATAAAGACATAAGAGGAAACAAAACCCACACAACCAAAACTCAGACATATACCCTTACACTAAAGAAAGAAAAAATGTAATGAAATCAACTTCATTTAGTAGGTATTTTTTTTCATAGTGGTAAGGGTAAAGTAATTTTGTACATATTCGTTTTTGGTGTTTCGTAGAAGAAAATATATTAATTTGAAAGGGGGCAAGGTTCTCACTGCAAAGGAAGAGAGACACAAATATGCAATGAGAACACTGTTACCCTGAATATTGGATTAGAATTACAAATTTTTACCAAACACTGGCTAAATCTGGTACAATAAAAACAAAAATGAAAAATGCCTGTAATAGATATCAACTTAATTGAAAAAGAATTAGAGAACCCACATGTTGAAAATCTAAATAAAAGCAGACACAAAGGTGAGGGGAACAAGACAGAGGGAAAGACAGAGAAAGAGAGAGGGATAAAAATAAAGAGAGATGATGAAAAGGTAAAATGAAGTTAAAAAAAAAGGAAAGAAAGAAGGGAAACTTTCATTTACCACAGGAGACAACTAATAAATGTACAAGAAATGGCAGTATGAAAATCACCATTTTGCAAGCATTATGGAAATAAATGATCAAGGCAGTAATCATCAATGGATGATAACAACACTAGGTGAAAATCTGTTGGTTAACAAGATATTTACACAGTTTTCAAGTATCCCTGAACAAATTACTTATTGATTAAAAGTGGAGTAACAGTTGAGTGGAGAAATATGGAGGGCCCCACCTTAATCAAGTGACTCAAATTAATATCACCAATTATAGAACAGCCTAATGCCATGTGCCTCTTGCTTTGAGGTACTGAGAACAAACCAGCATCATTCATCCAGTACTTCTTCTAAAATATAACCTGAAACTAGAAACAAGAACACAATCAGATAAACTGAGATTGAGGGACATTCTACAAAACAACAGCTCTGCATTCTTAAAAAAAAAGAAAAAAAAGTTTGAAAAAAAGATGAGGTACTATTTCAGATTCGAGTAGCCTAAAGACATATAAAGACAATGTGTGATTCCAGTTTGGATCTTGGGTTGAAGATAAGTGAATTCAATGAATCATATTAGTGAGGCAAATGGAGAAATTAGATAAGGGCTATATATTAGATAATAATGTGATAATAATGCTAAATGTTCTGATTTGATCATTGTATTGCATGTGCACAAGAATATCCTTGTTCTCGGAATATATGTGGTGAAATACGTGTTATATTGGTTTGCTAGGGTGGCCACAACAAATTGCTGCAAATTTGGTGGCCTACAACAACACAAATTTATTCTCTCATAGTTCTAGAGGCCAGAAGCCTGAAATTAGATTGTCAAGAGAGCCACGTTCCCTTCCAAACGCTCTATGGCAGAAAATTTCCTTGGTTCTTCCACCTTCTTGGGAGCTCCTGGTGCTCCTCAGTTGTACCATCGTCTCGATTCCAGCCTCTGCCTACATCTCCACATGGCCTTTTCTCCTGTGTCTCTTTTGTTTTCTCCTTTTCTATCTCTCATAAACACATCTTTCATAGGATATAGGGAGCATCCTAATCAACTAAATCTCATCCGAAGAGGTTTTGTTTTTGTTCTCTTTTAAGAGAGGGCAGGGAAGGACAGAGAGAGAGAGAGAGAGAGAGAGACTCTTAAGCAGGCTCCGAGCCCAGCACAGAGCCTGATGTGGGGCTCGATCCCACAGCCTGGAGATCATGACCTGAGCCAAAATCAAGAGCTGGACACTTAACCAACTGAGCTACCCAAGCACCCCTCATCTGAAAAGCTTTATCTTAATGGCATCTGAAAAGAACTTAATTCAAAATAAGGTAATAATTCAGAGCTTCCAGCTTGGCATATATTGTGGGGAGCCACTTTTCAACCTAACTACAGGGGCGGAGGGTCCCAATTGCAACACACTTTTAAAAGGTTCAGCGAAATAATACATAATAATGCCCCGGCACACACATACACACACCTGAATACAAGCACACAAAGCACTAAAGCAAACGTGGCAAAGTACAAATAGCTGATGAATTTATGCAAGGGTACAATAATAAGCACATTCAGTGTAATAGTCTACGTTTTCTATGTCATGGATTTTCGATACTCCAAAATCAAATAACGGATGTAACATGCTCAATAAAACAATAAAAATACAAAGGCTTTAAAAACAAAATGTGAATTCATAAAAAAACAGAATTACAGAAGTAAAGCCAACAACTGAAATTAATAACTCCAAAGATGTGTAAAATAGTGGATTAAACACAGATGAAGCAAGGATTATTAAACTGGCATATAGGTTGATAAGGTATATACTGACTAAGGGACAACGAGGGAAAAAGGGTGTGAAATTTAAAGAGAGGAGAAATGTGACAGAGGAAAGGGTAGAAATAATATTTGAATACATGATGTCCAAGAGTCTTCCTCAAAAAAGGGAAAGATGGAAGGCCACAGTTTCAGCAAGAATTGTAAACCAAAAGCAGAATAAGTACAAGCAAATTCACATCTAGGAAGAGCATAGTAAAACTCATAAAAACAAGAACAATCAGGGATAAAAAGGCATAATGAGAAAAATAACAGTAATAAAACTGGCAGCTATCATTACGCAGAAATTAGAATGATGTCAAACTAATACAATGAGGAAAGGATAGTTTTTTTTAACAACTGGGTGGCAAAAGGGCTGGCTGTCTTTCGTTTTTTTAGGAATGGACCTACTAGGTGCACAAATATTAAATTAAGATAGATCACATATAAACGTAAAAATTAAAATTATGACACTGCTAGAAGAAAACAAAGTAAAATACCTTAATGAGTTGGGTGGTAGAAAAATATTTATTAGGGGTGCCTGGGTGGCACAGTGGTTAAGCGTCTGCCTTCGGCTCAGGGCGTGATCCCGGCATTATGGGATCGAGCCCCACATCAGGCTCCTCTGCTATGAGCCTGCTTCTTCCTCTCCCACTCCCCCTGCTTGCGTTCCCTCTCTCGCTGGCTATCTCTATCTCTGTCGAATAAATAAATAAAATCTTAAAAAAAAAAAAAAGAAAAATATTTATTAAATAGGACACAAAGAATAAATATCATTAAAATAAACATTAAATTCTGTATCTTATCAAAACTAAAACCTTGTGCTGTTGGGAATACTTTATTATGGAAATAAAAAGACAACAGACATGGAGATTATATTCATTACACACAAATGTGAAAAAGAAGTTGTATCCAAAATATATAAAGAATGCCTACAATTCAGTATTTAAAAGACATACATCTTTAAAAGTACGCAATACATCTTTTATTTTTTTTTAAAAGATTTTATTTATTTATTTGATAGAGATAGAGACAGCCAGCGAGAGAGGGAACACAAGTAGGGGGAGTGGGAGAGGAAGAAGCAGGCTCACAGCAGAGGAGCCTGATGTGGGGCTCGATCCCATAACGCCGGGATCACGCCCTGAGCTGAAGGTAGACGCTTAACCGCTGTGCCACCCAGGTGCCCCAAAAGTACGCAATACATCTTATTAGAAATGTGACAGAAGACATAACAAGAGCAAAATAAAACATGAAAAGGTGCTAAGCATCAGTAGTCATTTGGAAATTACAAATTAAACCACAAAAAGTCATCACTTTACAATCATTATAATACCTAACATTAAAACAAATGGCAAATTCAAGTTAGGGTGAAGATGTCAAACACCTTAAAGCCTTATACATTGCTGGTGTGAGTATAAAATGGTATAAATCAACTTTGTGATTTTTAGATCTAAAATTATATGAGTTATATAAATGATAAATCTGAAAACCACATTTTCAATCACGTTTTAAAAGATTTATTTATTTATTTTAGCAGGGAGGGGCAGAGGTAGGGAGAGAGAGAATCTGCGGTGGACTCCCCGCTGAGTGCAGAGCCTAAGTCAGGGCTCCAGCTTAGGACCCTGAGATCATGACCTGAGCCGAAATCAAGAGTCAGATGCTTTACCGACTGAGCCACCCAGGTGCCCCCAGTTTTTCAAATTTTTATATAACTTAAACCTAGAACTAATCTATTAGTTAGAAATAAAATCAGGAAAAATACGAAAACTCCATTAAGAAGAGAATGTATGAACTATGAGATATCCATACAGTGGAAGGCTATACAGAAACAAAAATTAAAAACTATTTGAACATGTAACCACATAGATGATACCAAAAGAGTATTTTGTGTTAAGGAAGCCAGACAAAAAAGAGTATTTAATATGTGGGCCCATGCATATGAAATTCTACTTCAGACAAACTTAAGACGCAGCAGTACATATTCGAATGGCGGTTACCCTGTGGGGCGAGGGTGGCTAATGCTATAGGGGCCCAGGTCAGGCTGCCCCGGGACAGGCCACTTTGGCATAAAAATTATTTGAATTAAAAGTAATTAAAACCCAGAAGATGCAGGCAAAGCTCTCTGCCTCCCCTACAACTGCTTAAATTTACACTGGAAAGGAGCCTGCAACAGGAAGAGAACTCTTAATAGAGACTCCCCTTTACCTATGGAATTTATCTGCATAACAGGGCAACCCGATCTTCTGAACACCTCCTTTCACCTCCTTGCTAATGAGCTTCACCCCTTGGTATCCTCAGGAGCTACCCCTCTCCTAAGCTCATATAAGCTTCAGGTTGCCTCATTGTCTTTGGAATTTCATGTCTGTGTGGATTCCCCATATGTATGCCTATCCATTGTGGTTTTCTCCCGTTAATCTGTCTCATATCAAGAGAAAGAGTGAATGCAAAGTTAAAATCTAAATTCATGTTGGATACATGAAACAATAATAATTATATCCAGTGGGGTGTAAAATGGACGGATGTAAAATGGATGAAGTTCAAATATAATATTGAACACATGAAATCAGACACAAGAGTCTATTGTGTGATAACATTGATATCAAAATAAAAAATACAAAAACCTTATCTAAGGTTTTACAAGTTAGGAGAGTGGTTACTTTGGGGAAGAGGATCTGTTGGTTGGAATAAAGTGTCTAGGATGCTGGCAATGTTCTAAATACTGGCCTGTGTAATGATTAGCTGTAAAACTTCATTGTTTCTTACACTCATATCATCATCATTTTCTATGTATATATTTTAATCTAAAAGTTAATTTTTGCCAGCTAATTTATGAAGTCGCTTTCTAATAAACACAGTATGCCTCTAATTTTTTATTTAATAAATCTTGGTCTTCCAATTGAAATTTTGCTAAAAAATGGTTAGAAAATATTGTGAACACAAAAATGGAATTATAACAAAGCATGTGAACTAGAGAACAATGCATAACAAACTCTACTTCATAGTAAATACCATAGGGAAAATAAAATCAGTCATATTATGGGAGAATGGGAGATCCGGGGAAAACAAGTGTTTAAAAGGGCACAAAAGTGCTGTAAAGTCTGAGATGGACACCCAATATCTAAAGCTATTTAGATATACATTATATTTAGAGATACCGTATTTATTTCTATCTGGATGTATTTAGATACTTAGATACACCATATCTAAATATATGTATACACATGACAGATAATTGAAACTAACAACGAGGTTGTATCCCTTCAGAGAGAAAATAGGTTATTCTTGATATTTAGCTAAAACTGTAATTGTTCAGAAAAAAAAAACTTGGATAACGAAAAAATCTAGAGCATAATATTATGTGATTACACTACTAAAAGTTTTAAGAGTTTTCAGGAGAGAAAGCTGATGCTGCATTTGAATAATCAAAGACGACTTCCTGAAAAAAAAAAAAAAGGTAATAAAGTCATCATATAATGTTAGAAATTAGAAAAGTGAAGATGATGTGTAAAGTATAGAAAACCTTGGAACCAGAGACAAGACAGAAATGTCTTGATATAAAGAACAGTGTGAAAGGAAAATGTGGATAGGATCGTAATGCTAAGAATTTTCCTGAAAAACACTGCAGTGATAATTCTGCGTAGAGTGCAGGCGGCTGGAGAGAGAAGTAGTTCTTACACTATGTTATGCGCCACAATCACTTGTAATGCTTATTTGAATAAAGAGTCCCAAGATTTCGAGCAAATATTCTTGATCAGTAGGTTCAGTGCAAGTCAATGGCTCTGCATGTTTAAAAAGAACCCTGGCCAATTTTGTTAAAAACGGTCATGAATATGAAATTTGGAAAAACACTGTCTTAGTATATAGGGGAAACCAGGAATGGGTTTCAGGACAGAATTGTATTCAATATTGGGATTATGATTTTATTAACTTTTTATTATAACGAGGGTCCATAGGCTTTACCAGATTGAGGCATTGAAAAATTTGTCACAAATCACTGTTGTAAACACCGCTCCCTTAGACTCAAAGATGACCTCCCCCTTTTTTTTTTTTTAAAGATTTTATTTATTTTTGTAAGAGCGAGAGAGTGCATTACGGGGGGGGGGGGGGGGGGGGGGGGGGGGG
>NW_024423319.1:28446719-28472763 GCF_017311325.1 Ursus maritimus
GGGGAGGGAGAAGCTGACTCCCTGCTGAGCTGGGAGCCCAATGCGGGACTAAATCCCAGGACCCTGGGATCATGACCTGAGTCAAACCGACTGAACCACCCAGGTGCCCCTCCAAAATGACTTCCAATTTCACTCCAGTCTTGCAAGCAAGAAAAATTCTGAACAAACTGAAAATCAATGACTCTCCTAGGATCCATGAGAAAACTGAGGTTCCAGGGCAAACTTACACCGCCAAATTGTTACGAAAAACTCTGTGCCCATAAATTTCATAACAGATGAAATGAACAAATTCTAGGAAAGATATAAACCACTAAAACTCACACATGAAGAAATACAGAATCTAAATAAGCCTATATCTATTTATAAAAAATGAATCAATAAATAATAACTTTCCAAAAAAAGAAAGTCATAGGTCCAAATTGTTTCAATGGTAAAGACTACCAAAATGTAATGAAGAAATGATACCAATTCCCTAGAAATACTTCCAGAAAGTACAAGGAGAGGGAACATTTCCTGGCTCATTCTATGAGATCTGCATTACCTTATTACCAAAACCAGACTAAAGGCATCACCAGAAAAGAAAGCCACCAAGCAATATGTCTCATAAACACTGGAGCAAAAAATCTCAAATATTAGCAAATCAAATCCAAAAACATGTAAAAAGAATTTTACACTACAACCAATAGAGATTTATTTACTGCAGTTATACAAGGTTGGTTCAACATTTGAAAATTTGTCAATGCAATCCACCAAATCAATAGGTGAAAGAAGACTTTCGAATAGAATTAGGAGGAAAGAAGAATTAGACAATTTCTCAAACTACACTGAAGAAACAGGGATATTGAAGAATATAGTCAGGGAAAATCAGTTTCAGATGTGATGTTTTTGAGTGAAAATATTTTATATATTTTTTATCTTGCAGATTTAGTTCTAACATTTACTACTCAATGACTAAGGAAAAAGAAAATACCATATTTCAATAGCTATAAACATCAATTTTGAATGGTTTAGAATTTACTTTTCAAGGAATAAATGTTAAAATGCACACAATTATATTACCTAGTTTGCTTGCTCTTGTGGAAAGATAGTAAATCGAATGAAAAGTGTCTGCTAATTCCAATAAATGGATTAATACATCTGTTTTCCCACAGACTGCAAAAGGTACTTGGATATTTGCACCAGGGATTGTGTTAAAGAAATCTCATCCTGTGCATGCTTTCTGTTCATTTGCTTATGTATAACACATCCTTACATATACATTTCCAAATATATGTCATAGATAGAGAATATACTGAAAGGAATCATGACCAAATGATAATATTGTAATAGCAGATATTTTTTTGAGAAGTGGTACCAACTGTAATATGCACGTATGAATTTTCTTTGATCTTTACTTAATAATAATTTAGAAAACATACAGTAATGATAAGAACATAAAAGTAACTCAAAATTCCACCAAAGATTTTTTTCCTACTTATCTGTATCATTTTCAGCTTTATTCACTGTAAATATATAAAAGAAAATTGATAATACACTGCTGATGCATAGTACTTTATTTATTTTAAACAACAAACAGACTATTTTTTAGAGTGGTTTTAGGTTTCCAGAAAAATTGAGTGAAAAATACACAATTTACATAGGTCTTCTCATCCTCTCCAATTATCCCTATTATTAACATTTTGCCCTTATGTGGTACATTTGTTACAAATGATGAACCAATATTGATATATTATTCTTAACTAAGGTTCAGAGTTTACGGTTCAGACAGTGCTGTACATTTTATGGGTTTTGACAAATGTATAATGACATGTACCTGCCATTACATTATCATACATTATCATACAGAATATCTTCCCTGCCCTAAAAATCCTTTGTGCTCCAACTTTTCATCTGTGGGGTGTTCTCAAAGTTATCATGAACATTTTTAAAACATACATAGAGATAATTACAATAAATCACAATGTATCACCAAGATTCAACAATTATTAAGAAAATTCCTCAATTTCTGGGGCACCTGGGTGGCTCGGTCAGTTTAGCGCCTGTCTTCGGCCCGGGTCATGATCCAAGAGTCCTGGGATGGTGGCCCATGCCAGGCTCCCTGCTCAGCGGGGAGTCTGCTTCTCCCTCTGCCTCTGCCTCTGCCCCTGCTAGTGCTCTCTTCCTCTCTCTCTCAAATATTTTTTTTAAAAAAGAATATTCTTCAATTTCTTTTTCACCTTATTTTTTTTCTTTTCTTTAGCTGAAGTATTTAAAAATGAATACCAGGTATCCTGTGATTTTACACGCATATACTTTAATATGTAGCTTCTTTTTTCTTTCCTTAACATTACATTAATCATAAGCATAAGCATAAGACTTTTCTTAAGTCTAAGTATCTCTAAGTCAGTATTTTAGTGGCTATACACTATTCCATGCAGGTATCCACCTTGCTTTATTGTATCATTCTTTAATTGTAGGGCACTTGTGTTTCAAAAGTTTTAGCTTTACTGAAACAAACAAACAAAAAAAACCCTACAAAGAATAGTATTCAATGTACATCTTAATTCCTGGGAGCCAGGGAGAGATGTGGGAAAATTATCAGAGTACAGATGTTGTTAAGGTGAGACACATAGTTGCAATTTGCTTTCCATAAAGGTGTCAATTCACATCCCTATGGCAGTGTGTGAGAAAAAGTGCTGAAGTGCAGAACTTAAAACATATTTTGATCAACTCCTTAATATATGATTCCCATTGCAACTTTGTATCAGGACGTTATCTCAGAGGAATGTACCTCATTTGATCAGAACAATCAGAATCTTCATAAAGAATGATATATCTTGCTTTATACATCCGAGAGTCAAAGAAAGAAAAATTCAAGTAATAATTGTGTTAAAAAAATCAATATTGCGCACTGATATCAGCAAAAAGAAAGAATAGAAAGACCTAGAACCTCTTTCCCTGGAGAGACACACCCAATCAACAATGATAAATGGATCAATTCTTTGAGAAAAATCCAGAAACCAGCTGAGAGGCTCCTGCACCTGGGTGTTGGCCAGAAACCAGTCACACTGAAGTCCTTAGGAAAATCTAAGACATCCCCTTGCCATATTCCCACAACCTCCCCAGCAGCACCATATGAATGTAATCAGCAAGAAGACTTCAGCCCTAAGCTACTCCCTGGGGATTGAAAGGAAGGAGTGGAACTTTTGGTGAATTTTCTGGGGGCTGCTCCATGGACTGGTTTCTGTCTTGCCAAAATCCGAGCACTGACAGGAATAAACGCCATATTGCAAGCCTCTGACAGCACAGAAAGCACTTCGGTCCAGCACACAGGCACTTGCCGTAGCTCCTCCCTCAGGCTCAGTACAGAGTGACCAGGTGACAAAGTGCAAATCCTTGCTCTCTCTAGGGAGGGGAAGAGCTGAATCCTGTGTTTCAACTTCCAACATATTGGAGGTGGGGTGGGGGGCTGCCCAAAGGACTAGCTTGGCTTGCCTAACTCCTGAGGCTGATTGGACAGGCAAACTATACATGCCTGAGGGCCAAGGAGAACAAAGGTTCACTTTTGGACTAGTGTACGATCACCAGCCAGAGCCCCTCCCCGCACCTCAGCCTGTCTCCCAGCCACTGGCTAATCCCTGAGAAGAAAAATAAGACTTATCTGGTGACTATCTCAAGGACTGGCTTTAGTCTCCCTATTCTGAGAACACAGATGTCACCCGGCATACCTTAGGTGCCTGTGAGCCAATGACAACAAACACAAGGTCAGGGCATGATTCTATCCCAGAAGGCCCGAGGCACAGCGGAGTGGTTGTGGACGTGAAGTGGAATCTCATTTTGGTTTTGATTTGTGGTGCTCTGATAGCTAATGGTATGCGTATCTTTTAAGGTGTGTATTGTACATCTGTATGTCTTTGGAGGAATATCCATTCTGATCCTCTGCTCATTTTTTCTTAGTTTAGTTGTCTCTGTATTATAGAGTTGTGGAGTTCTCAGTATATTCTAGATACAAGTCCCGTATCAGACATAATTTGTAAATGTTTTCTCCCATTCTGTGGAAGTGTCTTTGCACTTTTTTGATTGTCTCCTTAAGCACAGGCACTTATAAGACTGTTGTTGATGTGCAATATATCTATTTTTGTTGTTGTTGTTGCTTGTGTTTATGGTATCATTTATAAGAAATAGATGCCTAATCCAAGACCATGGTGTTTTGTGCCTATTTTACTTCTAAGAATTTTATACTGATTTCTGATATTTAAGACTTTGGTGCATTTTGATATACTTTTTACATGTGGAATAGTGTAAGGTGCAAATTCATTCATTTGCATGTGGATATGTGGTTGTCACAGCACCATTTGTTAAAAAGATTATCTTCCCACCATTGAATTGTCTTAGCATTCTTATCAAATAGAAAGAAATTGATTACAGATGTGAGAGTTATTTTCCATAGGTTCACCCTTATTCTAATACCACACTACTTTGTTTACTCTAGATCTGTAGCAAATTTTCAAATCTAGGAAGTATGAGTCTTGCAACTTTGTTCTTTTTTCTTTGGCTTTTCATCTAGGATTCTTTGGCTATTCAGAGTCCTTTGAAATTCCAAATGAATTTTAGAGTCATTGGGTTAATTTCTACAAAGAAGACAGCTGGGATTTTGATAGGGATTACATATCATCTGTAGATCGCGTTTGAAGGTGCTCTCATCTCAATATTAATTCTCCTGACCTATGAACCTGGAATTTCATGCCACTTATGTAGGTGTACTAAAATTTATTTCAGCAATGTTGTAGAGTTTTCAGAGTAAAAAATTTAATTTTTAGTTAAAGTTATTTGTAAGTCTCTTCTTTATTGTGATGCTACTATAAGCGGAATTGTTAACATTTTTGATTGATTCATTGCAAATGGACTGAAAGAGGAAACAAAAAAGTACATGGAAGAAAAAGAAAATGAAAACACGACAGATCAAAACCTATGGGATACAGCAAAGGCAGTCCTACGAGGGGAGGATACTGTAATACAGGCAACCTCAAGAAGCAAGAAAAGTCTTAAATACACAACCTAACCTTACAACTAAAGGAGCTAGAAAAGGAACAGCAAATAAAGCATAAAATCAGCAGAAGAATGGAAATAATAAAGATTAGAGCAGAAATAAATAACAGAGAAACAAACAAACAAAAAAAACCCACTAGAACAGATCAATGAAGCTAAGAGCTGTTTCTTTGACATCATCATAAAAGCCATATACAAAACACCCACAGCTAATATCATCCTCAATGGGGAAAAACTGAGAGCACTTCCTCTACAGTCAGGAAAAAGACAGGGATGTTCACTCTCACCACTGTTAAGCACAGTACTGGAAGCCTTAGCCTCAGCAATCACAGAACAAAAAGGAAAAAAAAAGGCATCTAAATTGGCAAGGAAGAACTCAAACTCTCACTGTCTGCAGAGGACATGATACTCAATCTAGAAAACCTGAAAGACTCCACCAAACAATTGCCAGACCTGATACATGAATTCATTGCAAATGGATTCATTTTTGTACATTTTTGTACACTTATCTTGTGCCCTATAACCTTGCTAAGTTAGTTTATTAGTTTGAAATAAAAGTAGTTTTATTTTTTCTTTTCCAATTTGGGTGACATTTATTTCATTTTCTATCTAATTGCCCTGCCTGATACCTCAAATATGATGTTGAATAAAAGTGGTGAGAGTAATAATCTTTGTCTTGTTCTCATAGGGAGAGTATCCATTCTTTCACCATTCAGTATGTTAACCTGTGGGTGTTTTTGTAGACGCCCTTTATCAGACTGAAAAAGAACATTTTCATTCCTAGTTTTCTAATTTTATCATGAGGGCTACTGAATTTTTTTCAAAAGCTTTTTCTACATGGATTGTACTGGTAATTAGGTTTCTATCCTTCATTATATTGATATCATGTATTTTATTAATTTATTTGTGGATTTAAACCAATCTTGTATTCCTGGGATGAATGCCACTTTTTCATGGTGTATAATACTATATACATATTACTGGATGCAGTTTACTAGTATTTTGTTACAGATTTTGCATATATATTCATAAGGCATATTGGGCTATAGATTTCTCTCCTTGTGATTTCTTGGTTTTTTGTTCGTGTTATTAAGTTTTATTGGTTTCTTTCTTCAAGTTTTAACTTAAATTCCAGTTGGGTAAGATACAGTGTAATATTAGTTTCATGTGTAGAATGTAGTGATTCATCACTTACATACAAGACCCAGTGCTCATCACAAGTGCCCTCCTTAATGCTCATCACCCATTTAATGTATCACCCCCAGCACCCACCTTCCCTCCAGCAACCCTCAGTTTGTTCCATATAGTTAAGAGTCTCTTTTATGGTTTGCCTCTCTCTCTCTTTTTCTTAGCGCCTAGGTTCATCTGTTTTGTTTCTTACATAACACGTATGTGTGAAATCATATGGTATTTGTCTTTCTCTGGCTGACTTATTTTGCTTAGGATAATACTCTCTAGCTCCATCCATGTGGTTGTAAATGGGAAGATTTCATTCTTTTTTATGGAATGGAAGAAGATATTTGCAAATGACATATCTGATAAAGGGTTAGTATACAAAATTTATAAAGAATTTATCAAACTTAACACACACAAAAACCAAATAATCCAGTTTAAAAAAAGGGTAAAAGACATGAATAGACGTTTTTCCAAAGAAGACATATAGATGGCTAACATGAAAAGATGTAAAGATGCTCACTGTCACCCATCATCAGGGAAACACAAATCCAAACTACAATGAGATATCACCTCACACCTGTCAGAATGGCTAAAATTAACACAGGAAGCAACAGATGTTGACAAGGATGTGAATAAAGGAGAACCCTCTTACATTATTGGCGGGAATGCAAATGGGTGAAGCTATTCTGGGAAATAGTATGGAGGTTCTTCATAAAGTTAAAAATAGAACTACCCTATGATCCAGCAATTACACTACTAGGTATTTCCCCAAAGGATCAAGAATGCTGATTCAAAAGGATGCATGTACCCCAGTGTTTATAGCAGCATTACCAACAATAGCCAATTTGTGGAAACAACCCAAAAGTCCATCAATTGATGAATGGATAAAGACGTGGTAGATATATACACAATGGAATATTACTCAGATATAAAAAAAAGAAATCTTGTGATTTCAATATCTGGATTTGGTATCAGATTAATGCTGGCTTTATTGAATGAATATGGAAATTTTCCTTTATCTTTGATGTTTTTGAAGAGTTTGTAGAAAATTGTTATTTCTTCATTAAATATTTGTAAAATCCACCAGTGAAGACATTTGTGCCTGGGCTTTTCTGTTTTTGGTGGGGGAGGGGGGTTCTACTAATATTAGTTTGCTAGGGCTGCTGTAACAAAGTGCCACACACTAGGTACCTTAATAAAAATTTATTTTTTCACAGTTTTGGAGGGTAGAAGCTTGAGATCAAGGTGTTGTCAGGATCGGTTCCTTCTGAGGGTCAAGAGCAAGAACCTGTTCCATCCCTCTCTCTAGCTTCTGGTGGTTTTCTGTCAATCTTTGGTGCAATGAGGTTTGTATAAACCACTCCAGTCACTGCCTTCAATGACATATGGGGCTATTCCTCTGTGAATGTGAGTCCAAATTCCTCATATTTATAAAAACACCAGTTACATGACCTCGTCATAACTAATTACATCTGCCATGATCCTTTTTCCAAAGGAGATCATATTCTGAGGTACCACAAGTGAGGTCCTCAACATATGAATTCTGGGGAGGGGGAGCAAAATTCGACCCATAACACTTGGTTTGAACTCTTCAGATATTTCATATCTTCTTGAGACTTTTTGGGAAGTTTTTGTGTTTCCAGGAATTTTTCCATTTCATGAAATTTCTTTAATTTGTTAGAATACAGTTGTTCATATTATTCTCTTATATTTCTTTTCTTTTTGTTATATCAGTAGTAATATCCCCTTTCTCATTACTGAATTTAGTCATTTGAGTCCTCTCTTTATGCTTGGTCAGTCGAGGTAAAGGGTTGTCCATTTTATCATTTTCCTGGATCTTACAATAAAAAGCTAGGCTGTTGATATGTGTTATTTTTTCTTTTTTTAAGTAGGCATTTGCAACTATAAGTTTCCCTCTAAGCACTGTAGTAGCTGCATCCCTTAAATTTAGGTATGTTGTGTTGTCATTATCATTTATTCCAAAGCATTTTTTTATTTTCCATATAAGTCCTTCTTTGACCCTTTGGTTATTTAGGAGTATGTTGTTTAATTTCTACTATTTGGGAATTTTATAAATTTGTTGTTAATTTCTAATTTCATACTATTGTGATAGGAAATCATATCTTATAGGTTTCCAAACTCTTTTAATTTTCTAAAACTTGTTTTACGGACAAGCATATGGTTTATCTTGGAGAATGTTCCACGTGTATTTGGAAAGAATGTGTATTCTGCTGCTTCTTAGGGAAATGTCCTATAGGTGTCTACTGGTCCTACTTTCTGTATATTGTTGTTCAAGTCTTCTATTTCCTTATTACCTTCTGTCTAGTTGCTCTATCCTAAATTTTTTAATAGGCATGCCAAGTAATTTTTTAATGAATACCAGAAATGGTGTATTAAAAGAAAAACCCTAGAGATTCCAAATGAATTTATCATATACCACATCGTATTCACTCCCCTATACTAGGCAGTTAAACTTAGAGGTAATGATTGATTTAATGCAGACAGGATCCATGGAAGTCAATGTTGGGCTGTAGGTTTGGTAAATCTCAGTTTACAACTAGTTTATCATACACTCATCTGGTAGCTCACCAGAAATTCCAAATTTCAGACTGGGGGCGGGGGGGCGGGGAGGGTTATTTATGATGTTCCCTCTTGCTGATGAGTAAGAAAGTATAATCTTTTAATTTTCAACATTGCAAGATTTTGGAACTTCTGTTTTTCACCTGTCCTTTACTTTGCCTTTTGGCCTACTACCTACATAGGTTCAGAATATAACCAATGTTTTCTGAAGACTACAGGCATATCTATGGCCCCTAAAGTCTCCTGTCATTCCACTGCTTAAGAGTCCCAAAAATTCCTCCAGCTTCCAGTTTCTTCTAAATTTTCTATTTCTTTTTCTTTTTTTAAGATTTTATTTATTTATTTGACAGAGAGAGAGCACAAGCAGGGGGAGCAGCAGGCAGAGGGAGAGGGAAAAGCAGACTCCCCACCGAGCAGGGAGCCAGATGCGGGGCTCAATCCCAGGACTCTGGGATCATAACCTGAGCCGAAGGCAGATGCTTAACCATCTGAGCCACCCAGGCGCCCCTAAATTTTCTATTTCTTAACATCTTCCCTAATTTGAAATTCATAACTGCTCTTAGGGGGAAAAATGATTGAACAACTGCAGATCTTCAGCTTACCTTTACATGTTTCCACCTTGTACAGAATTTATCCCCTGTTCTCTGATAAATCTATGCATTAAATAGATTATGAAAAAAAAATACTGGGCATTTCCACTAGTTCTCACAGGGACACAAATCACTTTATCCGATACACAGACATTAATTGGAAAGAGTTACCATTAGGGATTCAAATTAATTATGACATCAAATTCATTAATAGATACAGAATTATTCATTTTCCATGTCCTCTTGTTTCAGCTTTTCACATGTATTTTTAAAGAGACTTTGTCCTTTCACCTATTTATAAAAATTTATCCTCATAAAGTTCTTCAAATTACCCTGTTAATATCTTTATAATAATTTGTAGGATCTGAAGTGATGCCCCTTTTTTATTCCACATATGGTTATTTCTGTCCTTCCTTGGTTTTTTTGGTTGTGACAGAATAAAAAACAAAAAACCCCAAAACATACCATAAATGATCTGAAGTTTCACTTTATTTGTAATCTATTTTAAAGTTGCTTTATATTTTAGTATGTCTCCCTTTATTTTGATCATTTTTTTCTACTGTCATTAAGTCAAATTTGATAGTTGTGTTTTTCAACCTTAATTTTTTTGTCATTTTATTCTGAACTTACAATGAAACGTGCTAAAATCTCCCTTTAGTTCTATTAGCTTTTGCTGTGTATATTTTGAGATTTCATTAGGTTTAAACAGAATTTGTATATATTTCTGGTTTGTTGAGAGTCTCTCCTTATGAAATAACTCTCTTTATCTTAATAATGCTTCTATTTTTACGTTCAAATTTTGTCATATGAGTATAGCTAGAACCGTTTTCTTTTTCCTGGTGTTTGCATAGTAATCCTTTTTCATAACTTCCTCTTTAACTTACTTATATTACTATTAAAAAATCTCTCTAGGGGCATCTGGGTGTCACAGTTGGTTAGGCATGGGACTCTGGGTTTAAGCTCAGGTCGCAATTTCAGGGTTGTGGAATTGAGCCCTGCTTTGGGTACCACACTCGGTGTGGAGTGTGCTTGGATTCTCTCTCCCTCTCCCTCTGGCCCTCCCTGCTGTCTAAAATAAATAAATAAATCTTTAAATAAATAAATAAAATAAAATATGTCTCTGGGGTGCCTGGCTGGTTCATTTGATGGAGCATGCGACTCTTGATTTTGGGGTTGTAGGTTTGAGCCCCATGTTGGGTATAGAGATTGCTGCAAAATAAAATCTTTAAAAAAATTTAAAAATTTAAAAAGTGTCTACAGTTTTTTTAGTCAGTCTTTCCCTATCTTTAATTAGGAAATTATGCTTACTTATATTTAATGCAATAAATGATATATTTGGCTTAAAATCTACCATTATATAACATGCTTGCTCTGGGTCCCACCTCTCTTATGCACCCTCTTTTTCCCTGTTTTTATTTATTGATTTTATTATATTTCTTTTTTTTTTTTTAAAGATTTTATTTATTTATTTATTTATTTGACAGAGATAGAGACAGCCAGCGGGGAACACAAGCAGGAGTGGGAGGAAGAAGCAGGCTCATAGCGGAGGAGCCTGATGTGGGGCTCGATCCTAGCCCGGGATCACGCCCTGAGCCGAAGGCAGACGCTTAACCGCTGTGCCACCCAGGCGCCCCTGATTTTATTATATTTCTTATCCCTCTATTAACTCCTTAGTTCCACATTCGTTTACTGCTATTTTAATGTTTACCCTAAAGACTACAACACGAATCTTTGCTTTAAAATCCAACATCAGGGGCGCCTGGGTGGCACAGTCGTTAAGCGTCTGCCTTCAGCTCAGGGCGTGATCCCAGCATTCTGGGATCGAGCCCCACATCAGGCTCCTCCGCTGGGAGCCTGCTTCTTCCTCTCCCACTCCCCCTGCTTGTGTTCCCTCTCTCGCTGGCTGTCTCTGTCAAATAAACAAATTAAATCTTTAAAAAATAAAATAAAATCCAACATCAATGAATACTTTTCGCAAATCCTAAAAGATACAAAGACCTTAGGCTAATTTAACCTCACTTATCCCTTTCTAAGTTTTGAATATTTTATTTTGTATGTATTTAAGTAAACATAGATGTTATCGATGATGTTCTATAGTTTTATATTGACAGCATTCATGTAGATTTGACTTTTTCTTTCTTCCATCTGTAAGACTTGCCATTGCTCTCCATCCTTACCAACACTTTGTATGGACACCTGCCTGAAAGTTAGCTCTCCCGGGATCCGCTGATAATAAATTCTTTCATTGTGTTTTTTTTTTTTTTTTTAAGATTTTATTTATTTATTTTGACAGAGAGAGACAGCCAGCGAGAGAGGGAACACAAGCAGGGGGAGTGGGAGAGGAAGAAGCAGGCTCCCAGTGGAGGAGCCCGGTGTGGGACTCGATCCTGCAACGCCAGGATCACGCCCTGAGCCGAAGGCAGCAGCCTAACGACTGTGCTACCCAGGCGCCCCTCATTGTGTTTTTTAAAAAATGTATTCAATTCACCTTAATGGTGAAGGATAAGTTTGATATATTATAGAATTTTAAATTTTCATTTACTTCATTTTTACTTTACGATATTATTCACTGCATTCTTACTCTTTTTTGGTGGGGTTGAGAAGGTGCCAGTTATATTGTTGTTGTTAATGATACTGTGTAACTCTTTTCTTGAGCTTCTTTAAATGTTTTCTCCTTGTTGTTCACATTCAGCAGTTTTACTACAGTGTGCTTTGGTTTAAATTTCTTTGTATTTATTCCTTCTTCACTTTATAGTGCTTGTCATGTTTATGGATTGAGGTCCTTTGAGTGTTTTGGAAAATACTCAATCATCAATCATTGGTCATATATTCCTTCTCCTTCACTATCTTTATTGTCTTCTTATGAAACATTGATTAAAGTGGCAAGAAAATACAGTGAAGAGAATATATTTCATCTGTAATAGAAATAATACCTTAGTCAGCTATTCCAGGTATGGAAAAACTCTTGATTTTTGTTTCTCTGTGAAAACATCTATTAGTTCTAATAATGTACATGTTGATTCCACAGGAGTTCCTATATATAAATGATCATATTATCTACATAAAATGAAAATACTTTTTCTTTTCTTCCAATCCATGTATTCCTTATTTATTTTTCTCATCATCATATTTGTGGCAAGATTACATGACTATGTTAAACAGTGATGGCAATAAAATACATTTTTGCCTTATATCTGATCTTAAAGGGAAAGTATATTAATACTCCTCCATTAGATACGATTATTTGCCTTAAGCTTTCAGTAGCTAATCTTTATCAAATAATGTTCTCATCAATTCATATTTTGATTCAGATTTTAATAGCAAATATTTCTTGAACTTTCTGAAAAGTTTTATCTACTTATAAAGAGAAAACGTGTAATTTTTATGCCTTAGTAAAAAATATGAG
Source organism: Ursus maritimus (assembly GCF_017311325.1). Lineage (NCBI taxonomy): Eukaryota > Metazoa > Chordata > Mammalia > Carnivora > Ursidae > Ursus > Ursus maritimus. The sequence goes on from NW_024423319.1 coordinate 28,459,500, forward strand.
TTATACTGTTAATTTGTGTAATTAAATTACTGTTATGTTACTGAGATAAGACCTGTAGCAAATAAAATAACCAGGTATCAGTAAAACAAACAAAAATATGTGTGTGTGTTTGTGTGTGATCAATCAAGATAGGGAAAAAAGAGACACGGATAATTCACATGCGACCTCATCTATTTTCTGAGAATTTAAAAATATAATTAAAGGGACACCTGGATGACTCAGTTGGCAGAGCTCAGGTCATGATCCCAGGTCCTGGGATCAAGTCCCATACCAGGCTCCTTGTTCAGCAGGGAGCCTGCTTCTCCCTCTGCCTGCTGCTTCCCCTGCTTGTGTTCTCTCTCACTCTGTCACCTAAATAAATAAAATCTTTACAATAAAATAAAATAAAAATATAATTTAACTCTTGATTTTCCACTACATTCAATCAACTAAACGTGTATATGCTACTGTTTTATGGAGCATTCCACAGAGTGCTATGTGAACTTTCAGAGCTACATGAATGTCATTTTCAGACTTTCCACTGGAGATGGAATTGTCAAATAAATGTGTCCTTTAGCTAGTTGTTAGAAAAATAATAGTCCTATAGCATTCAAGAGTAGTATGGAGAGTTGGGGATATGTATATCCTAAAACACAAAAGGTTATGTTAGTTGAATTCAGGTTTATACTTCAAAATGTTTGCCTTCTAAAAATAACACCAGCAAAGTATTTCCTTTGTATTAAGAAGGACATTGCTGATATTTATTTCTTCTCTTCATATCTTTCTTTCAATTCTGGCAGTCACTCTGCATTTCAATACTCCATCATAGATTATTTTTAAGAAATAAAGATTGTGCAAAGTTACCACTGTGCCCTGCAGGTATACAAAGTACAAATTTCCAGCAGAAACAATTGTGAATGGCCCCGCAATCTGACTGTTGAAGACCATGTAATATAGCCCATCAAACCATAACTAGCTCACTTCAAAGACATTTCTAAGCCTTCTAGTAACTGAGCTAAACAAGAATACCTCTTTAATCATGCCGATGTAAAGACAATGCTAGGGAGAAAAAAACTTAGAAGGGAGAATTTTATTATATGTAAATTATACTTGAATAAAGCTGATTTTAAAAATTACCAGTGTAATCGAAGAGAAAAACACATAATAAATTTAATTTGGTTGAAAAGGATCCAATCAGGTACTTTGGTATCCCTATCTCTTCAACCTGAATTTGCGTCTCAAATAAGGACTTCCCTTTACTTGCCCATCACACTCTATAAAGCACACGTACACAATTTGCGTGTCCTTTGAGCTACATCTCCAGTTTTTCAGGACATAAGTTTTTATTAACTAAAGTAGGAAGGCCCATTGGGAGTGTTACTCCTTTGGGCCCACAGATGAATGTGATTTTGCATGAGTCATTGAGAAAGAAAGCTCAGACCTCTGATCAATATTCGCCTCACAATTAAAGCATCTGAGATACAAAGGTAAGATGGGTTTATTAGAATTTGGTGACCAGGCTTTTGCTTACTGGTTCTCTGCCATCAGTACTTTTTCTCTTTCAAAAAGTATGAAAACTAAACTTCGTCTCCCTCATGCCACTTATTTAGGGATATAAAAGTGCTGAAATCCTGAAAGATAACAGTTTTATAAAGATCTTCTAATAGAAGGAGCATTCATCTTGAGTTTGACCAATCTCCAAAGGATAAGTATTTTTAATCCAAGATGAGCCTGCTTAATCAAAAAAGAAAATGAACTTTAATCCTCAATGAGGTATTTCTTACTAAGGCTAACACTAGCCCTGTGGGCAGTACTTGAGACTTAATAATTGGACTCACTCATTATCAGTACATTTCTGACTTTACCATGTACGCGACCCAGGAGCTTAAGATGTCTCCACATATGGAAATCTGAAAAGGTACATAGAGACCATTTCTGTTTAGCCTACGTGCAGAAATTACGTGATCTGAAATGCAGAGGGTACAAATAAGGCAAGGAAAAATAAAATAGTTATTCAAAAGAAGAAGGGCTGTGACTGCAAAATAATAGCAATCTCTAACATGTATACTGTAGTTAAAATGTGGAAAGTAGTTTCCTTAATTTCATTTTGTTCCATAATCTGAACAACTCTGTAAGTGAGGAAATTAAAAGCTAAAAGAAGTGACTTTCGCAGATTTAAAAAACTAGCAAATGGCAGAGATAGATTTCATCACTTCAGCTGTTCAAATTAAATAGAATTTGGACTGTGGGAGTTGTTCCATAAATATGTTAACTGCTCGAGGCTTAAACCTACCAACTCTCAACCCTCTATATGACCATGCTCCCCCTACCAGTTCTTACTAGTTCTATGTATTTGCATAAGAGCAAACTCAAAAGTTTTAAAGGAAACAGGAGTGATACACATTAAATTAAAAAAAGAATGCAGAGAATAAACAGTTTTTAACCAAACTGTGAACTGCTAGTAAAACCTAGAAAACGTATGTCTTCTGCATAGGTATGGAAAATTTTGTTACAGTTCTTCTATTCATCAAGAACTATATTCAGATACATGCTTACCTTTTGGTGGTTTATAATAAGAAGGAAAACTAAGTCCTATTATAATATATCCGATCAGGCAACATCCTGTAATAGACTCATTACGGCCATAATAGAAAATGATGTATTACCTGTCTTTTGTCCTAATTCATAGAAATGGATTGATTCTCCCAAACTATAGATAGATAGAACATGTCACATTGAGCAAGTTATTTGAAACGAAAGAAAAACATTTTCATGTTGGTCAGTCTCATGGTCCACTCAGTATATGCACAATCCTATTTAACAAAAATGCCACCGGATATATATTTTTTAAAGATTTTATTTATTTATTTGAGAGAGAGAGAGAGCACAAGCCAGGGGAGGGGCAGAGGGAGAGGGAGAAGCAGACTCCCCACTAAGCACAGAGCCTGATATGATGCAGGGCTCTATCCCAGGACCCTGAGATCATGCCCTGAGCCGAAGTCAGATACTTAACTGACTGAGCCACCACCCAGGTGTCCCACCACTAGATATTTTGGGAGATACGTGACATTTGCCTTCTACGACACTGTCAAAACAGTTGGTAATTAATAGGTATAAAAAATATTAGAGATGGTCCAATATCTGATAATCGAAGAAATATAATTCCTAAGAATGTGATGTCATGTTTTGTCTATTACACTGGCAATTTAAAAAGTTAATAACGTTGGGGCGCCTGGGTGGCACAGCGGTTAAGCGTCCGCCTTCGGGTCAGGGCGTGATCCCGGCGATCTGGGATCGAGCCCCACATCAGGCTCCTCCGCTAGGAGCCTGCTTCTTCCTCTCCCACTCCCCCTGCTTGTGTTCCCTCTCTCACTGGCTGTCTCTATCTCTGTCAAATAAATTAAAAAAAAAAAAAGTTAATAACGTGAAGTGTTACTAGATTGCTTATTTATCATTTTTCCTCTTTTCCCTATGGAAAGACTTCCCTAGATTAATATTACTGGACTACTGCCTTACCCTTAACTTGTGACTCTGAGGAATGAGGTACCTGGTTGAAGAGTAAAAGCCATTGGTATGTATTTCTTTATTGTTCGGATCTAATCTGTTAAAAAATAATAAGTATTTGGGGATTTATCCCACTTTTTCTTCCCATTTTTCTCCAGATACAAGGTGGTAATGCTGTTCTGTAGACCAAAATCTTCATGCGGCTAGGTTATTCCATATTTGAGACCTGGGGTATAAGTGCATAGGGAATGTTAGAAAATCCATTTGGCCCTAAATACAAAGTGGTGTAGCTTGAGGTTTACAGCTGTGGTTGCTCACCATTTCAAAATAAATGAATATAGCATAAGGACCATTATAAAACAAGAAAAAGAAATTCATGAAGGTGTTACTACAGCTACACCAGCAGGTGCAAAAACCTTATACTTTTGCAAAATATCTTTGCATCTCAAATTGGAATGCAGCTTTCATGTGGGTGCATGATGATTAGAAGAAAGGCATACTTATGACTCTAATATGACTAAAAGAAAAGTCGTTCTATGACACCTTAAAGCAAAAGATGAAGGATCTAAAGCTGGAGAATTTAATCCCAGTAAAGGATGGTTTAATAATTTTAGAAAGAAGTTTGGCTTTAAAAATGTCAAAAGAACAGAAGATAAGCTTCTACCAATGAAGAGGCAGTGGACAAATTTCCAGACAACATTAAATAAAACACTGAGGACAAAAGATATCTACTTAAACAGGTTTTTAATGCAGATGAATGTGTGGTGTTCTAGGGGGGAAAATGCCACAAAGGACATGTATTAGTATGAGAGAGAACTGAGAACCAGGATTGAAGGCAGGAAAGGATAAGCAACCTCTACTGTTTTATGCAAATGCAGTCAGACTTATGCGTGGGATTGCTGTTTATCTATAAAGCTGCTAATACCCAAGTCCTGAAAGGGAAAGATGAACACTAGCAGGCAGTCTTTGGTTTTACAAGAAATCCTGGACAATGAGAACCATTTTTCTGGAGTAGATCTATCAACGTTTTGCTCCAGATGTCAGGAAGTACCTTGCCAATTAGGGACTGCCTTTTAAAGCTCAAAACTACAATGTAATATCAACCCCCTACCTGTCAGGATGGCTAAAATCGACAATACAAGAAACAATAGGTATTGGTGAGGATGCAGAGAAAAAAGAACCCTTGTGCACTGGTGGTGGGAATGCAAACGGGTACAGCCACTGGAAAACAGTATGCAGGTTCCTCAAAAAGTTAAAAATAGTACTACCCTAGGATCTAGCAATTGCACTACTAGGTATTTACCCAAAGAACACAAAAACACTAATTCAAAGGAATACATGTACCTGTACTTTTATAGCAGCATTATCTACAATAGCCAAGATACGGAAGCAGCCCAAGTGTCCATCGACTAATGAATGGATGAAGAAGATGTGTATAGGGACTCCTGGGTGGCTCAGTTGGTTAAGCGTCTGCCTTCGGCTCAGGTCATGATCCCAGGGTGCTGGTATCGAGTTCCACATCGGGCTCCTTGCTCAGCGTGGAGCCTACTTCTCCCTCTCCCTGGCACTCCCCCTGCTTGTGCTTTCTCTCTCTCTCTGACAAATAAATAAATAAAATCTTATAAAAAAAAAATCAGACTCTTAACTATTGGGAAAAAAACTGATAGTTACCAGAGGGGAGATGGGTGGAGGATGGGTTAAACAGGTGATAGGGATTAAGGAATGCACTTGTAGTGATGAGCACTGGGTAATGTATGGAAGTGTTGAGTCACTATGTTGTACACCTGAAACTAATATAACACTATATGTTAACTATACTGGAATGAAAATGAAATTAACATTTAACAAATAATGTTCTGATATTACACAATGCCTCTGGCCACCCAGAAGTCCATGAGTTCAACATCAAAGGTATCAACGCGGCCTACTTGGCCCTTAAAACAACGTCTCTAATTCAGCCTCTATTTCAGGGAGTCATGAGGACCATTAAGGCTCATTAGACATGTTACTCTATTGAAAGGACTGTCAACACTACAGAAGAGAACCCCGATAGACAGAACATGATGAAAGTCTGTAAGGATTAAGCCAGTGACTACACCATCAGTGTTAAAGAAAAAGCTGTGAAAGCCATTAAGCCCAAAACAATAAACTCCTAGAGAAAAGTATGCCCAAATATTGTAGATGATGTCACAGAATTTATGACAGAGAAAATCATGTAAATCATAAAAGAAATTGTGACTATGGAAAAAAAAAAGGTGGAGAGTGACTGGTTTAAAGATATGGATCATGGAGACACAGAAGAAACAGTGCCATAAAAAAGTTGACATTAGACAGTATGACCATAGGGTTTCAATTACTCAAGACTGCTTTTGACTTCTTTTAAAACATGGACATGCTATGATGTGGAAACTGACTTCGAAGCAAACAGCGGAAGGAGTGGTACCGTATGAAAATATTTATAGAGAAATGAAAAAACAAAAGTCAGACATAAATTACAATGTATTTCAGTCAAGTTATACTAAGTGTGCCTTGCCTCTCCTACCTCCCTTTCAACCTCCCCCACATTTTCCACCTCTGCCACCCCTGAGTCAGCAACCCCTTCTTTTTCTCCTCCTCTTTAGCCTGCTCAATGTGCAGGCAACGAGGATGAAGATCTCAATGACTATCCACTTCTACTTAAAGAAGTATAATCATTGTGCTGTACACTTAATAAAATTATCTGTTGTATTTGTGTTCATATGAAAATATAATAACTGTATGGCAATAACTGTAAGACACATTTTTGTGTCAAAATCATCATCATTGCTCAAGTATTCATCGTGTAGACATTGGAGAAACTGTGTATCAGCCTATTATCACAGGTAAGTGGTTTTTTTAAAAAAGAAGTAACAACATTTCCAACTCTATTATGAATATGACTATAATAATATATGTCATAAAAATTTTATAAGAATCCATTCACTAGCGTATAGGCTAGGTTACTGTGAAGCAATAGTATTGATTACACAAAGCTGTCATAAAGCAATCATACTGCTGGTACTTTGTTATCAGTGCATAAATCGTTACACCTTAAATATGAATTACATTTTCACATCTTTTCATTTTTGATGTATACTGTTAATAATATGTATGACATTTACGGTGTTGTGTATTATATGAGACCATACTGAGGTGGTACTAACAGATAGATCATTGAGTCATCCTGTAAAGAAATGATAAAAACTTAGGGTACCAAAAATACAGTAACTGTATTTTCTCTTCCTTATGATTTTCTTAACATTTTCATTTCTCTAGCTAACTTTATGAGAAGAATACAGCACATAATACATATAACCCATAAAATAAGTGTTCATTAGATGTTTGTATTATTAGAGACATTTCCCATAAACAGCATGCTATTAGTAGTTAAGTATTGGGGGGCCAAAAGTTATATGCAGATTTTTTTTTAAAGATTTACTTATTTGGCAGAGAGAGAGACAGCCAGAGAAAGAGGGAACACAAGCAGGGGGAGTGGGAGAGAAAGAAGCAGGCTCCTAGCAGAGGAGCCTGATGTGGGGCTCGATCCCATAACGCCCGGATCACGCCCTGAGACAAAGGCAGAGGCTTAATGACTGAGCCACCCAGGCCCCCCTATATGCAGATTTTTGACAGTGACGGATTAATGCCTCACTAACCTCTGTGTTGTTCAAGGGTCAGCTAGAATAGAATTGGGGGAATGTATTAACAAAGAAAGAGGTCTTTCAAGGCCTCAGGACATGGAGCTCTAAAGCTAAATTGGGGATTTTATAAGTTTTGTTAAGTGTAGGTCTTTGATTTGGCCACTTCAGTTTCTTTCAAAGGATACTTTTCTATTTAAAAAAAAAAGACTGTACTTTTTTATTTGAAAGAGAGAGAGAGAGCATGAGCAGGGGGAGGAGCAGAGGGAGAGGGAGAAGCAGACTCCCCACTGAGCTTGGAACTCAATGCAGGGCATGATCCCAGGACCCTGAGATCATGACCTGAGCTGAAGTCAGATGCGGAACCAACCGAGCCGCCCAGCACCCCTAAAGGACACTTTTCTAAAAAAAATAAATAAATACATCTTCCTAGGCAGGATATTTTTATTCCCTCTATTGTATTTCTTAGCCAGATGTATAAAACATTAGATTTTTGGTCTACAGAATATAAATTCTGGTATTTATGAAGAGCCAAAGCTGGACTGATGATACATACTATGGCTTTACACCCAGAAATTTGGCGGATTTTACTACTCAACAATAAAAACATTGGTAGTCTGTTTATACATTGGAAAAACTGTATTTGAAATAAGATAGATAAAAGCTGAAGTAGAAATTATTAAAAATCCAATTATTAAATGATTATACAAGAAAGCCAGGGATGAAACACTCATGAATTAAGGTTCTCCCTTCCTATACAGGCAATGTGGCAAAAACTTCTTTCTTATTGTTCTTCTACTGTAAGTATAACAATAATTGCTGTAAATAACAAGTGGCAACCAACAGATAATATGAAAGAAAGAGAAAGGCAAATTGTTTAAGGACCTCAGGAATGAAGGAAAAACACAGAAGCAGGACATGTTACAGCACTGCATCCTACAGAAGAAGGTGACTAAGGTCCAGTAATTTTCTAGCAAAAGAAGGTCAGCTAAGCAGGTTCATGCTTCCTTTATGGAACAAGAATCCAGGTGACAATAAGTGGTCAGGGAAAGTAACCTTCTCGAACAGGCTCGAAACTCCCCCTCATTTATCGAGAGATACTGGACAAGTGGAGGGTACTGGAATGAAGATCTTTTTTTTTTTTTTTTAAGATTTTATTTATTTATTTGACAGAGAGAGAGGCAGCGAGAGAGGGAACACAAGCAGGGGGAGTGGGAGAGGAAGAAGCAGGCTTCCTGCTGAGCAGCGAGCTGGATGCAGGGCTTGATCCCAGAATGGTGGGACCATGACCTGAGCCGAAGGCAGACACTTAACAACTGAGCCACCCAGGTTCCCCTGGAATGAAGATCCTAACCAAGTGGCAAGACAGCACTGGCAAGAGGGATCTGCCACACCAAGGAGCCTAAACCAGCAAGTGCTCTCTTTCCCCTAAAAGCCTGAATGAAACTCCTTCACACCAAGAAACAGCAGGCTGTAGGGTTGGCAGATAAATCAGCAAGGACGACATTGCCAAAACAAAGTTGCCTGCCTCTTTGTTCCTGCATGCTTGACACTAACAGCCCCCACCCCACCTCCTCAAAGCACCAGACAGCCAGCAAATATCATGGAAGGAGAATCTGACACAATAAATACAGGACACTGAAAACCTCTTCAATCCCTTAAGCCAAAGAATCTCTTCTTCCACCTAGAATCACCGGGCTGCCCAGACTAGAGAAAACTCTTCTTTTTCTTTTCTTTTTTTTTTTTTTTTTAAGATTTTATTCATTTATTTGACAGAGAGAGAGACAGCAAACAAGAGAGGGAACACAAGCAGGGGGAGTGGGAGAGGAAGAAGCAGGCTTCCCGCTGAACAGGGAGCGCGAGGTGGGGCTCAATCCAAGAGCCCTGGGATCACTTCCTGAGCGGAAGGCAGACGCTTAACAAATGAGCCACCCAGGCATCCCTAGAGAAACCTCTCCTGCCCACTCCTGCAGCACTACCAGGACCAGTGGAAACCACAGCAGCAACATATAAACCAAACAGAGCTAAATAGTACCAGAGGGGCTCTAAAAATTAAATTGTCATTGGAATCATAGCCCACAAAAGTAGGCTAAGATCTGTATGTTAAAACTAAACAGGGTGAATGCCTGATAAATTGAGACATTTTAAATAGAACACAGAATCTCCTAATAGCCAGAATTATGTGGGACACAATAAAAAATCAACTATCATTACCGAGAACAAGAAAAATAGCACTGGGGATGAGAAAAGATAATTAACTGATACTAACACTAAGATGAATCAGATATTGAAATTATGCCACAAGTATTTTAAAGCAGACATCATAAAATGCTTCAACAGGCAATTAGAATTCTCTTAAAATAATAAAAAAATAGAAAATTTCTACAAAGAAAAAGATGTTATAGAAAAGAACCAAATAAAATTATACTACTAAAAACTACAGTAGCCTCACTTGAAATCACCAAAAACTGGAAACAACCAAAATGCCCTTCAAAACGTGAACGGATAAACAAACTAGGATACATCCAAACAATGGAATCCTATTCAGCAATACACACACAAACAAATAAACAAACAAAAAACCAAAACAAATCGTTAGGTTATAAAATGGCATGGAGAAATGTTAAATATATATTGCTAAGGGAAGGAAGCAGTCTGACAAGTCTATGTAGTGTATAAATCCAAATATATTCTGGAGAAGGCAAAAGTATATGTGAGGAAAAAGATCAATGATTACCAAGAGTTGAGATAAAGGGGTGAGGATTGAGTAGGTATACAACAAGGGATTTCTTAGTGTACTGAAACGGTTCTGCCGAATATCATAATGGTAGATACAAGATACTAAGCATAGGTCAAAGCTCACTGAACTTTGCAGCACAAAGAGTAAACCATTGTGACCGTCCAAGCAGGCTATTGTAGTTTTAGTAACTTCCAGCAGCTAATGGTAACTGAGACCTGGCAGTGTCCCAAAGGGGAGGATCTCAGTCAGCACCCAGATTCACGCTGATTGGAAGCCAGACCTTTAGGGTATGCTTTTAAGGTATGCAAATACCATACGGCTTTTAAGGTATGCAAATATATACAGTCCCATGAGACCACAGGTATAAGTCCTGCTAGCCAGGAGAGCCAGGCAATCTAGAAGAGTCCCCTAGATGACAGCTGTGAAAATGGGGTGCAGATGAGGGTTTAAGCTCCTTTCTAGGAGATACCAGTGAGCTGAAGTGAGGCAGGGGGAGAACACCAATATGAGGGCTACTGGCATGAGGCCACTAAGAGAACCTCAGTAAGCCCACAGATGTGCTCTGACCCAGACGTCTGCCCCTAAGGCAGAAGCTCTAGAACAAGCAAATAGATCTCTTCTAAAGAAACATGAGGGGGGGGTTCAGTCCGCTGTTTGCACGAGGCCCTCTGCGTGGGAGCCGTCCAAGAACTGACTCTCTGATTGTTACAGACCTGAGAGACACAGCAACACAAGCCTCCTGCCTCCAAGGCCAGGTATTCGAGCGGCACCACCTTGGTGGCAGCCACAGAAAGCAAAGCACCAGACATGAGTCAAATCTCCCCTCTAGGAGATACTGGTGTTCTGGAGGAGAACAGAAGGAGAGGATAAAAACTGAGGTCTCTGGAAACGATTTCTGTCAGCCCTTAGCTGAATGTTGAATTAGAATCCTGCCCCTAAGTCTGCAGCTCTGAAGATAAGCTCATAGGCCTCTTTCTCAGAAAGACGGGGCTCCTTGGACTGCTGCCTCTTGCTGTGTCCAGGGGATGGAAGCCATCTAAGAACTCTTCTTCTGTTGGTTATTGTCCTGTGGAACCCAAGAGCATAATAAGCCCTATTGGCCACCAGAGTCAGGTGATCTAGAGGTGTCTCCTGAGTGGCACCAACAGAACTCAGAGGGCCAGAGGAGGGTCAAAACTCCTTTATGGCAGATACTGACAAACTGGAGTGAGACAGAGAAACAACACAAAGATGGGACCTACCAGGCTCTGTCCTGAAAGATTCAGCAAAGCAGGCTAAACTAGATGGCTGCCCCTTAGGCTGATAATTACGCAAGCAAATAAGCCTCTTTCACATAAGCTCTGGGAGTCTTTCACTGGCACCTTGGGCACTGGCCCCTGGGAAGAGTGAATGTGAGCAGGCAAGGCCTTTAAGAACAGTTTCTCAGTTGGCTATAGCCAAGCACGTCACGTGGACACAAACCCCAGTGGTTTACAAAGCTAGATGTTCTGGAGGCTCTTCTCTCAGGTATAGGACTTTAAAGCTGAGCTGCCTGATATAGCTTTTAAGCTCTTCACTCCTGGGGCGCCTGGGTGGCTCAGCCGTTAAGCGTCTGCCTTCGGCTCAGGGCGTGATCCCGGTGTTCTGGGATCGAGCCCCGCATCGGGCTCCTCTACTGGGAGCCTGCTTCTTCCTCTCCCACTCCCCCTGCTTGTGTTCCCTCTTTCGATGGCTGTCTCTCTCTCTCTGTCAAATGAATAAATAAAATCTTTAAAAATAAAAAAATAAAATAAATAAACCCTTCACTCCTAAGAGAACTCTCTGGGTTTTTCATTCTGGCCGAACTGTGGGTCACTGCACTGGGGTGGAGTTTGCGGTAATATTGTGTCTCAACCTCTTATCAACTTTGATGTGGTTTTTCCCTGGATATCCATTGTGTAAGAGTTTCTGAGCTGGTTTTTAGATTTTTTTTCAGGAGGAAATTGTTACAAATACAGCCGTTGATTCAGTATTGGAGGTGAAATCAGGAACTCCCTACATCACCATCTTGAACCAGGAACCTTATCCATTATTATATTTTATTGAAACTTTATGTCAATCTTATCCCAGTGGACAGTGAGCAGTTTTGAGAAAAGAATGGAAAACATCTAAAAGGGACCTATGAAAAAGTGCTGAAAATCTCCTGTGCTTGACTTCTTCAATATAACTTTAAGAACATGTGCTCTTTTAAACACAAGCACATGGCATACAGGAAAAAGAAGAGTTTAACTGAAAAGCAGAAAAATAAGAAGACCACAGATAATACATAAAATAATACAAAGATATAGAAATTGTAGGTCTAAATGGTAAAAAATAAAACAAAACCCCAAAAAATGTAAATACACAATATGGATGTAAATCTAATGTTTCTTTTACCCTACATTCTGCAAAATTATGAATAATAAAATAATATGAGGTATAAATGAGTAAATGAGCACAGAAAATAGAGATTAAAAGCAAAAACTGTAGGTGTTCTAAAGAGGGAACAAAAAATATTTGAAAGGAATAACTAAATATTGGGAATAAAATTCTCTGGGTCTAAAAAAAGGCTTAAAAATAGTAAGAAAAATATTAACTTTGCTCTGGATAAATTAATGAAAATTGGCTGGTACACAGACACAAATTAGTAAAATTGTGAATTATAACATGAACAAAAAATCATGTATTCAAGAAAACAAAATCAAGTTACTCTCCCAGATTTGCCAACCTGATTTGTATTCCTAGAAGTTACTGGTATAAGAAGGGACTTCCAGGGGTGCCTGGGTGGCACAGCAGTTAAGCGTCTGCCTTCGGCTCAGGGCGTGATCCCGGCGTTTTGGGATCAAGCCCCACATCAGGCTCCTCCGCTATGAGCCTGCTTCTCCTCTCCCACTCCCCCTACTTGTGTTCCCTCTCTCGCTGGCTGTCTCTATCTCTGTCGAATAAATAAATAAAATCTTAAAAAAAAAAAAAAAAAGAAGGGACTTCCAAACCATTCCTGACTCTACGATGTTGCCCATAAACAGACTAAAATTAGGTTAGGGGCACCTGGGTGGCTCAGTCGTTGGGCGTCTGCCTTCGGCTCAGGGCATGATCCCGGGGTTCTGGGATCGAGCCCCACATCGGGCTCCTCTGCTGGGAGCCTGCTGCTTCCTCTCCCACTCCCCCTGCCTGTGTTCCCTCTCTCGTTGGCTGTCTCTCTCTCTGTCAAATAAATAAATAAAATCTTTAAAAAAAATAAAAATAAAAAAATAAATAAAATTAGGTAAAATGTGCAAAATCCTATGGAATTAGAAATTTTGCAAAGATACCCTTTAAACGACAAAAGGGACAAGAAATTTTTCTTTGAAATAAGCAAGGAAGCCCCAACTGAAAAAAAGATATGAAA
>NW_024423319.1:28472773-28475336 GCF_017311325.1 Ursus maritimus
TCCCTCTTTCGATGGCTGTCTCTCTCTCTCTGTCAAATGAATAAATAAAATCTTTAAAAATAAAAAAATAAAATAAATAAACCCTTCACTCCTAAGAGAACTCTCTGGGTTTTTCATTCTGGCCGAACTGTGGGTCACTGCACTGGGGTGGAGTTTGCGGTAATATTGTGTCTCAACCTCTTATCAACTTTGATGTGGTTTTTCCCTGGATATCCATTGTGTAAGAGTTTCTGAGCTGGTTTTTAGATTTTTTTTCAGGAGGAAATTGTTACAAATACAGCCGTTGATTCAGTATTGGAGGTGAAATCAGGAACTCCCTACATCACCATCTTGAACCAGGAACCTTATCCATTATTATATTTTATTGAAACTTTATGTCAATCTTATCCCAGTGGACAGTGAGCAGTTTTGAGAAAAGAATGGAAAACATCTAAAAGGGACCTATGAAAAAGTGCTGAAAATCTCCTGTGCTTGACTTCTTCAATATAACTTTAAGAACATGTGCTCTTTTAAACACAAGCACATGGCATACAGGAAAAAGAAGAGTTTAACTGAAAAGCAGAAAAATAAGAAGACCACAGATAATACATAAAATAATACAAAGATATAGAAATTGTAGGTCTAAATGGTAAAAAATAAAACAAAACCCCAAAAAATGTAAATACACAATATGGATGTAAATCTAATGTTTCTTTTACCCTACATTCTGCAAAATTATGAATAATAAAATAATATGAGGTATAAATGAGTAAATGAGCACAGAAAATAGAGATTAAAAGCAAAAACTGTAGGTGTTCTAAAGAGGGAACAAAAAATATTTGAAAGGAATAACTAAATATTGGGAATAAAATTCTCTGGGTCTAAAAAAAGGCTTAAAAATAGTAAGAAAAATATTAACTTTGCTCTGGATAAATTAATGAAAATTGGCTGGTACACAGACACAAATTAGTAAAATTGTGAATTATAACATGAACAAAAAATCATGTATTCAAGAAAACAAAATCAAGTTACTCTCCCAGATTTGCCAACCTGATTTGTATTCCTAGAAGTTACTGGTATAAGAAGGGACTTCCAGGGGTGCCTGGGTGGCACAGCAGTTAAGCGTCTGCCTTCGGCTCAGGGCGTGATCCCGGCGTTTTGGGATCAAGCCCCACATCAGGCTCCTCCGCTATGAGCCTGCTTCTCCTCTCCCACTCCCCCTACTTGTGTTCCCTCTCTCGCTGGCTGTCTCTATCTCTGTCGAATAAATAAATAAAATCTTAAAAAAAAAAAAAAAAAGAAGGGACTTCCAAACCATTCCTGACTCTACGATGTTGCCCATAAACAGACTAAAATTAGGTTAGGGGCACCTGGGTGGCTCAGTCGTTGGGCGTCTGCCTTCGGCTCAGGGCATGATCCCGGGGTTCTGGGATCGAGCCCCACATCGGGCTCCTCTGCTGGGAGCCTGCTGCTTCCTCTCCCACTCCCCCTGCCTGTGTTCCCTCTCTCGTTGGCTGTCTCTCTCTCTGTCAAATAAATAAATAAAATCTTTAAAAAAAATAAAAATAAAAAAATAAATAAAATTAGGTAAAATGTGCAAAATCCTATGGAATTAGAAATTTTGCAAAGATACCCTTTAAACGACAAAAGGGACAAGAAATTTTTCTTTGAAATAAGCAAGGAAGCCCCAACTGAAAAAAAGATATGAAATTTCATCCACTCAAATATTTTCTGTGGAAAACATAGGATCGCAAATATTGTGATGATCTGGAAAAATACCATGAAGAACCCCAATATTAAGCTGTAAGAGTTGGGGCACCTGGGTGGCTCAGTCAGTTAAGGATCTGCCTCGGGACCCGGGATGGAGTCCCACATGGGGCTCCCTGCTCAGTGGGGAGCCTGCTTCTGCCTCTCCTCCTTGCTCGTGTTCTCTCTCACTATCTCTGTCTCTCTCTCAAATAAATAAAATCTTTTTAAAAAAAGATGTAAGGGTTAGCATTTTAGAATTTTGAGGACATGCTCCTGGAATGTTCTTACCTTTACAGAACCTTATCAGAAGTAGCCACCTCCAAGAACAGTGAAGGCAAGTATAACCAAAACAAACAGAAATCCTTTCATGTTTCCCAGCATACTTGATTCTTGACATGGTAGGTAATTTCCCCAACAAGAATTCTTCCTATTGGTTTGCTGTTTTCCTTGTATGTTTGTGTTATGTTGTTCTCTAACCACCCCCAAAGCTTTATCATGAAAATTTTAAACATTCAGAAAAGGCTATAGGATTTTATAGCAGGTAACTATATATCTACCTAGATTCTACAATTAATATTTTACTGTATCTTCTTTCAAATTTTATTATTAATATATACTTTAATTAGAGTAAAACTCGCACATATTGGGGTAGAGTTCTGCCAGCTTTCTCAAACACTTATAATTGTGTACCTATCCACAATAATTAAGATACAGAATATTTCTTTTATTTCCCTAATTTCCCATACTACTTACTTTCTTTTTGGTGCGGCGGGGGGGGCGGGATTATTTACTTATTTATTTGACAGAGAGAGAGAGAGAGCAAGTGAATGCACAA
>NW_024423319.1:28476594-28499325 GCF_017311325.1 Ursus maritimus
AAAAGAATGGAAAACATCTAAAAGGGACCTATGAAAAAGTGCTGAAAATCTCCTGTGCTTGACTTCTTCAATATAACTTTAAGAACATGTGCTCTTTTAAACACAAGCACATGGCATACAGGAAAAAGAAGAGTTTAACTGAAAAGCAGAAAAATAAGAAGACCACAGATAATACATAAAATAATACAAAGATATAGAAATTGTAGGTCTAAATGGTAAAAAATAAAACAAAACCCCAAAAAATGTAAATACACAATATGGATGTAAATCTAATGTTTCTTTTACCCTACATTCTGCAAAATTATGAATAATAAAATAATATGAGGTATAAATGAGTAAATGAGCACAGAAAATAGAGATTAAAAGCAAAAACTGTAGGTGTTCTAAAGAGGGAACAAAAAATATTTGAAAGGAATAACTAAATATTGGGAATAAAATTCTCTGGGTCTAAAAAAAGGCTTAAAAATAGTAAGAAAAATATTAACTTTGCTCTGGATAAATTAATGAAAATTGGCTGGTACACAGACACAAATTAGTAAAATTGTGAATTATAACATGAACAAAAAATCATGTATTCAAGAAAACAAAATCAAGTTACTCTCCCAGATTTGCCAACCTGATTTGTATTCCTAGAAGTTACTGGTATAAGAAGGGACTTCCAGGGGTGCCTGGGTGGCACAGCAGTTAAGCGTCTGCCTTCGGCTCAGGGCGTGATCCCGGCGTTTTGGGATCAAGCCCCACATCAGGCTCCTCCGCTATGAGCCTGCTTCTCCTCTCCCACTCCCCCTACTTGTGTTCCCTCTCTCGCTGGCTGTCTCTATCTCTGTCGAATAAATAAATAAAATCTTAAAAAAAAAAAAAAAAAGAAGGGACTTCCAAACCATTCCTGACTCTACGATGTTGCCCATAAACAGACTAAAATTAGGTTAGGGGCACCTGGGTGGCTCAGTCGTTGGGCGTCTGCCTTCGGCTCAGGGCATGATCCCGGGGTTCTGGGATCGAGCCCCACATCGGGCTCCTCTGCTGGGAGCCTGCTGCTTCCTCTCCCACTCCCCCTGCCTGTGTTCCCTCTCTCGTTGGCTGTCTCTCTCTCTGTCAAATAAATAAATAAAATCTTTAAAAAAAATAAAAATAAAAAAATAAATAAAATTAGGTAAAATGTGCAAAATCCTATGGAATTAGAAATTTTGCAAAGATACCCTTTAAACGACAAAAGGGACAAGAAATTTTTCTTTGAAATAAGCAAGGAAGCCCCAACTGAAAAAAAGATATGAAATTTCATCCACTCAAATATTTTCTGTGGAAAACATAGGATCGCAAATATTGTGATGATCTGGAAAAATACCATGAAGAACCCCAATATTAAGCTGTAAGAGTTGGGGCACCTGGGTGGCTCAGTCAGTTAAGGATCTGCCTCGGGACCCGGGATGGAGTCCCACATGGGGCTCCCTGCTCAGTGGGGAGCCTGCTTCTGCCTCTCCTCCTTGCTCGTGTTCTCTCTCACTATCTCTGTCTCTCTCTCAAATAAATAAAATCTTTTTAAAAAAAGATGTAAGGGTTAGCATTTTAGAATTTTGAGGACATGCTCCTGGAATGTTCTTACCTTTACAGAACCTTATCAGAAGTAGCCACCTCCAAGAACAGTGAAGGCAAGTATAACCAAAACAAACAGAAATCCTTTCATGTTTCCCAGCATACTTGATTCTTGACATGGTAGGTAATTTCCCCAACAAGAATTCTTCCTATTGGTTTGCTGTTTTCCTTGTATGTTTGTGTTATGTTGTTCTCTAACCACCCCCAAAGCTTTATCATGAAAATTTTAAACATTCAGAAAAGGCTATAGGATTTTATAGCAGGTAACTATATATCTACCTAGATTCTACAATTAATATTTTACTGTATCTTCTTTCAAATTTTATTATTAATATATACTTTAATTAGAGTAAAACTCGCACATATTGGGGTAGAGTTCTGCCAGCTTTCTCAAACACTTATAATTGTGTACCTATCCACAATAATTAAGATACAGAATATTTCTTTTATTTCCCTAATTTCCCATACTACTTACTTTCTTTTTGGTGCGGCGGGGGGGGCGGGATTATTTACTTATTTATTTGACAGAGAGAGAGAGAGAGCAAGTGAATGCACAAGCTGGAGGGAGAGGGACAGAGAATTTGAAGCAGAGTCTGCTGAGCACAGAGTCCAATGTGCGGCTCGATCCCATGGCCCTGAGATCATGACCAGAGCCCAAAGAGGTGACTGCTTAACCAACTAAGCCACCCAGGTACCTCTCCAGTACTACTTTCTAATTCAACCCCTCCCTTTTCCTCAGATTCTGACAATCATTGATCTGTTTCCTATTCCAGTTAATAGGTTTAGCAAATAAAAATACATAATTGGGGAATACTTATGCTATTTTTTCATTGTTTAACAGAAGTTTAAAGATAATTGATATCCTACATTTTATGGGCAACCCATCTGTACTTATAGTTTGGATGTCATATTTAAAACTATATCAACCAACCCTAAATGTTCTATCCTGTGTTTTTCTTTTCCTAAAAGTTTTACAGGTTATTTTACAATTAGACCTATGACCCATTTTGAGTTAATTTTTGTATAAGGTATAGGGCACATGTTGACATTCCTATTTTTATAATTGTTTTAGCATATTTTCTTAAAAAGATTATCTGTTCTACATTAATTAACTTTACACCATTGTCAGAAATCAAATGGTCATAAATTGTGGGGGTCTATTTCTGATCTCTCTGTTCTGTTCCATTGATTTGCATCAATCTCCTTGCCAATACCACACTGTTTTGATGGCTTTAGCTTTATAAAAATTCTTGGGATCAAGTATTATTCTGAATGGTTTTGGTTATTCTAGTATCTTTGCCTTTCCATATGAATTCCATAGAACCAGTTTTCAATTTCTAAACAAAGATCCTGCTAGGATTTTGACTGACATTAATTTGACTCTATGAATCAATTTTGGGATAGCAAACATCTCCACAACATGAGTTTTCAAATCCACAAACAAGGTATCACTATTCATTTATTTAGGTCTTCGAAACTATTTCTCAATATATCAGGCGTTTCTCTGACACTGTTGGCAGTAGCACCAGGAATAACATGGACAATGAATTCTAATGCAGTTGAAGTGGAAGTCAGGTTAAAGAGAACACTAGATGAAGAAAGTTGATTCATGAAATAAAATCCATAAAAAACTGAAATTACTCCTCTCACTACACTAGCATCTTACCTCTACACTAGAGTTACTGAAACACCAAACTGATACACTTATTTTAATCCATTTTAAAATTAATGATGTGAGCAAGGTTTCTAAGAGCATCCTGGAAACTAAGAAAGGAATGTAAGGAGAACCCGGGCACACCAGGCTTTAGGACATATATCAGGCCGCATTTAAGTATGCAAAAGAACAACTTAACAAGTGGGCCATTAAACGATACTTCAAAATACCGGAAAGAAATAAAAGAAATACTAAAGAGAAAAGAATATTGTTTGTTAAAATGATTGCTAAAATAGGAGGAAATGGTAACCAGCAGCTGCATTGTGCTCAGGGAAAGAAACGAACAGGAACTCCATGGAGAAATGAAAGCTGTGCTGATGAAATAAAAGTCTGCAATAAATGAGCCACGGAGAATAATGGAAAAGAGGCAGAGGGAAATGAATACTATAACATGGTGCAAAATACCATTACAAACAGATATAATTATTACAACATGAATGAGTCATCTGGAGAGTACCTAAAGCAGCTTTCTCAGATTGCACAGAACAAAAAGACAAAGCATAAAGAGAATAAAATGATGAGAGGTGATAGTTAGAGAAGACAGATTATTAACAACAAATTCACAAATAACTGTGTTCCAAAAGAAGAGACTTGAAATATATATAAAAGAAATACTATTTAAAATTTAAAGTGAAGAAAGATCTAAAATTGCAGACTGAGACCGGGTGAGTGATACAAATAAACAGGAGCACTGAAGGTCAGAGAGAAGAAATGCAGGAGACGTTTAGTAATGATGAGGGAACAAAAGACAAGCTGAGGACAGAGCAGAATCTGACACCCAACAACCCCTCCGCATGGGATACATGTGACATTCCTCAGACACTCCAGGCTGCACTAAAGCTAAGGAAAGAAAAAACAAATAGCTAACTTATAGAGATCACCATCTTGCAAGACCTGAGTCTACCTTAGCGAGCTACAAGAACAAAGCATTTCTGTCAATAACCTAGCTTCCAGAAGAAAATGTAGATATAATTAAACCTCCTTAAAACCTGCAACCCCTTGACAGATACTCAAAGCGGGCAGAGTATAATGTTCCTCCTGGATGTTCCCAACTATCTTCATGATAGTGCCTTGCTAGAGGGAAAAACAACCTTAACTTGACAATGGCAAGGCCTCAGGTATCCTGTGAGTCTTCTTTGACACATGAAAATCCTTTTGAAACCAACCTTTTCCTTACCACCCCCAAACACAAGATATAAAATCAGCCACCCCTCACTTCCCCGGGGCAGCAGCTCTTTCTGCCCTCAGGTCCTGTCCCCGAGCTTTATTAAACCATCATTTTGCACCAAAGACATCTCAAGAATTCTTTCTTGGTTATCAGCTCCGAATGCCACCCCACTGAATGTAACCTATATTCCAAAACCACATCATTAAGTATACATTAATTTGTGGATTACCCCTAAAAACTAGAGTGATGGATTCTATTCCTAAACAAACAATAGGAAAGCAAAAAAAAACAAGATATAGATGAATTTGATCACCCAACATAAATACAGAATAGGATATAATAATGAAAGAGAAAACACAAAATAAGACAACAGGAATAAAGCCAATTACAACATTATTCACACAAATTTTAATTACCTAAAATGATCTAAGATAAGATCCTCCAAGTGGATTTATTTTTAAAGATTTTATTTACTTATTTGACAGAGAGAGATAGCAGGGGAGGGAACACAAGCAGGGGAATGTGAGAGGGAGAAGCAGGATTCCCGCCCAGCAGGGAGCCTGATGGGGGCTCAATCCCAGGACCCTGGGATCATGATCTGAGCCTAAGGCAGATGCTTAATGGCTGAGCCACCCAGGTGCCCCTCAAATCGGATTTTTTAAAAGCCCAAGCATGATTGTTCATAAGACTGACACTTAAATAAAATGGCAAAAAAAAAAAGGTGGAAAATAAATGAATAAAATATTTACATCAGGTAAAGCTTTCAATAAAAGCAGTTGTAAACAAAATAGGTCTTACTAAAGAAAGAAGTAGGACAAAGTAAGGTATTCTACATTGGTAAAGGAAAATCAACTAAAACATATAAATATATAAAATATATAAAAGTCACGAACATTTATAAACATAGCCAACATATTTTTGTTAAAGAAAATATTATCAAAGAAAAATATGAAAAAACACAATACTAAGAAATTTGAGATCTTTCTCAAAAACCAAAAAAATCAGATAAATTAAATAAGAAGGTTTATAAAGGATTGCAGTAACCAAATTAACCAGAAAACCAGAAAGAAAAAATAATCTATATTTGGAAGTAGAGAAAAGACATATTTATATTTAGAATGTTTGCAAAAATTCACACGGGATTTCTTAACTAATTAAAAATAAACACATTGTACCAACCATGTTCAAATACCACAATTTGACAAATTTAGAAATCATTTTTTAAAAGGTCATTCCCAGAGACGCCTGGGTGACCCAGTCAGTTAAGCAACTGACTTCAGCTCGGGTCTTGATCTCAGGGTTCAGGGATGATCCCCATATCAGGCATCCAGCTTACCTGGGAGTCTGTTTCCCCTTCTGCCCCTCCCCACACTCCTACTGTGTCTCTTTCTCAAATAAATAAATAAATAAAATCTTAGGGGGCGCCTGGGTGGCACAGCGGTTAAGCGTCTGCCTTCGGCTCAGGGCATGATCCTGGCGTTATGGGATCGAGCCCCACATCAGGCTCTTCCGCTATGAGCCTGCTTCTTCCTCTCCCACTCGAAAGGATAAATGTAAAAGCTGAGTATGAGAAAAGTTTTTAAGAAGCGAAGAAAATATCCATAAAAAAATAGTTATTTCAGAAACTAATTAAAAATACATGTTCAGGGGTGCCTGGGTGGCACAGCGGTTAAGCGTCTGCCTTCGGCTCAGGGCGTGATCCCGGCGTTATGGGATCGAGCCCCACATCAGGCTCCTCTGCTATGAGCCTGCTTCTTCCTCTCCCACTCCCCCTGCTTGTGTTCCCTCTCTTGCTGGCTGTCTCTATCTCTGTCGAGTAAATAAATAAAAAATCTTTAAAAAAAAATACATGTTCATAGCAGCATTATTTACAACAGCCAAGACATGGAAATGACCTCAATGTCCTTCAAAGAATGAATGGATAAAGAAGTTGTGGTAAATGTATGCAATGGAATATTACTGACTCTCAAAAAAAGAAAGGGAAATCCTACCATTGGCCACAACATGGATGGACGATAGAGGCACTATGCTAAGTGAAATAGTTAGACTGAGAAAGACAGATACTGCATGATCTCACTTCTATGCAGAATCTTAAAAAAATACCAAAAACCCCAAAAAACAAAAATAAAAAAATAACCACAAACGCATTTAAAAAGTAATTAGACTTGCGGCAACCAGAGATAGAGAGTAGAGGGCGGGTGGCAGAAAGGTGGTCAAAAGGTTCAAACTTGCATTTAGAAGATGGTTAAGTACTAGGGATGTAATGTACAATATTGTGACCACACCTACCACTGCTGTATGGTATATAGGAAAGTTGTTACAAGACGAAATCCTTGGGACACCTGGGTGGCTCAGTTGATTAAGCATCTGCTTTGGCTTGGGTCATGATCCCAGGGTCCTGGGATCAAGCCCCGCATCAGGATCCCTGCTCAGCGAGGAGTCTGCTTCTCCCTCTCCCTCTGCCTGCTGCTCCCCCTGCTTGTGCTCTCTCTCTCTCTCTCAAATAAATAAACAAAATCTTAAAAAAAAAGACCAAATCCTAAAAGTTCTTGTCATAAGGAACATTTTTTTTCCATTATTCTTTTCTTTTTATTGTATTTACATGAGAAGATGGATGTTATCTGAACCTAAGTAATCATTTCACAATATATGTAAATCAAACCATCACGAGGTACGCCTTAAACTCGGTGATGTTTGTCAATTATTTCTCAATAAAACTGAAAAAATACAAATTTCGACAATTCAAAGACAAAAGGTAAAAAATAAAAGTATGAGATGACTACTATATCACAAGAGTACTATGTACAAATATATGCCAATATATGTGCCCACAGAGAGTGGACAATAATTTAGAAATATAAAAGTATACAGAATTTTCCAAAATTGTAAGTAGAAAACATGAATAGACCAATAAACCATAAAATGAATAAACCGTTGACAGTAGACCTTTTATTACCATTTCATGTGCTTCTAAGGGGTATTCAAATACAAACCTCAAGGAACATATATTGTCATCTTAGGCATAGTGTTCCAGAAGTTCAGAAAAAAGAGCAGAATGTAACTTCCTTTAAGGTGGTTAGCACAATCTTGATACCAAAACTGGACAAGACCGTACTACACATAAGAAATACTAAAACTCATGTATAATTATAAAAGAAAAAATCCTAAATAAAATATTAGTGAATTAAATTCAGGAAGATTCTAAAATAGTAATATAGTCAAAGCAACTCAGATGTATCTTGGGATGTCAAAAAGAACTGATAATCTATCTCTGTGGTTCTCTCCTTTAATAGATTGGAAGGAAAAATATTAACATCTCAGTGATATGAAAAAGTACTTAATGAAATTCAATGCACCATCATTATAAAAATGTCTATCTAGCAAACGACAGATAAAGGAACACTTCCTTAAGTCCATGAAAGGTAACTACAAAAGAAAAGATCATATTTCTGATAAAATTTTGGAGAGGACATTTATTAAGGTCATCAATATATTAAAGATACTGTAACTGTTATTATCAAGCATTTCAATGATGGTCCTAGTCAATATAATAACCAAAGAAAAAGAAATAAAAAGTATAATGAATGGAAAAGAATATATAAAACTTGACAAACTGAAAATTCTACTTGTATTCTAAGGTTTCTGGGAAGACATGTTATTATAAAGTAAGAGTGGTCACATAACAGAGATAATAAAACTCACTAAACAGGTTCAATAATAGGATGGGGAAAACAACTAATAAAATCAGTGAAACTGAAGACAGAGAAAAAAGAACTCACACAATAAAAATAACAGAAAATATGCTAAAAAAAAAAAACCACACTGAACAGAGCTTCAGTGATCCGTGGAACAAAAATGTGTATCATTAGAATACAAGGACAGGGCACCTCGGTGGCTCAGTTGGTTAAGCATCTGACTCTTCATTTTGACTCAGGTCAGAATCTCAGTGTCATGAGATTGAGCTCCATGTTGGACTCCACACTGAGCATGGAACCTGCTTAATATTTTCCCTTTCACTTTCCCTCTGCTCCTCCCCCCTCTCTAAAAAATATAAATAAGTAAATAAATAAATAGAATGCCAGAAGAAGAAGGAAATAGAGTGGGGCTAAAGGAACATTAAAATAAATAACATGCAATGCCTGGGTGGCTCAGTCGTTAAGCATCTGCCTTTGGCTCAGGTCATGATCCCAGGGTCCTCAATCGAGTCCCGTATCGGGCTCCTTGCTCAGTGGGGAGCATGCTTCTCCCTCTGCCTGCCTCTCTCTCTGACAAATAAATAAAACCTTTCTTTAAAATAAATAAATAAATAAATAAATAAATAAAAAACAGTTGAAAACTTGCCAAATTTGATGGAAGACACAAACGTACAGATTCATAAAACTGAGTAAATATCAGATAAGATACGTCCATCCACCCATCATAATTAATATTCTGAAAACAAAAATCAAGGAAAACATTTTGAAAGCAGCAGAGAGAAACAACACATTATCTATTTAAAAAGATCACCAATTCAAATGACGGCACATTTCTCATCTGAGACCAGGGGGCAATTTCAAGTGCTGAATGAAAAGAACTATCCAACACCTTTAGAAACAAAGGGAATATAAAAACATTCCCACATGAAGGAAAAAGAAAAGAATTTGTCACTAGCAAATTTATCCTTTTTTATTATCAGTTTTATTATAGTGTAATTGAAAAATGAAACTGTATATATTTAAAGTATACAAAATGCTGATTTGATATACATATACTTGGTGAAATGATTACTTAACCAGGTTAAGACACCTATCACCCCACATAGTTATCATTTTCTGTGTGTGTGGTCAGAAAGCTTAATGACTGATATTTTTAGCAAATGGTAACTGTACAACACAGTAATATTTACAGTCACAATGTTACACATTACATCCCCAGAGCTTGTTCATCCTGTAACTGAAGGCTTGTACTCTGCAACCAGAATCTTCCCATCCTCCCTACCATCAAAACCTTGATAGTCACCATTCTACTCTCAGTTTACTGGATCTGTAGTTACAGATCTGTTTTCTAAACAGAAAAGTAACGATGGGAAAAAAACCTGAAGCATCAGGAAAAAAGAAAAAAACAACAGAACGAGTAGAAATATGGATACATATAACAACTGATTTTGCTCATAAGCTTTATAAACTATGTTTAAGGACTGAAACAAAAAATACAATACCCTCTGACACTCAAGAAAATTGTATTTTAGTATGGGAAAGGCCAAGTAATCTAATGAAAGTGAATATTCCACTCTTATTTAAAGTGAGGTAAACTTTTATGTAGAAATATAGAAATAAAACATCAGGTTGATTAAATAAAACAATAAATGACAATGTCTGTCTCCCATGCCTAGAGTTACATAAATTTATAGGCAACAAAAATGGTTTTAAAGGTTATAACCAAGCCCATTCACTTATCTCTGGAATGAGCACTGGGAATTAAAATTTAGGGGAGTGAGCAAAAGAGACTTTACCATTTGGTAAAATTTTCATCCTTGATATCATGAATTTGCTCACATGCTAATTATATAATAAAGAGTAATCAGGGGAGACTTGCAGTTTCTGGTTAGCATGTAAGGAGCATAGAAGTTATGACTCCCATTCTAACAACAAGAAAAAAGTTAAATACACTGGAAAAAAAAAATCAACAAATCTTCTTAGATTCAACCAAGAACTGAAGTCACAGATCAAACATTTGTCCATAAAATTTGGTAAACATACAGGTGGACATAGAGAATCACAATTTAGCAGAGTAGAATGCAAAGGCAGAAAATGTCATGGGAATCAGAACGAAGGCAGGAAAACCTAAATTATAAATGAAAAATTACTGGAGGCTCAGTGTAGATAAGCTTAAGAGTTAAAAACACCAGGTGGACCCAGTCTTAGGGAGGAGATGGGATAATTTTGTGCCTTTTATCTCCAGGAGCCCTACCTACCAGGCTCCCACAGTGAATATCAAAGAAAAATCTCTTTGTAATTCCAGCAAGGGGCAGCAAAAAGTAGACATTTTGAAATGTGCCCAGGACATTCTGTTGTTCCTAACAGGGCCCATCCTCAAAAGAAACTATTTCACCAGAGACTAACTGCCCAGGAAAAGGGAAGTACCTAAAACTAGACTCTTCTAGCCTTCTTGTCCCACCTAATGGTAGGGGCAAACACCTTGAGAAGCACTTATGAAGGTCACAGCCAAATGGCATACGCTTATTAAAAGACCTAACAGCATATTTTTCCTTTCCCAACATGTTACACTACATCAGTAGTGCTCCTATGAAACAAGGGAGACAAAACCAAGGATGCTAGAGAAAATTTACTCTGTGACCATAACAGCTAAAAAAACCAAAGCAAAACAAAAAACAGTAAACTTAACTCCTAGCCCTATAAATAGAAAACTATAAAATATAGTTTATATTCCTGGGGCTGCTAGGAAGAAAGGAAAAGGGGTAGACACCTTCCTGTAGCCCAGCACAACTCTGAAATTTGGAGAAGGCCCAGAACTGAGGCTTCCGTCTCATAGAGGGAAGAAGGAATAGAGTGTGTCTCTAACATATCTAGACTTTCAATGTGTTTCCCCAAGGAGCTGGTTCCTAGACACCTCACCCCACTCCTGCCTGCTACACCAGCACTGAAAAAATTCAGCCTGGCCCAGATGCTCCTGGCATATAGGAACAGAGACAAAGCAGGAGGCTCAATGCAGCTAGCAAGGCTTTGCACGATGGAAAAATTACGTAACTTAAGCTGCTTCTCCCTGAAGAGGGAGAGAGAATAGAGCTTGCCTCTGAAATCCCTGGGATTTAATATGCTGCTCAAGGGCCAGCTTCACACAAAAGAACGACGGACAGCACAGGGAGTATAGATTATGTTTTAGTCATACAACAAAGGGAGCAAGAGATTATAGGTTGCTGATGAATTAAAAAATAAAACAAAATTTTGGACAGACAGCAGGTAGGAACAAAAGCACACAATCTCTACCGGGCTGCACAAAATCTCAAACCAGGCTGATTGGTGAAGATATTTCACAGTCACATCTAGCACAGAAAGACTGGGAAAGGTGGCTATTAATTCAAATGTGTAATCACCATGGAAAACTACAAGAAACATGAAGAAAAAGAAAAACATGACTGCAAAAAAGAATGCAATAGATCTCCAGTAACTGTCCGAAAGAAATGGAGATCTATGAGTTAGCAAAGATTTCAAAATTACCATCTTGAGGAATTTTACTGAGTTACAAGAGAACAAAGTCCAATATCTCTGATGAACTTAGATGCAAATATCCTCAACAAAATACCAGCAAAGCAAATTCAGTAGGACCTTAAAAGGATCAAACACTATGACAAAACGGGATATATCCCTGGGATGCAAGCATGGTACCACATATACAAATTTATGTGATACACCACTTTAATAAAATAAAGGGGGGGAAATCACATATAATCTCAAATAATACAAAAAAAAGCATTTGCTAACTCAAGGCTCTACATGATAAAAAAAAATCTCAAATTAGGTGTAGACAGAATATAGAACATAATAAAGGCCGTGTATAAAAAGTTGACAGTTAACATCATAATCAACGAAAGAAAACTGAAAAATTCTCCTCTAAGATCAGGAAGGATGCTTACTCTTGCCATTTCTATTCAACAAAGTACTGTATGTTCTAGTCAGCGCAATTAAAAAAGGAAAAGAAATGAAATGCATCCAAATAGGAAAAGAAGAAATAAAATTATCTGTATTTGCTGATGACATACATGATCTGATACATAGAAACCCTAAAGAGTCCAAAGAAAACTAAAAAACAAATTCAGTAAAGTAGGATAAAATAAACATCACCTGTAGTTCTTTACACTAACAATGAATGATCTCAAAGACAAATTTAGAAAATAATCCCATTTATATTAGGATCAAAAGGAATAAAATACTTATGAATAAACTTAACCAAGAAGGAGGAAAAACTTGCATATTGAAAACTATAAATCATTAATGAAAATAAAGAAGACACAAATGAAAAGACATACTGTATTCCTGGATTGGAAATTATAATACTGTTAAAATGATACCCAGAGTGATCTACAGATTAAATGCAATCCCTATCAAAATTCCCATGACATTTTTTAAGTAAATTAAAAAAAAATTCTAAAATTCAGATGGAACCATGAATGACCCCAAATATCCAAAGCAATCTTGAAAAAGAAAAACAAAGCTGGAGGCAACATAATTCCTGATTTCAGAACATATTACAAAGCTATACTTACTAAAACAGAAAGATACTGGCACACATACAGACATATAGATCAATGTAACATAATAAAGAGACCAGAAATAAACCCGTGCACATATGGACAACTTTCACAAGGGTACCAAGAACACACAATGAGAAAAGGATAGTTTCTCCAACAAATGGGGTTAGGGAAATGGGATATCCATATGCAAAAGAATGAAACTGGACCCTTATACTATACACAAAAATCAACTAAAAATGGAAAAAAAAAATTTTAAACGTAAGACCTGAAACTATAAAACTCATAGAAGAAAACATAGAGGAAAAGTTTCATGATTTGTCAATGATATCTAAAGAATTGAAATCAAGAGTTCAAAGAGATACATGCAATTCCACATTTACTGTAGCATTATTTGCAGTATCCAAGATATGTAAACAACTTAAACATCCATCAACCAATCAGTGGATAAAGATAATGTGGCATATACATTCCATATATACGTGGGATATTATTTGTCCTTAAAAAGGAAGGAAATTCATTCATATGTAATGACATGGACATATATAAAGGACATCATGCTAAATGAAGTAAGCCAGTTACAGAGGGAAAAATAATGCAAGAATTCACTTATATAAGCTACCTACAATAGCAAACTCATGGAAAACAAGAGCAGAATGTTTGTAATTAGTAGCTGGGGGTAGGGGGAAATTGAGAGTTGGTGTTCCACAGGTATAAAGCTTCAGTTATGTAAGACAAATAAGTCTTAGAAATCTATAAAATATTATGCTTATAGTTGACAGTTCCATGTCAAACATTTTAAAAAATTTTTAAGAGGGTATATCTCATATGAACTGCTTTGACCACAATAAAAACAAACAAAAAAGGAAAAAAACTATTCTGTGTGATAATGAACTGGTATATATGTGGCATCACACATTTATCAAAAATCATAGAATGTACAACACAATGAGTAACTCTAATGTAATATCAAGACTTTAGTTAATAATGATGTATCAATATTTACTCATCAATTGTAACATATATACCACACAAAAGCAGGATATTAATAATAGGGAAAATTGGGGGCGGAGGGAGGGGAAGGATTTGCAGGAGGTATAATAAGAACTCTATACTTTCCACTCAATTTCTCTATAACCTCAAACTGCTCAGAAAATAAAGTGCATTAATTTTATAAAGCAATCAATGTATACATCTAGAACAAAGGAAAAAACGTTATAACAATGTGTGATAAGTTATGTTAGAGGAAATAAAATATACAAGGAATATATCCTAGTCTAAGAATGAGGTAAAGAATTTCTCAAAGAGCGGTAAAGTGGAAATTATTGAGATGGCAGATTATGAATAATCCACAAGGAGGAGAATCAGCAAGCTTGGTATATAAGTAAATAGGTAGAAACACTATGCATTTAGTTAAAAAGAAAGAAATTTATTGTGTAATAAGTAAAATACTTCTAGAGTGATTGTAACAAGAAATGAGACTGGAGAGTTAGTATCTGGACAGTTGAGGTATTTGTAAGCAATGTATCCTGGTAAGTTTTCCAGAAAAATGAAACCAGCAGAATATAGATAGAGAGAGACAGACGGGCTTATTATGAGGAATTGGCTCATGCGATTATGTAGGTTGAGAAGTCCTATGATCTCCCATCTGCAAGGAGGAGATCTAGGAAAGCTGGTGGTATAATTCAGTCTGAATATGGGCCTGAGAACCAAGAGATGATGATTTAAATCTCAGTCTGAGAACCAGAGATGAACTGAGAAGTCCCCCTGAACTAGGCAAGCAGGAACTAAAAAGGGCCAGTTTTCTTTTGTCTGCCTTTTAGTCTAGTCAGGCCCTAAATGGATTGGAAGAGGCCCAACCACATGGAGGAGAACAATCTCTTTTACTAAATCCACTGATCAGATGCTAATCTTTTTTTTTTTAAAGATTTTATTTATTCATTTGACAGAGATAGAGACAGCCAGCAAGAGAGGGAACACAAGCAGGGGGAGTGGGAGAGGAAGAAGCAGGCTCCCAACAGAGGAGCCTGATGTGGGGCTCGATCCCAGAACGCTGGGATCACGCCCTGAGCCGAAGGCAGACGCTTAACGACTGAGCCACCCAGGCGCCCCTCAGATGCTAATTTAATCAGGAAACACCCTCACAGACACAACCAGAACTAATGTTTAATCGCGGCACCCCAAGGTCACTCAGTCTGACGTGTAAAACAAACCATCACACAATGTTTAGGGTTTCAGACTTCATTCTAGATGTAATGGAAAGGTAATCCACATAAATATTCTCACAAGCAAAAACCAGGCACCTTATATGAATCAACTACAATGCAGTGCAATTCTGTGAGTGGGGAAATTCTTTTAAATTTTAAAAATGAATTAAAAACATGAAAGAATACATTGTTGTTATGTTAATTTATGCTTTATATTAACAGTTGTTAAAATAAATGAAAGAAGAAATGTGTGCTCTCTGGGTTTTTTGTTCCCCAGTTCCAAAGAGCTAGTCAGACCTTAGGTCCCTTATCTCAGACATGCTTGAAGAATCTCAAGTAGAAGTTACTTAAAAACTTAGAGAGACACAGAATAATGCTGTAAATGTTCCTTACAAAAACACATGACACAGAGAGACTGATAAAAGCATATGGTAAGTGCCATGGAGGGTAAAGATTTTCCTAAACTCGGAAGGACTGAGAAGTTTGTGGTTTTTACAAATAATGGGTATGCATAAAGATGGCAGGATCTATAGAATAATGGTTTTTAGTTTTGGAAAAGAATCCTGTTTTTAAAAAGAACACTGAATCAAGAAAGCTACCAGATTGCATGGAACTGATGAGGGAACAGAAGGCTGGCTGAAGATAAAGCATAAGCTGACACCCCGCAACCCCCCCCCCACTCCTGGGTGGGACAAGTGTGACATCCTTCCAGGAAGCCCCCAACCATCTAAATGCTAATGCCTTGCTAGAGGGAAAAACAACCTTAACTTGACAATGGCAAGGCCTCTGGTATCCTGTGAGTCTTCTTTAATATATGAAAGTATTTTAACAACCTCCCTGTTTCCTTACCTCCCCCAACCCCACAGTATATAATCAGCCACCCCTCCCAACCCGGTACAGCAGCTCTTTCTGCCCACAGGTTCTGCCCCGTGATTTCATAAACCACCATTTTGCACCAAAGACATCTCAAGAATTCTTTCTTGGTCGTTGGCTCTGGACCCTACCCCACTGAACCTCAACTATATTCCAAAACCACATCAAAATCATAGAAATTTAAACAATTAAGCAGTGTGAGCAAAACACCAGAGTGCCCTCTACCAATGTCTTATTTCATATATCTCTGGCACCTCTTTATAATTCTGGGTAGATTTCAGAGTATTATCCCTAAGAATGACTCAAAATTTAATCTCTCCTAAATTGAACAAAATACAGATTATAATTTTATATCAGTTTCGTAGGACTATCAAAACGAAGTATCACACACACACACACACACACACACACACACATATACACACACACACACACACACACAGAAAAAGTACTACAAAGAGGTGGCTTAAAACAACAAGAATTTATTTTTTTACATTCTAGAGTCCAAAAATCTTGAAATCAAGATATCAACAGGGCCATGTTCCCTCCATAGGTTCTAGGAAACAATCTTTCCTTGCCTGGTTTGGCTTCAGATGGTTACTAGCAATCTTTGGCATTCCTTAGTTTGTGGCAGCATAATTCTAATCTGAGTCCATTTTTTCCATGGTCTCTTGCCCTTTGTGTCAGTGTGCAAATCTTCCTCCTCTTTCTCTTACACAGATACCAGTCATTTTAAGTACCCACCGTAAACCAGTATGACCTCCTATTAACTCGATTATATCTACAAAGACCCTACTTGAAAATAAGGTGATGTTTACAGATACCAACAGATAAGACTTCAACATACCTTTTGGAAGGGCACAATTCAACCCCAAACAGTCTACCCTCTGCTCCTCCCAGTAATTCTTGTCTTTCTCACATGCAAAATACATTCATACCATCACAACATGTCTTAACCCATATCAACATTAATTCTAAGGCCAAAATCTCATCTAAATATGAGTGCAAAGGTTGTAAATCTCATTTTCTACTCACCTAATCAGGCAAGGGTGAGGCTCTGGTATAGTACACAACTTGGGACAAAATTCCTCTCTAGAGGTAGATGTGTAAAATTAGAAAACAAGTTATGTTTCCAAAATACGATAGTGTGGCAGGCATGAATAGACAACCGCATTCCAAAAGAGAGAAATTGGAAGGAATGAAGGGATCATAGATCTGAGGCAGGAAGGAAGGAAGACTAGGGAGACAAGTTGACAAAGTCAAGTCAAGTCATTTTGGCTTTATAGCTAACCTTTAACAAAGTCAGCAGGTCGTAAAAAGGGTCAAAAGATTGGACTCATGGGAGACCACAAGACCCCAGTCACTCAAGACAGTAAAAGCCACAAAGGCTAGACATTCATAAACATTGGTCCCTGTGGGTAATTTCACAACACTAAGAAATTGGAAAATCTAACAGCCCAAAGTAACTGATAAACCCAATGTCAAAGAATGAGCCTTTTCCTATATGGTTAGCTAATTTGAAAAAATTATAAAACCCTTCATTAGAAGCAAAGGGCAGTGTCCCCTTTCCCATCTGGGAGGAGAGACTTCTACTCTGTGAAGTAGCCCTGTTCTTACTTCTATACTTAATAAATATGATGTTTCTTCCTCTAAACAGCTTACTCTTGAATTATTTCTCCTGCAAGGCCAGGAACCTTCTTGTAAGGGGCTGGAGGCCCTCCAGCTTGGCACACAGGCCCATCTGGCATCAGATCCTACAGCAGTCCAAAACCCAGCAATACAAATGCCATTATGTGAGTAGCCCTGTGAATAAACCTCTTCAGCCTGATAATCCGCCCTCTGGACCTATAGATATCTTACTGCATTCTAAGAAATAGGAACAACCAAGGAATCCTACTATATCCTTACTCATTTTTCCACCTATACTAGACAACCACTCACATTGAAAACAATTTTTTAAAAAGGAAAGGGAAAGATAAAGCAATCTTAATTTCTTTTCCATTCAGTCCTTCTCACTGATCAATATGCCATAGGCAGAACATCCATAAAACATGTACATATCTATAAAACGTGTACTTATCGAGAAACAAAAATGGTTTTGCAAGTTTTCTGTAGCAATTTCACTACTGTCCTAAGAATGAGGAGTGCCTGGGTGGCTCAGTCGTGAAGCGTCTGCCTTTGGCTCAGGTCATGGTCCCAGGGTCCTGGAATCAAGCCCTGCATCAGTCTCCCAACTCAGGGGGAAGCCTGCTTCTCCCTCTCCCACTCCCCCTGCTTGTGTTCCCTCTCTTGCTGCCTCTCTCTGTGTCAAATAAATAAATAATAAAATACTAAAAAAAAAAAAAATGAAATGCACACACGTGTGTGAGCTACAAAATACTAATTGTAAAATTTCAGTTATTTCACATATGATTTAAATGCACATATATATGGGGGCTCCTGGGTGGCTCAGGCGGTTAAGTGTCTGCCTTCAACTTTGGTCATGAACTCAGGGACCTGGGATCAAGCCCCACATCAGGCTCCCTGCTCAGCAAGCAGCCTGCTTCTCCCTGTCCCTCCCCTGCTCCCTCTGCTTGTGCTCTCCCTCTCTGTCAAATAAGTAAATATCTTTTTTTAAAAATGCTTGTATATTTGCATTTTAAACTGGCATTGCACAATATGAAGACTAACAGTAAAATTTCTCTCAGTAGTTTAAGATTTTAATATTTTTTAAGATTTTATTATTTGACAGAGAGAGACAGCTAGTGAGAGAGGGAACACAAGCAGGGGGAGTGGGAGAGGAAGAAGCGGGCTCCTAGCAGAGAAGCCTGATGTGGGGCTCGATTCCAGAATGCCGGGATCACGCCCTGAGCCAAAGACAGACGCTCAACAACTCTGCCACCCAGGCGCCCCAAGATTTTAATTTTTTACAAAGAATGACATCAAATTGCAAATTAAAAAAAAAAAAAAAGAAACCATGATCAGTATATAACATTTGGCACAAAACATGATACCTGTTTTATCTATCAGAGTGCTAAAATTATTACTATCATGTTCTGGGATAAAAAGTGGTGCCAGTATACAACAACTATTATTTAACATGGGATGATTAAACTACACAAAATAATAAAACATAAAATTCTGGAAATTAATGAGAATAAATATACCTATTCAATTTGAATATGAAAAGAGATTACAGGAAGAGATGAAAATAAACTGGATAAATTGACATATATTTTTGGAAAGAAAAATGCCAATATTGGAAAGATTATATGTTATATATCATTCTAAATTTTCAAAGAGAATGTGGAGAGTTGCAGAAGCTTTGATAAAACAATACTAATCTCAATTTATAGTAAACCAGAACATATAGCAAAAATGCTATGCAAACACCACTAATGAAATGACACATTGATTGACATTACCTCTAGAAGTGAAATAATGAGAACAGTATAGTATTCTTACATCAACAGAGCTAATGGAGACAAAAATTAATCGATGCCCGAGGAACATGAATCCATATTTTATAAGATAAAACTGGCACTTTTATTCATCAGGAAAACATAACAAAATTTTAGGTTTTTTGGCCATTAGTTTCTGTGTAGAAACTACTCAACTTTGCCATTATACAGCAAAAGTAGCCAGAGACAATACACCAACAAATGAATGGGGCAGTGTTTCAATAAAACTTTATTTGCAAAAACAGTCAGCAGGGTGCAGGGACAATGAAAATGTCAGAGTAGGGAATTTTAAGGAAGCATCACTACAAAGAAAAATGAAAAATCTGCCCAAACTGTCAAAATCAACTCTGTTGAAACACTGAAAACTAGGCAAAGGTTTACAGTAACAAATTGAATTCCTAATCAAGAAAAACACGACTAGAACACAGGAGAGCTTTCCGATGTCTTAATTTGCCTTCCCTCACCACTCTCCCCATATAGAATTAGCTCAAAGAAACAGGTAACGCTTTCAGTGTGAGTTAATCTATGACTGGAGCAGAGTGGATCTTATTCTCAAAATTGAGATTGTTTGTTAGGGGCTATGTGGCAGGTTCCATTAAATATAAAAGAAGACTGTAACAAAGGAATTGAAAAAAATAGGAATAAGAAATACAGAAAAAGATTACCAAATGGCAGAAGCAAGTCCTTTCTAACCAGTAATTACAAAATACAATTACTACAATCAAACAGGTAAAAATGAGCAAAATGGATTTAAAGAAACACGATACATCTAATTGTAGCAAGTGACAAGATTTCATTCTTGTTTATGGCTGAGCAATATTGCATTGCGTGCATATATGTGTGTGTGCATATATGTATATCCATTCTTATTTATCCATTTACCTATTGATGGGTAATTTTGTTGCTTCTGTATCTTTGCTATTGTAAATAATGCTATTACAAACATAGGGGTTCTTACATCTTCTCAAATTAGTGTTCATGTTATTTTGGGTAAATAATAGATTTATTGGATCAGATGGTGTTATTATTTCTAATTTTTAAAGATATTTCCATATAACTTTCCACAGTAACTGTACCAATTTACATTCCCCGCAACAGTTCACAATGGCTCTCTTTTCACTACAACTTTGCCAGAACTTGTTATTCCTTGTCTTTTTGAACTAGCCATTCTGACTGGTGTGAGGTGGTATCTCATTGTGACAACGTGGAGGGACTTAAACGGTATTATGCTGAGTGAAATAAGTTAGACAGAGAAAGACAAATATCATATGATCTCACTTATATGTGGAATCTAAATATAAACAAACAAAAAACAGACTCTTAAATACAGAGAAAAAACTGGTGATTGCTAGAGGGGAGGCAGATGGGGGAATGGAATAAATAGGTGGAGGGAACTAAGAGGTACAAACTTCCAGTTAAAAAAAAAGTAAGTCATGGAGATCAAAAGTACAGTAGAGGGAATATAGTCAATGATGTAATAACATTATAGTGACAAATGGTGACTACAGTGATTGTGAGGAATACTGAGTAATGTACAGAATTGCTGAATCACTATGATATATGCCAGAACCTAATATAACATTGTATGTAAACTATACTTCAATTAAAAAAAAAAAAAATAGGGATTAGCCTGAGCGGCTCAGTCAGTTAAGCATCTGACTCTTGGTTTCGGCTCAGGTCATGATCCCAGGGTTGGAAGACAGAGCCCACATCAGGCTAAACGCTCAGTGCAGAGTCTGCTTGGGTTTCTCATCCTCTCTCTCCCTCATGTGCTCTCTCTCTCAAATAAATAAATATAATATTAAAAAAAAACTTTAGGGATAATACAAATAAAGCAAATAGTTATATTAGTAAATATTGTTGAAATTAACAAAATATAAATTTTGATTTTAGTGATCAATCTATATGCTATTTACAAAAGACTCATTTTAGATCAAAAGAAACAAATAATTTAAGTTCAAAAGAATACAAAAATATATTCTGTAAAAATTATAACCAAGGAGAGCTGCGGTGGCTATACTAAACTATTATAATAGACAAAGGAGGATATTATTTATTGATAAAAAGGTCAGTAATTCCAAAAGATGTAACAATTATAAACTTACATGCAACTAACATACAACTTCAAAATATATGAAGCAAGCATTGTCAGAATTAAAGAGACAGTTCTACAATAACATTTGGAAACTTTAAAGATCCACTTTCAATAATGGATAGACCAGCTATATAGATGAATGAGGAAACAGAAGGCTTACCAACATTATAAAAAAAAACTGGATCTAACAAAAAAACAGAACACTTCCCACAAGAGTACAAGATACCTTCTTTTCAAGTGTACATGGAAGATTCTTCAGGATAAAAATATATTAGGAAACAAAACAAGCATCAATGTATTTAAAAAGATTAAGATCACACAAGTATGGTTTTGGCAACAATAAAATGAAGCTAGGAAAAGTGGGCATTTCACAAATGTGTGAAAATAAACAGGACACTCAAGCAACTAATAGACCGAGGAAGAAATGACACAGGAAATTAGAGAATACATTTTGAAGAATAAAAACATAGTATATATCAAAAAATTTATGGGATGTAGTGACTCACAAGAAAATTTATAGCTGCAAATGGCTACATTAAAAAAAACCCTCAAATCAGTAACCTAATATTATACCTTAAATACAAAACAAGAAAAGCAAACAAAAATCAAAGCTATTGGAATAAAGGAAATAATACAGAGTGGAGATAAACAAAATAGAGAATAGAAAATTAATTGTGGGGGGGAAAAAGTTGGTTCTTTGAGAAGATTGACAAAATTTACATATCTGTAGGGAGAGTGACCGAGAAAAAAAAAAAAATTATTAAAATGAGTAATGAAAATTTGACCATTGCTACCAACCACACAGAAATAAAAACAACTTTGAGAGAATGTTGTGGACACTTGCACACTAGAACACCTAGATGAAAGGAACAAATTGGCAGATACACAAAAAACACCAAAACTGACTTAAGAAGAAATATAAAATCTGAATATACCTATAACAAGTAATGACACTGAACATTGATCACTGTCTCCAGACAAAGGAAAACCCAGGACCACATGTCCTTTTTAGTGAATTCTATCAAATATTTACTTTTTTTTTTAAGATTTTATTCATTTATTTGACAGAGAGAGAGCACAAACAGAGGGAGCAACAGGCAGAGGGAGAGGGAGACGCAGGCTCCCTGCTGAGCAAGGAGCCCAATGCAGGGTTCGATTCCAAGACCCTGGGATCATGACCACAGCTGAAGGCAGATGCTTAACTGACTGAGCCACCCAGATGCCCCTCTATCAAATATGTAAAGAAGAAATAAAACCAATCATCCTCAGAATATTTTAAAAAACAAAACAGAAAAGGAGCTCTTCCTAAATCATTCTGTAGGAGGCCAAAACTACACACACCAGAGCCAATCACAAGAAACGTACTACAACCACGGGCACCTGGGTGGCACAG
>NW_024423319.1:28499335-28519704 GCF_017311325.1 Ursus maritimus
CTAGAGGGGAGGCAGATGGGGGAATGGAATAAATAGGTGGAGGGAACTAAGAGGTACAAACTTCCAGTTAAAAAAAAAGTAAGTCATGGAGATCAAAAGTACAGTAGAGGGAATATAGTCAATGATGTAATAACATTATAGTGACAAATGGTGACTACAGTGATTGTGAGGAATACTGAGTAATGTACAGAATTGCTGAATCACTATGATATATGCCAGAACCTAATATAACATTGTATGTAAACTATACTTCAATTAAAAAAAAAAAAAATAGGGATTAGCCTGAGCGGCTCAGTCAGTTAAGCATCTGACTCTTGGTTTCGGCTCAGGTCATGATCCCAGGGTTGGAAGACAGAGCCCACATCAGGCTAAACGCTCAGTGCAGAGTCTGCTTGGGTTTCTCATCCTCTCTCTCCCTCATGTGCTCTCTCTCTCAAATAAATAAATATAATATTAAAAAAAAACTTTAGGGATAATACAAATAAAGCAAATAGTTATATTAGTAAATATTGTTGAAATTAACAAAATATAAATTTTGATTTTAGTGATCAATCTATATGCTATTTACAAAAGACTCATTTTAGATCAAAAGAAACAAATAATTTAAGTTCAAAAGAATACAAAAATATATTCTGTAAAAATTATAACCAAGGAGAGCTGCGGTGGCTATACTAAACTATTATAATAGACAAAGGAGGATATTATTTATTGATAAAAAGGTCAGTAATTCCAAAAGATGTAACAATTATAAACTTACATGCAACTAACATACAACTTCAAAATATATGAAGCAAGCATTGTCAGAATTAAAGAGACAGTTCTACAATAACATTTGGAAACTTTAAAGATCCACTTTCAATAATGGATAGACCAGCTATATAGATGAATGAGGAAACAGAAGGCTTACCAACATTATAAAAAAAAACTGGATCTAACAAAAAAACAGAACACTTCCCACAAGAGTACAAGATACCTTCTTTTCAAGTGTACATGGAAGATTCTTCAGGATAAAAATATATTAGGAAACAAAACAAGCATCAATGTATTTAAAAAGATTAAGATCACACAAGTATGGTTTTGGCAACAATAAAATGAAGCTAGGAAAAGTGGGCATTTCACAAATGTGTGAAAATAAACAGGACACTCAAGCAACTAATAGACCGAGGAAGAAATGACACAGGAAATTAGAGAATACATTTTGAAGAATAAAAACATAGTATATATCAAAAAATTTATGGGATGTAGTGACTCACAAGAAAATTTATAGCTGCAAATGGCTACA
The DNA here is from genome assembly GCF_017311325.1 of Ursus maritimus. Taxonomy (NCBI): domain Eukaryota; kingdom Metazoa; phylum Chordata; class Mammalia; order Carnivora; family Ursidae; genus Ursus; species Ursus maritimus. The sequence goes on from NW_024423319.1 coordinate 28,500,618, forward strand.
TTAAAAAAAACCCTCAAATCAGTAACCTAATATTATACCTTAAATACAAAACAAGAAAAGCAAACAAAAATCAAAGCTATTGGAATAAAGGAAATAATACAGAGTGGAGATAAACAAAATAGAGAATAGAAAATTAATTGTGGGGGAAAAAGTTGGTTCTTTGAGGAAGATTGACAAAATTTACATATCTGTAGGAGAGTGACCGAGAAAAAAAAAAAAAAAATTATTAAAATGAGTAATGAAAATTTGACCATTGCTACCAACCACACAGAAATAAAAACAACTTTGAGAGAATGTTGTGGACACTTGCACACTAGAACACCTAGATGAAAGGAACAAATTGGCAGATACACAAAAAACACCAAAACTGACTTAAGAAGAAATATAAAATCTGAATATACCTATAACAAGTAATGACACTGAACATTGATCACTGTCTCCAGACAAAGGAAAACCCAGGACCACATGTCCTTTTTAGTGAATTCTATCAAATATTTACTTTTTTTTTTAAGATTTTATTCATTTATTTGACAGAGAGAGAGCACAAACAGAGGGAGCAACAGGCAGAGGGAGAGGGAGACGCAGGCTCCCTGCTGAGCAAGGAGCCCAATGCAGGGTTCGATTCCAAGACCCTGGGATCATGACCACAGCTGAAGGCAGATGCTTAACTGACTGAGCCACCCAGATGCCCCTCTATCAAATATGTAAAGAAGAAATAAAACCAATCATCCTCAGAATATTTTAAAAAACAAAACAGAAAAGGAGCTCTTCCTAAATCATTCTGTAGGAGGCCAAAACTACACACACCAGAGCCAATCACAAGAAACGTACTACAACCACGGGCACCTGGGTGGCACAGTTGGTTAAAGGGCCCCACTCTTGCTTTCATTCAGTTCAGGTCATGATCTCGGTGTCCTGGGATCAAGCCCCTTGTCAGGCTCCGAGCTCAGGGAGGAGTCTGATTAAGAGATTCCCTCACCCTCCACCCCTCCCACCTCTCTCTTTCTCTCTCTCTAAAATAAATCAATCTTTAAAATTAAAAAAAAGACTACTACAACTGATATCCCTTATGAATATAGTCAAAAAAACCTCAACAAAATATGATCAAGCCAAATCCAGAAACAAAGTAAAAGGTTTATTATGATCAAGTGGGATTTATCTCAGAAATGCATGGGTAGTTCAACAGATGAAAATTAGACCCTATAAGATATCATATTAATAGAATAAAGGGAAAAAAATCACATGATCATGCCAATTAATAGAAAAAAATAATATGTCAAATTCAGCAATCTTTCACACTGAAAGCACTCAAAAAACTAGGAGTGTAAAAGAATTTATGTAATATGATAAAAGGCATCTATGGAAAACCCACCGATAACATAATATTCAAAGGTGAAAGACTACAAGCTTTCCTCCTAAAATCAGGAAAAAGACAAAGATGCCCAGCTTTGCCATTTCTAGTTAATATTCTACTGGAAGTTCTAGACAGAGAAATTATATAGGAAAAGGAAGTAAAGCTCACCCAAAGTGAAATGAAAGAAGCAACAATATAATTGCAGGTTACCTGATCTTATATATAGGAAATTCACACAAACAATCAAAATTATTAGAGCTAATAAATGAATACAGACAAGTTACAGGATATAAGATCATTGGACAAAATAACTTATATTTCTATACATTAGCAAAGAACAATCTGAAAAGGAAAGTCAGGAAAAATAATTCCATGTTCAGTGGCACCAAAAATAATGGATAATACAGAAAGACTGCTTTATATGTGTGAAGTTTCCCTTTGGGGTGATGAGAAACTTCTGGGACTAGACACAGGTGATGGTTGCACGTTACCATGATGATGCTTTATGCCAGTGAATTGCATACTTTAAAATGGCTAAAACTGTCCATTTTATCTTATATGTATTTTGCCAGAATAAAAAGTTGATAGTATATGCTATGTCAAGTGTAATTATCAGCTAATACTGACCACAAGATGAACACCTTTACAATAGAAATAAAATGTAAAAAAAGGGGGATTTTGAAATTTTGGGTTTCTCCTTTTCCTTCTTTTTAAGCTTACATGTAAGAGAATGTAATATTTAGACTTAGATTTTAATCAAATGCTTAGACATATGTTAATTTTCAAACTATTAATGCTTTTGCACATTTAACAAAAAATAATCAGTAGGTGAGATTTAGCCTATGGGTCATACTAAGGTGAACCCTGATTAACAAAATAGAGATACGATCTATCAAAAAAATAAGGGGTGCCTGGTTGGCTGAGTTGGTAGAACATGTGACCCTTGATCTTGGGGTTGAAAGTTCAAGTCGCACGTTGGGTGCAGAGGTTACTTAAAATTAAATTAAAAAAAAAGAAAAAAATAAAACTTGATCGGAAAACATGGAATATTTAAACTGTTAATTTAAGTACTTGAAGTTTAATTATTTAAAAATTTTAGTTTCCTACCCAAAGGTGACAATTTAGTAAATATCACATAGTTAGAAAATTATAGATCTAAAATCAAACCCACCCCAAATGATAAAATGCATAAATATAATTCTACTAAAAAAACCTGAAAAATGGCAATAAAGAATAGGCCAGATATTAGATATCAAAATATGAATATATGATGACAAAAGCTACAAAAATCAATACTTAGGAAACTTCAATTCCAAAAAATATGGAAAATTGAAAACTCACATTATTTAAAAGAAAGCAAAAGTCTAGATAAAATATTGCAAATATTTATATTAACATAGTTGCACTGACAAGGAAGTAAGCATACTTTCAAATGAATAAAAGAAATGAAGAATATGAAAAGTTAATGTAAAAAGAATTCCTATTGAGTAAATCAAAAATAGCAAAAATCATAAAATTGAAAAATCATTATTTTGCAAACAGTAATGAAAACTGAAATTTGGGCAATAATTATCAATGGAAATTTTACAATGACTGGCATCACCTAAACTCGCCGGTAAATGTTAGGGCCACTAAAAGTCGAAGTGCAGATATTATGTGCCTCTTGATGTGATACAATATATAAAGGAAAGCATTGAACCAAATATACAATATGGACTGTAATTATACAGGATACTCTGGTTTTATGAACCAATAAATAGCAAAAAATGCAAAGAGAATCTGATTTGGTCCAATTTGAAAGAGGCTTAAAATAACATAATACAACAAAAATCATCTTCAATGAATATGCCTTACATGGATCCTGATGGAAACAAATCAACTATAAAACAAATAAATATTAGACAATAAAGGAAATTTGCATATCATCATGGAGTTAGATACTATTAAGGAACAAAAGTTAATTTTCTTAGTCATTTTGGCAATGTTAAAGAAAAAAAAATACCCTGCACTTTTGTGTTTTATTTTGTTTGGCAATATATACTGAATTACTTGCTTGGAGGGATAAACGACATCTGAGATTTGCTTAAAATAATACTAGCAAAAAATCACAAAGAGGACACAGATAAAATAAGTACAACAAAATGTTCATTGTTTTTGAAGGTGTTTAATGTTACCTTGGAATTTGTTGGACGTTCTGCATTTGTGTAAATGTGAAAAATCTCTTAATAAAGTTATATTAAAATAAATATATAAATAATAATATATAAAAGGAGAAAATGAAAGCATACAAACCAACAACACTTTATTTTTAAAATAGTAGGCAGATTTGAAATATAAATTAATGTTCCTGGAAAGATAAAATGTAATCAATACAGTCAGATATCAGATGATATACAGATAAAGAGAAAAGTCATGAACTAGAAAATAATCAAGGGAAATGAACCAAATGCAACACAGAGATAAAGTGGCATAGGAATGACAGAGATAAGAAAGATTGATTGAGATGACCCAAAAGACATTCTGAAACAGGAAAAGAAATTGAGGGAAAGAAAATAATAAAAGTGATAATGGGCGAACATTATTGAAAAGTAGTGAAAGTCTCACTCAGATATCTTTACGAAAATGATCCTAATTAATATTTTTATTTTTTCAAGATTAGTTATTTATTTATTTGAGAGACAGAAAGGAGAGCAGGCAGGAGAGAACACAAGTTAGGGGGAGGAACAGAGGGAAACAGAGAAGCAGGCTCCCCACTGAGCAGGGAGCCCAATGCTGGCTGGATCCCAGGACCCTGGGATCACAATCTGAGCTGAAGGCAGACACTTAACCAACTGAGCAGCTCATGTGTCCCCTAATTAATAGTTTTAAAACAAAAACAATCCACGGGACACCAGACTAGACCTTAAGAATATAAAATTTTTAAAAATATATTTTTTAAAACAAAGAAAAATCACTGACATATTGCCCACCAAGAAATAACAACGAAACTGACAGCAGTCATCTCCATAGCAACAATATAGCCTGTAGGCAAAGACATACTATTCTCAACTTGCTGGGAAAAAAATTGCAATCCTGAATTTCGTAACTTGTTAAATTACTCTTCGACAACAAAGTTAAAGGAAGAAAAATACTGAAATGAGAACACAGGAATGAAAGATAAATTGTTAAGAAAATAAATTGATAAAACACAGGAGTAAATTAAAAGCTCTGGATAATTTTGAGGGTATACTACTAAAACATAGGGACGTAGAATGATTGAAGGTAAAAAAATTGAATAAAATAATATCAGAGTAGTAATTACCAAAAGAACACACATGTAGCTATATTAATACTAATAAAATAGGTTTCTGGGAAAAAGGCATTATTAAAGGTAAAGATGATCAATGCCTGATAAAAGAAAAATAATTAACCAGTTAGATATAAGCATTATAATCTTGTATTTATGTAACAAAAGACCCAAAAGATGTAACGTGAAAAATAAATTTTGTAGGAATTGGCAAATGTACAATCATAGTGGGAGCATCTAACACTCTGCTCTCAGGTTTGATAGATTAAAAAAGTAAAAGAAGGAAAAAAATATAAAACTGTTATACCAAATAAAGTTAGGATACATTATTCCTAAGCATATAAGGAACATTTTTGGAATTGATCACATTCTACCATGCTTTGTCCAACAGAACTTGCTGCCACAAGGAAAACGTTCTGTTCAATTCAGCAGCTCCTAATCATATGTGGATTTAGAGCAGTAATGACATGACCACTGTAACTAATTAATTTTTAAATTGTATTTAATTTTATTTAATGCAAATTTAAATGGCAGGACTTCGCTTTTCATCTAAATTCAATTTTAATTAGCCTAATGTGTGCAGTAGAGATCATCACCACAACTCAAAATTTAGCAAATATCAAAGAATGGGTATCATAAAGATGATGTTTTCTTACCAGAATAAAACTATGTTACCAATCAATAATAAAAAGATAATTTGTAAAACCACCATATTTGAGAAAGCAAAATATTTACAAATAAAATATCAGCTGAAAGGGTAAGCACAAATGGAATAATAATCCAGTTTTTAAATTAATGATAAAAAATACATATAAAAGATTGATTTCTGACTTTTATCAAGACTGAATGGAAAACTTATAAAGGATTATATTACCAAAAAAATGAGAATTAAATATGAATGAGTTAAGCCTGCAAGTCAATGATATAGAAATGAGACAATACAGAACAATGAAAGAAAGAAGTAAACAGAGGTTATATGACAAATAAGTATAATAAATAAAAATGATAAAATACAGAGTATAAAAACCAATCTCATTCTGTGTAAAGAATAATAGATGGAACAATGTTAACACTTAACAACAAAAAAGAAAATGTGTAATTAAATCATAGTAGAAAGGAAAATAAGACATATAACCATACATATCATAAAGTCTTTAAAAATTTTAAGGTAATATATTAATCCTTTTTTATTTGAAAACTTTAATAAGAATTTTTAAAAATTTGTAGAAAAATTGGCATCTCAAAATATAATCAAGAAAAAGCAGAAAATCCAAACTTGATTATGACTATTAAAAACTGGGCCCCATTGACCATTTTGCGCACATACCCAGATAACCATTCGGCCCAATGAAAAACCCAATCCAGTGACTGGGCCACTTGGGTCATAGACGATGACGGCTCATGTATACCACCACAACTGATCTTATATAGACAGAAAATATTAAAGACTCAAAAAACAGGATTAATCAAAAAATTAAGTAAAGCTATAGGACAAAAAGATCAGCATACAGAATTCATTTATGTTCCTCTATACTAATAATAAAATATTTGAAAAAGAAATAAAGAAAACTATCCAATTCACAATAACTTGAATTAAAACACTTAGGAATAAATTTAACAGGGGAAGTAAAAGCTCAGGACACTGAAAACCATCATATGACTTATGATGAAAATCATGAGGCTATTCAATGAGCAGCAAATAAATGGAAAGACATTCTACATTCATGGACTGAAAGAATTAATATAGTTAAAATGTCTCTATTACACTAAGCAACCTATAGATTCAATGCAAAACCTATAAAAATTCCAATGACATTTTTCACAGAACAAAAAAAAGAACTATGGCTGATGTCAAAGAGGTTATGGCCTGTGTTCTCCCAGAGGATTTTGATGGTTTCCTGTCTTACATTTAGGTATTTCATACATTTTGAAATTATTTTTGTGTATGGTGTAAGAAAGTGGTCATTTCATTCTTTTGAATGTTGCTGCCCAGTTTTCCTGACATTATTTGTTGAAGAGATTGTCTTTTTTACATTGGACACTCTTTCCTGTTTTCTCGAAGAATAGTTGAGCATAGAGTTGAGGGTTTATTTCTGGGTTTTCTATTCTGCTCCATTGATCTGTACCTGTTTTTGTGCCAGTACCATTCTGTCTTGATAACTAAAGCTTTGTAATATAGCTTGAAGTCTCAAATTGCTTTGCCTATACGGGGTCTTTTGTGGTGCTGTACAAATATTAAGATTGTTTGCTCTGTGAAAAATGCTTGTGGTATTTTGACAGGCATTGCATTAAATGTGTAGAATACTTTGGGTAGCACAGACATTTTAATGATATTCTTCCAATCCATGAGCATGGAATATTTTTCCATTTCTTTGTGTCATCTTCGATATCTTTTGCAAGTGTTTTATACTTTTCAGAGTACATATCTTTTACTTCTTTGCTGAGATTTATTCCTAGGTATCTTATAGTTTTTGGTGCAATTGTAACTGAGAACGATTCCTTGATTTCTTTTTCTGCTGCTTCATTATTGGCACATAGAAATGCAACAAATTTCCATACATTGATTTGTATCCTGTGACTTTACTGAATTTGTATCAGTTCTAGCACTTTTTTGGTAGATGCTAAAAATTTGTATAGAACCATAAAAAGATGCCTGGGTGGCTCAGCTGGTTAAGCGTCTGCCTTCGGCTTGGGTCATGAACCCAAGGTCCTGGGGTCAAATCCCACATTGGGCTCCTTGCTCAGCGGGGAGCCTGCTTTTCCCTCTGCATTTGCTCCCGCTTGTTCTCTCTCTGTCTGTCTCGCAAATAAATAAAAAGTTTAAGAAAAGGGAACCATAGAAGACCCTGAATAGCAATCCTGAGAAAGAACAATGCTGGAAGCATCATACTTCCTCACGTCAAACTGCACTACAAAGATACAGTAAACAAACAGCATGATACTGGCATAAGAATGGACACATAAACCAAAAGAACAGCCTCAAGACTCAAGAAATAAACCAAGAGACATAGAGCCAACTAATATTTAACAAGGGACCCAAGAACACTCAATGCAAAAAAGATAATCTCTTCAATAAATGGTATTGGGAAAACTGGATAATCGCATGCAGAAAATTAAAATTGGACTCCTCTCTTCTACAACTCACAAAAATTAACTCAGAATGGATTGAATATTTAAACATAATACTTGAAATGATAAAAATCCTGGAAGAATACACCGGGATACTTGACATTGCTCTTGGTAATGATTTTTTTGGATAGGACAAAAAAAGCATGAACAACAAAAACAAAAATTATCCAGTGGGTCTACATCCACCTAAAACAAGTGTCTTCATGGCAAAGGAAACCATCAACAAAATTAAAAGGCAACCAACGTAACGGGAGAAAATATTTGCAAACTATATGTCTGATAAGGGGTTAATATATAAAATATATAAAGAAATCAATAAGAAAACCCACCAATCATATTAAAAAATAAGCAGAAGAACTGAATAGAGATTTTTTCCAAGGAAGACATACAAATGGCCAACAGTTGCATGAAAAGATTCTCAACATTACTAATCATCAGGGACATGCAATCAAAATAACAATGAAATATAACCACATCTCTTGTTGTTGGAAAAGATGCAAAAAGAATGGGGTGTCTGGGTGGCTCAGTTGTTGAGCATCTGCTCAGGTCCTGATCCTGGCATTCTGGGATCAAGCCCCACATCCGGCTCCCTGCTCAGCGAGAAGCCTGCTTCTCCCTCTCCCACTCCCCCTGCTTGTGTTCTCTCTCTCTTGCTGCCTCTCTCTGTCAAATAAAAAAATAAAATATTTAAAAAAAGAGGTAAAAAGAAGGAAACACTTGTCCACTGTAAGTGGGAATGTAACTGGTATAGCCACTATGTGTAACCTAATAGTGGCGTCTATAAGAATTAATAATAGAACTACCATATGATCCCAGAATCGTACTTTTGGGTATATATCAAAAGGAAATGAAAACAGTGCATGAAAATACCTACACTGTCATGTTTATTGTAACATTATTCACATGTTTATTGTACATTATTCCACAAGAATATATATGTATATATCACACACAACAAAATATTATCCACCCATGAGAAAAAGGAAATTCTACCATGTGCAACAACATGGATGGCCCTTTAGAGTGTTCAGATAAGTGAGATTATTCAGAAAGAGAAAGAAAAATAGCGTATGGTATCACTTATCTGTGAAATTTAAATTAACCAAACTCAAAGAAAGACGAAACAGAATAGTGCTTACTGGGGACGCTGGGAAAGAAGAACTGGAGAGATGATTTTCAAAGGGTACAAAGAGGCACTCAGAAAATGATTAAGTTCTGGGAACCTAAGGCACAGCATTTTGATTGCAGTTTGAAACTATATGTATTTGAAAGTTGCTGAAAACAGTTGATCTTAAATGTTCTCAACACAAGAAAAAAATAATTATGTGACACACTGGAGGTGACAAATAACACTACAGCGATAGTCATACAGCAATCTGGAAGTATATCAAATCAATATGCTGTACACCTTAAACTTACAATATATTATATGTCAATTATATCTCAATCTAAAAGTAGTCTGTCAGTGAATTTCTCAGCAGAAACCTGGCAGGCCAAAAAAGAGAAGGATGATATATTCAAAGTGCTGAAAGAAATGAACTGCAAGCAAACAATACTATAATTTGCAAAATTCTCTTTGAAAAAGGAGCGATAAAGAATTACCATTTCAAAAAAAAAATGAGGGAGTTCACCACTAGATATGGCATACAAGAAGTGCTAAAGGGAGTTCTTTAATTTGAAATAAAAGGGCTGTAAACTGCAACATGAGAACATAGGAAAGTATAAATCACACTGGTAAAGGATATATAGGTAGATACAGAATAATATAATACCATTATGTTAGTGTATATATCACCTTTAACCCTGGTGTAAAAATTAAGACACAAAGTACTAAAAATAACTGTAACTAAAATAATCTATTAACAGACATATAAAATGAAAGATGAAAATTGTGACATCAAGTAAGTTAGAGTGGGGGTGTAAACATGTACACTTCATGTAAGCAATTAGGTTGTTATTAGCTCAAAATAGACTTATACCTAATGATGTTTTACATAATCTTCAAGGTAACTACAAAGACAATACGTAAAGGCACAAAGGGAAAGAGAAAAAAACCAAAGTATATCAATGCAGAAATTCATGAAATCATAAAGGAACACAGCACAAAAGAAGAAAGGAATGAAAGAACTGTAATAACCGAAAGAAAACAACAAAATGGCAGAATCACCTATTTGTGCTTTACAATATCTTTAAATGTAAATGAACGAAACTCCACAAGCAAAAGGCAAAGTGGCTGAATAAATAAGAGAACAGAATAAAACTATATGTTGTCTACAAGAAATATATTTTAGATTTGAAAACACATATAGGATGAAGGTTAAGGAATGGAAAAGAGATTCCATGGAAATGTAAAAATAAGATAGCACAGGACAGGGGAAGCTTTATCAGACATAATAGACTAGTTGAAAAATTATCACGAAAGACAACATTGGTCACTATATAATGACCTAAGTGCCAATTCCATAGGAAGATATAATGATTACAAATATATACGCACTCAACGTCAGAGTACTTAAAAGATCACACAATATACTGATGGACCAGAAGTGGAAAACGCAAAACTACATTAAGAAACGTCAATATTCCACTCTAAATAATGGTTAAATCGTCCAGACAGAAATCAATAGGGAAAGAGCACATGTGAACAACACTGAAGACCAAAGAGAAATAAGAGATATGTAACTGAACATTTCACCCAAAAGAAGAAAAATATTCTTCTCCAGCACACATACATGGAACATTTTGCACAATGCTCTGACAACAAACAAAACCTTAACAAATTTTAGAAGATTGAAATCCTCACAATTATCTTCTCTGACCACAATGTAATAAAATTAGATTCAAATAACATATGGAAAATCGGAAAATTCAAAAATATATGGGAATTAAACAAGTTCTTAAAAACCAGTAGATCAAAAATGATACCAAAAAGGAAATCAGAAACTATTTGGAGACAAATAAAAACTACAATTTAATATACCAAAACTTATTAGGTATAACAAATGTACTTCTAAAAGGAAAGCTCATGGTGATAAGCTTATGATTAACTTATGATTAACTCCTACATTAAAGAAATATCTCAAATAAATAACCAACTTTGTACCTCAAAGAAGTATAAAAATAAGAACACATTAAGCCCAACATTGGCAGAAAAAAAGGAAATAATAAAGAGTGTAGGAGAAATAAAATACAAATCAAAAACAAAACAAAAAAATGACAAAACTAAGACTGGAATTCTTGAAAAGTTAAATTCATATCATTACTATAAAACAAAGAGAGAAGACTCCAATAAATAAATCAGAATTAAAAGAACAGACATTAAAACTAATGCAACATTAGTTTAAAAAGATCACGAGGGGGGTGCCTGGGTGACTCAGTTGGTTAAGCATTCCACTATTGATTTCGGCTGGGTCAGGATTTCAGGGTTCTGGGATCAAGCCCCACTACGGGTTCCTTGCTCAGTGGGGAGTCTGCTGGAGATTCTCTCTCTCCCTCTGCCCCTTCTCCCTGCTTTCTTATTCTTTCTCTAAATCTCTCTCTCAGATAAATAAATCTTTGAAAAAACTTTAAAAAACTAAAAAGACCATGAGAGACTATTATTAACAATCAAGTGACAAAAAAATTGGATAACTGAAAAGAAGTGGACAAATTCGTAGAAACATACAATGTACCAAGAATGAATGGAGAAGAAATATTAAAAAGACCAATAACAAAGAAAGAGATTTAATCAGTAATCAAAAACCACCCAACAAAGAAAATCCCAGAATAAGATAGCTTCATGGGTGAATTCTACCAAATATTTACAGAAAAATTAACAACAATTTTCCTTATAATTTTTCAAAAACTAGAAGGAATGCCTACAAACTCATTTTATGAGGCCATCATCACTCTGATATTTAAACCAAAACATCACAAGAAAAGAAACTATAGACCAATATGCCTGATGAACACAGATGGAAAATTCTCAATAATACACTAGCAATCTGAATCTAACAGCGCATTAAAAAGATCATACACTGAGACCAAGTGGGATTATCCTTGGAATGCAAAGATAGTTTAACATACGCATCCATCGGTATGATAAAGCACATTAACAAAATGAAGGTGAAAAATCACCTGATCATTGAGATTCAGAAAAAGCATTCTTCAAAATGCAAGCCTTTTGTAATAAAATCTCTCAACAAAATAGGCATAGGAGGAAATTATCTCCACACAATAAAGGAAATATATGAACTCCAAAGCTAAGATCATTATGTAATGGTGAAAAACTGAAAGATTTTGCTCTAACAAAAGGAACAAGGTAAGGATGTCTATGCTAGACAGATCTTTTCAATATAGTATTAGAAGTTCTTGCCAGAAAATACAGGAAATGAAAATAGTGTTAACCAAATTGGAAAGAAGAAATAAAATTGTCCCTTTATGCAGATGACATGATCTTATATATTGGAATCCCTAAAGACTCCACAAAAAAACAGAACCAAAAAATAAATCCAGTGCAGTTGTAGGATATGAAATCAGCACACAAAAAACAGTTCTATTTCTATAAAGTAACATTAAACTATCATAAGAGGAAAACAAAAACCCCATTTAAAATGTCAACTAAAAGTTGGAATAAAATGATTAGGAATACACTTAACTAAGGAGATGGAAGGTTTGTACACTGAACACTATAAAATACTGATGAAAGAAGTTTAACAAGACACAAATAAATGGAAGACATTCCATATTCATGGATTGAAAAAATTCATATTAGAAAATCCATATTACACAGGCAAGCTCCAGAATCAATGTAATCCTCATGAAAGTCCTAATGGCTTTTTTTTTTTTTCTTTTTTACAGAATAAGAAAAAAAAAATCCTAAAACCTATATGAAACCACAAAAGCAAAAGTGATTTTAGGCACAAAGAACAAAACTAGAAGCATCACACCTCCTGATTTCATAATATTTTATAAAACAACAATAATCAAAACACTGCAGTACTGGCATAAAAGCAGACACGTAGACCCGTGGAACCCACAGACCTATGGAGCCCAGAAATAAACCCACACATATATACACATATACCCATACATCTATTATACAGTCTCTACAACAAATGGTGCCGGAAAAACAGCATGTCCATATGTAAAAAAATCAAATTGAACCCGTAACTTGCACCAAAGAAAAAAGCAACTCCAAGTGGATTACAGAATTAAACATAGTACCTAAAACTATAAAACCCAAAGAAAACATAGAGTAAAAGCTTCATGGCATTGGTCTTGGCAATGATACCTTGGATAAAATAATAAAAGTAAAGACAAAGGCAAAAATAGACAAATGGGATTATAGCAGACTAAAAATTTTCTGCATAGCAAAGCAAACAATCAACAAATGAAAATGCAACCTATGAAACAGGAGAAAATATTTAGAAGCCATATATCTGATAGAGAGTTAATATTAAAGACATTAGTAATTCATGCAAATCAACAGCAAAAGGAAAAATATTCCAATTTAAAATGGGATGAATAAGCTAAATTAATATTTTTCCAAAGAAGACATACCAATGGCCAAAAGGTATATGAAAAAGTGCTCAACATCACTAATCAGGAAAGTGCAAATAAAAACCACAAATGTGATACCAACTCACATATATTAGGCTGCCCACAATCAAAATAACAGTAGATAGCAAATGTTGCTGAGTATGTGAAGAAAAGGAAATACTTGAACACTGTTAGTGGGAATGTAAATTGGCATAGCCATGATGAAAAAAATAACATGGAGGGGCTTCCAAAAATTAAAAATAGAACTACCATATGGTCCAGAAATCCCATGTGTGAGTATATATCCAAAGAAACTGAAATCCACATCTTGAAGAGACATCTGCATTTCTACATTCACTGAAGCTTTGTGCAAAATAGTCAAGACAAGGAAGCAACCTAAATAGCCATTGACAGGTGAATAAAGAAAAGTGCTATTTACGTACAAGTGAATATTATTCAGCCTTAAAAAGAAGGAAATCCTGCTGATTGTGACAACATAAATGATTCTGGAAGACATGCTAAGTGAAATAAGATAACAGACAGCAAATACTAAATGATCCTACTTATATAAGCAATCTAAAACAGACCCACTCATAGAAGCAGAAAGATGATTGGTGCTTAGAAGGGGAGAGGATTCGGTGAAAAAACCTGGAAATGTTGGTGAAAAGTAAAGATGCATTTACAGAGGATGAATATGCCTTACAGATTTCCTGTACAGCATAGTTAACCACATTATACTGTATACTTAAAAATTTAATATGGTAGATCTTGGGTTAAGAGTTCTAACCAGAAAGAAAAAAAAATGAGGAAATTAGTGAAGCTGCTGATGGATATAGTGATGACACTGTGGTGATTGTTTCATAGGAGTATACATAGCTCCAAACTCATCAAGTTGCATACGTTAAAAACATAGAACTTTGTGGATGTCAGTCATTCGTCAATAAAGTGTAAAAAAAACATAATAAATTGTTAGTAATTCTTATGTATCTGCTAGACCAAAATAAAACAAGATTTGTATTTTTTGCCTCAAAAGTTATACCACTCAATAAGGGACCAGGTAACCTAAATCTTATAAAGAAGTTCAAGGATGAGAGGAAACACTATTTTATTATGGTAGTATTATATAGTTTAATCCTAGCATCGAGTGAAACTAGCTATGATAGAATAAAGGTAATTTATTAGAAAACCTTACTTATGAATATTGTTGAAAAAATCTAAAGAAAATATAATACAATATGTTAAAATGATAGTACATTATGAGTAATTAGAGTTTATTTAGGAAATGACAATAATTTAGAGTAAATAAAATTATTTAAAGTAATTTACTTTAACAATAAACTTAAAAACAATAAAACATATCTTCATCTCAGTAGATGGAGGAAGACATTTCAGATAAATTCAGCAGTCATTAAATTCTGGAAGAACATATGAATGGAAGAAACATTCCTTATCAGCAAAAGGTATCTACATCAAACCATTAAATATAATACTATGTCAAATTTATCAATAAAAGTTATAAATCTGGGGCGCCTGGGTAGCTCAGTAGTTAAGCATCTGCCTTCAGCTCAGGGTGTGATCCTGGAGTCCTGGGATCGAGCCCCACAGCAGGCTGCTCCGATGGGAGCCTGCTTCTTCCTCTCCCACTCCCCCTGCCTGTGTTCCCTCTCTCGCTGGCTGTCTCTCTCTCTGTCAAATGAATAAATAAAATCTTTAAAAAAAAAAAAAGTTATAGGGGCGCCTGGGTGGCACAGCGGTTAAGCGTCTGCCTTCGGCTCAGGGCGTGATCCCGGTGTTATGGGATCGAGCCCCACATCGGGCTCCTCCACTATGAGCCTGCTTCTTCCTCTCCCACTCCCCTGCTGTGTTCCCTCTCTCACTGGCTGTCTCTATCTGTGTCGAATAAGTAAATTAAAAAATCTTAAAAAAAAAGTTATAAATTTAAGTTATAAATCTCAGAAAATGAGGAAAACATTTATGGAAGAATGTATAAAAATTTTATTGTTTTAAAATACATTTTTTAAAAGGAAAAAAAAACCAAGTTTGTGAACAGAATTATTCCATATCATAAAGATGTCTCTTTTTCTGAAATTTATCTAAAAATTCAATGAAGTTTAAACAAACCTAAATCATTTTTTATGGGAACTTAAAAAATGGTTCCCAAGCCTACATAGAAAAAGGGCAAAGGGAAAGAAAATAAAATAATTTTTAGAATTACAAAGTGGGGCTTTACAAGCTCTTACTAATAACAGCTAACATTTACTTAGCATATCCTATTTGTTTGGCACTCTTCCAAGTACTTCAAATATATTAACTCATTTATTTCTCATACTTCTTTTTCAGAAAAAGAATCTGGGCTATGGAGAAGTTACATTATTTTTCAAAGGGCGAATAATAGGCAGGAGCGGATATGAACATGGGCACTCTGCATTTTGAGTTTATATTCTTAATGATTCTTTTGATACTTCCTTTCATCATGGCTTCCTAGAAAACGTAATAAGGTAGTGTGGTATTTGGCATAATAAATGATATATTGTCCAACGGAAGAGTTCAAAGACGACAATAAAAGTCAGTGGAATTGCATGTAAAGCTCTATATACAGAGCTGGCACAATGAGTTATGCATGAAGAAAAAATAGAAATCGATCCCCCGTGCTCACCATGTATTACCGTAAATCAGTATCTGGCAAAGTAGAAACATAAATGTAAAAATTAAACTTAAATGTTTACAAGAAAACACCCATTCATGACAAAGACTTTCAACAAAAAAGAAATAAAGGGGAAATTTCTCTACTTGATAAAGAACATCTCCAATAAACCAAAAGATAACATTATACTTAATGGCAAGAACCTAGATGCATTCCCCCTAAGATCAAGAACACAAAAAGCATGTTTCTTTTCATTACTCATATTCAACAGCATAGCGAAAGACCTACCTAATACAATAAGAGAAGGAAATAAAAGGTTCATCAACTGGGAAAGGAAAAAATAAAACTGCCTTTGTTTGTAGATGACATCACTGTCAATATCGAAAATGCCTTAAGTCAACAAAAACCTTCTGGAACTAGTAAGTAATTTCAGAAAAGATAAACCTGTAGGAAGAAAGGTCAACTGCTTTCCTGTGTAACAGCAATAAACAATTGAAATTTGAAATTTAAAAATACAATATTTACATTAGCACTAAAGAAAAAAACCTTAAGCATAAATACAAAATAAGCACAAAGTCTATGTGAGGAAACTACAAAACTCTGATAACAAAAATGAAGTAAGATCCAAATAAATGGAAATATATTCCATGTTCATGTACAAGAAGACTCAATAGCATTAAGAAGTGAATTTTTCTCAATGTCACCTATAGATTCAAAGCTGTACCAATCAAACTATCAACAAGTTAATTTGCTCAGTTAGATAAATTGATTCAATGTTGTATGGACAGGGAAAAGAGCCAGGGTAGCCAAAACAATACTGAAAGAAAAGGAAAAAATAAGAGGACTAAAACCATCCAACCAGAAGATTTGCTATAAAGCCACAGACATTATGGTATTAGTGAAAAAAGACATCAATACAACCATACACAAAGCCCAGAACAATACAACATAAACACAGTCAACTGATCTATGGGAGCACAAATAATCATTTCAACAACAGTGCTGGACCAAGTAGACACTCACATGCAAAACAATAAATATAGGCACAGACCTTAAATTTTTCACAAAAATTACTCAAAATGGATCACAGATCTAAATCAACTAAACCTGAATAGGGGATCTAAATGCAAACCACAAAAGTTTTAGAAGGTAACAGAAGGGAAAAATGCAGGTGATGTTGAGCTGAAAAATGACTTCCTTATTTACTTATTTATTTTACCTCTTCGTAACTGACAAAAATGAGGAAAAAAAAAAGTCAAGATGTCCAATAGGTCAGTGGATACACAAACACCAGTACATTCATACAGTGGAATACTATTTGGAGATAAAAAATAATGAGCTAACGAACCATGAAAAGATATGGACGAAACTTCAATATACATGGCTAAGTTAAAGAAATCACTTTGAAAAGGCCATACACCGTATGATTCTAAATACATGACATTCTGAAAAAAGAAAATTTGCAAAATTTACTCTCTTATACATAGAGTAAAACTACTGGTCCCCAGGGTATGGTGGAAGGGATGGAGGGATGAATACGGGGACCACAAGTTATTTTTAAGTCAGTAAAACGTGTCTGCCTGATATTCTAATGCTTTTTAAATGTGGGAATGGATTTGTCAAAACCCATAGAACTATACAACACAAGTGAAAGACCTAACATAAACTATGCAGCTTATTTAATAATAATTTCTCAATATTGATTCATTAATGGTAACAAATGTATACAGTAATGCCAAAACATTTATAATGGTGAAGACTGCGTGGATGTGGAGGGGAGGTGGCATATGGGAACTCTCTTTAGAAATTACAGAAAAGAATACGTACAGTTGGAAAAGATTTCTTTAATAAAATTGAGGAAATCACAACCAATTAAAAAACAACATTGATATAATTTATGTCCCTAAATTTGAACATTATTGTATAGCAAAAATATCACACGTACAATAAAAACAAAGCATAGCCTGACAGAACACATCAGTTTATTCTACACAAATGCTTCCACAAAAAAAAGAATAAAAAAAAAAAAAAGAAAAGAAAGAAAGAAAAGGAAGAAAAGAAAGGAACAGAAAAGAAAAATAAATTAAAAAATTTTTCTAACATAAGGTAGGGTAGACCTATTAAAATAGCAAGGGCCTTGGGACGCCTAGGTGGTTCAGTCAATTAAGCATCTATCTGCCTTTGGCTCAGGTCATGATCCCAAGGTCCTGGGATCAAGCCCCACATCGGGCTCCTTGCTCAACATGGAGCCTGCTTCTCCCTCTGTCTGCCACTTCCCCTGCTTGTGTTTTCCCTTTTAAATATTTAAATAAAAAAATAAAATATTTTTTTAAAAAATAGCAAAGGCCAGAGAAAATATAATTCTTGAATGGGAGAAAGTGTCATTTCCCACGAGAATTTTTTTTTTATTTTGAACAAATTCAAGAGAATATACAGCTTGACCTTGACCTAGGTCTGTTGCATGAGGAAGAAGGAAAAAGCTAAGCAAAAAGACCCTTAATAAAATATCAGAAAAGAATATGGGAGTTCCATAAAAAGTTAAACAGAGCTACTTATCTTTAAAAAACGTTTTATTTATTTATTGGATAGATGGGAGGACAGGGCTGGAGGGAAAGAGAGAGAGATAATATCAAGCAGACTCACTGCTGAGTAGGGAGCCCATTGCAGGACTCAAGCTCATGACCCTAAAATCATGACCTGAGCCCAAATCAAGAGTCAGATGCTTACCCAACTGAGCCATCCATGCACCCCAAAAAGAATGACTTTTTATTACAAAGCAATTAAATTTGTGATTATGTACCCAGTACAACCCAATACCCAAAACGTCTCTACAAATAAACTGCACACCCATATACAAAGGAGCATTATTCATAATAGCCAAAAGGTAGAAATATCAGAAATGCCCATCAAGTAATGAATGGATACACAAAATGTGGCATATCCATAGAACAGAATATAAAGTACTGATGACCGCCACGATATGGACTTCGAAAACATCCTATGTGGAAGAAGCAAGGCCTGAAAGGTCACATATTGCATGATTCCATTTATATAAAATGTTCAGAATAGACAAATATATGGACTAAAAGTTGTTTAGTGGTTACCACAGGATAGGTGTAGGGGAACTGGAAAATACCTGAAAATGGTTACCAGG
>NW_024423319.1:28519714-28522405 GCF_017311325.1 Ursus maritimus
ACAAATAATCATTTCAACAACAGTGCTGGACCAAGTAGACACTCACATGCAAAACAATAAATATAGGCACAGACCTTAAATTTTTCACAAAAATTACTCAAAATGGATCACAGATCTAAATCAACTAAACCTGAATAGGGGATCTAAATGCAAACCACAAAAGTTTTAGAAGGTAACAGAAGGGAAAAATGCAGGTGATGTTGAGCTGAAAAATGACTTCCTTATTTACTTATTTATTTTACCTCTTCGTAACTGACAAAAATGAGGAAAAAAAAAAGTCAAGATGTCCAATAGGTCAGTGGATACACAAACACCAGTACATTCATACAGTGGAATACTATTTGGAGATAAAAAATAATGAGCTAACGAACCATGAAAAGATATGGACGAAACTTCAATATACATGGCTAAGTTAAAGAAATCACTTTGAAAAGGCCATACACCGTATGATTCTAAATACATGACATTCTGAAAAAAGAAAATTTGCAAAATTTACTCTCTTATACATAGAGTAAAACTACTGGTCCCCAGGGTATGGTGGAAGGGATGGAGGGATGAATACGGGGACCACAAGTTATTTTTAAGTCAGTAAAACGTGTCTGCCTGATATTCTAATGCTTTTTAAATGTGGGAATGGATTTGTCAAAACCCATAGAACTATACAACACAAGTGAAAGACCTAACATAAACTATGCAGCTTATTTAATAATAATTTCTCAATATTGATTCATTAATGGTAACAAATGTATACAGTAATGCCAAAACATTTATAATGGTGAAGACTGCGTGGATGTGGAGGGGAGGTGGCATATGGGAACTCTCTTTAGAAATTACAGAAAAGAATACGTACAGTTGGAAAAGATTTCTTTAATAAAATTGAGGAAATCACAACCAATTAAAAAACAACATTGATATAATTTATGTCCCTAAATTTGAACATTATTGTATAGCAAAAATATCACACGTACAATAAAAACAAAGCATAGCCTGACAGAACACATCAGTTTATTCTACACAAATGCTTCCACAAAAAAAAGAATAAAAAAAAAAAAAAGAAAAGAAAGAAAGAAAAGGAAGAAAAGAAAGGAACAGAAAAGAAAAATAAATTAAAAAATTTTTCTAACATAAGGTAGGGTAGACCTATTAAAATAGCAAGGGCCTTGGGACGCCTAGGTGGTTCAGTCAATTAAGCATCTATCTGCCTTTGGCTCAGGTCATGATCCCAAGGTCCTGGGATCAAGCCCCACATCGGGCTCCTTGCTCAACATGGAGCCTGCTTCTCCCTCTGTCTGCCACTTCCCCTGCTTGTGTTTTCCCTTTTAAATATTTAAATAAAAAAATAAAATATTTTTTTAAAAAATAGCAAAGGCCAGAGAAAATATAATTCTTGAATGGGAGAAAGTGTCATTTCCCACGAGAATTTTTTTTTTATTTTGAACAAATTCAAGAGAATATACAGCTTGACCTTGACCTAGGTCTGTTGCATGAGGAAGAAGGAAAAAGCTAAGCAAAAAGACCCTTAATAAAATATCAGAAAAGAATATGGGAGTTCCATAAAAAGTTAAACAGAGCTACTTATCTTTAAAAAACGTTTTATTTATTTATTGGATAGATGGGAGGACAGGGCTGGAGGGAAAGAGAGAGAGATAATATCAAGCAGACTCACTGCTGAGTAGGGAGCCCATTGCAGGACTCAAGCTCATGACCCTAAAATCATGACCTGAGCCCAAATCAAGAGTCAGATGCTTACCCAACTGAGCCATCCATGCACCCCAAAAAGAATGACTTTTTATTACAAAGCAATTAAATTTGTGATTATGTACCCAGTACAACCCAATACCCAAAACGTCTCTACAAATAAACTGCACACCCATATACAAAGGAGCATTATTCATAATAGCCAAAAGGTAGAAATATCAGAAATGCCCATCAAGTAATGAATGGATACACAAAATGTGGCATATCCATAGAACAGAATATAAAGTACTGATGACCGCCACGATATGGACTTCGAAAACATCCTATGTGGAAGAAGCAAGGCCTGAAAGGTCACATATTGCATGATTCCATTTATATAAAATGTTCAGAATAGACAAATATATGGACTAAAAGTTGTTTAGTGGTTACCACAGGATAGGTGTAGGGGAACTGGAAAATACCTGAAAATGGTTACCAGGGTTATACTGGGGTTGAATTAAAATATTCTGAAACAAGATAATGGTAATGGTTGTACAACTGTGAATATACTAAAAATCATAAAATTTTATGTTATAGAAAAGGTGAAATTTGTGAAATGTAAATTACATCTTACATTGAATTTTTTTATCAGAATCAATTATTTTGTGTAAATGGCTTCATTATTTACCTACATCATAATAAACTGACTATAGATTCTGCTTTTTTAAAATTTTTTTTAATTTCAGTGTAGTTGACATTCAATGTTACATTAGTTTCAGGTACACAACATAGTGAATCAGCTTCTCCATACTCTCATGCTATGCTCACTACACGTGTCGCTACCACCTGTCACCATACAATGCTGCCTTTTACCCAGATGACTTATTCATTGCATTCCTGAAAGCTTGTATCTTCCACTTCCCTTCATCAATTTTGCCCACCCCCCACCCCCTTCTCTCTGGCAACCATCACTTTATTGTCTATATTTATGGGTTAGATTCTGCTTTTTGTTTG
>NW_024423319.1:28522415-28531636 GCF_017311325.1 Ursus maritimus
AATATACATGGCTAAGTTAAAGAAATCACTTTGAAAAGGCCATACACCGTATGATTCTAAATACATGACATTCTGAAAAAAGAAAATTTGCAAAATTTACTCTCTTATACATAGAGTAAAACTACTGGTCCCCAGGGTATGGTGGAAGGGATGGAGGGATGAATACGGGGACCACAAGTTATTTTTAAGTCAGTAAAACGTGTCTGCCTGATATTCTAATGCTTTTTAAATGTGGGAATGGATTTGTCAAAACCCATAGAACTATACAACACAAGTGAAAGACCTAACATAAACTATGCAGCTTATTTAATAATAATTTCTCAATATTGATTCATTAATGGTAACAAATGTATACAGTAATGCCAAAACATTTATAATGGTGAAGACTGCGTGGATGTGGAGGGGAGGTGGCATATGGGAACTCTCTTTAGAAATTACAGAAAAGAATACGTACAGTTGGAAAAGATTTCTTTAATAAAATTGAGGAAATCACAACCAATTAAAAAACAACATTGATATAATTTATGTCCCTAAATTTGAACATTATTGTATAGCAAAAATATCACACGTACAATAAAAACAAAGCATAGCCTGACAGAACACATCAGTTTATTCTACACAAATGCTTCCACAAAAAAAAGAATAAAAAAAAAAAAAAGAAAAGAAAGAAAGAAAAGGAAGAAAAGAAAGGAACAGAAAAGAAAAATAAATTAAAAAATTTTTCTAACATAAGGTAGGGTAGACCTATTAAAATAGCAAGGGCCTTGGGACGCCTAGGTGGTTCAGTCAATTAAGCATCTATCTGCCTTTGGCTCAGGTCATGATCCCAAGGTCCTGGGATCAAGCCCCACATCGGGCTCCTTGCTCAACATGGAGCCTGCTTCTCCCTCTGTCTGCCACTTCCCCTGCTTGTGTTTTCCCTTTTAAATATTTAAATAAAAAAATAAAATATTTTTTTAAAAAATAGCAAAGGCCAGAGAAAATATAATTCTTGAATGGGAGAAAGTGTCATTTCCCACGAGAATTTTTTTTTTATTTTGAACAAATTCAAGAGAATATACAGCTTGACCTTGACCTAGGTCTGTTGCATGAGGAAGAAGGAAAAAGCTAAGCAAAAAGACCCTTAATAAAATATCAGAAAAGAATATGGGAGTTCCATAAAAAGTTAAACAGAGCTACTTATCTTTAAAAAACGTTTTATTTATTTATTGGATAGATGGGAGGACAGGGCTGGAGGGAAAGAGAGAGAGATAATATCAAGCAGACTCACTGCTGAGTAGGGAGCCCATTGCAGGACTCAAGCTCATGACCCTAAAATCATGACCTGAGCCCAAATCAAGAGTCAGATGCTTACCCAACTGAGCCATCCATGCACCCCAAAAAGAATGACTTTTTATTACAAAGCAATTAAATTTGTGATTATGTACCCAGTACAACCCAATACCCAAAACGTCTCTACAAATAAACTGCACACCCATATACAAAGGAGCATTATTCATAATAGCCAAAAGGTAGAAATATCAGAAATGCCCATCAAGTAATGAATGGATACACAAAATGTGGCATATCCATAGAACAGAATATAAAGTACTGATGACCGCCACGATATGGACTTCGAAAACATCCTATGTGGAAGAAGCAAGGCCTGAAAGGTCACATATTGCATGATTCCATTTATATAAAATGTTCAGAATAGACAAATATATGGACTAAAAGTTGTTTAGTGGTTACCACAGGATAGGTGTAGGGGAACTGGAAAATACCTGAAAATGGTTACCAGGGTTATACTGGGGTTGAATTAAAATATTCTGAAACAAGATAATGGTAATGGTTGTACAACTGTGAATATACTAAAAATCATAAAATTTTATGTTATAGAAAAGGTGAAATTTGTGAAATGTAAATTACATCTTACATTGAATTTTTTTATCAGAATCAATTATTTTGTGTAAATGGCTTCATTATTTACCTACATCATAATAAACTGACTATAGATTCTGCTTTTTTAAAATTTTTTTTAATTTCAGTGTAGTTGACATTCAATGTTACATTAGTTTCAGGTACACAACATAGTGAATCAGCTTCTCCATACTCTCATGCTATGCTCACTACACGTGTCGCTACCACCTGTCACCATACAATGCTGCCTTTTACCCAGATGACTTATTCATTGCATTCCTGAAAGCTTGTATCTTCCACTTCCCTTCATCAATTTTGCCCACCCCCCACCCCCTTCTCTCTGGCAACCATCACTTTATTGTCTATATTTATGGGTTAGATTCTGCTTTTTGTTTGCTTAACGGTTTTTTTAGATTCCACACATGAATGAAATCATACCATATAAGTCTTTCTCAGTATGACTTATTTCACTTAGTATAATACCCTTTGGTCCCTCCGTGTTGTCATAAATGGCAAGCTCACATCCTTTTTTATGGCTGTGCAATATTCCGTTGTATATATGTATACCACTTCTTCCTGATCTATTAGTCTATCAATGGACACACTGTGAACATACTAAAACTCGATGAACCACATGCTGTAAAAATGGTGAATTTTATGATGTAAGAATTACATCTTAACACAAAAATTCTAAAAATGAACTTTCTCAGAAAAATCTTTTTGTATATTGCTAAAATATTCAAATATATATATATATACAAAAATGAACATTATAACATAATTTGTTAAAGCTAAATATAAAGAAATAAATGCAAACATCCAAATGAAAGGAAAATGACACATACCACAGACACAGTACTAAGGAGATGAAGAATAAAATTTAGGACCTGTCAGAGGGATGGACCCTGGTAATACATGTAAGATTTTCAGTTACAATTCTAAAAGGATAGCTCCAAGGGACACAGATGAACCAGAGACACACAGGGCATCAGCCAAAATTACAAGGCAAACTAGACTCAGTAAAGTATCTGAAAGGATTAAGGTAATGCACATCCAACTTGATCTACCTAGCAGGGAAAAACTCTCTGAGAGAATTACTAAAAGTTCTATACACATTGTCCAGCACTTGTTTTTTTTTTTTTTTAATTCTTTTTTTTTTTAAGATTTTTTTTTTTTTATTCGACAGAGAGAGAGAGATAGCCAGGAAGAGAGGGAACACAAGCAGGGGGAGTGAGAGAGGAAGAAGCAGGCTCCCAGCGGAGGAGCCTGATGTGGGGCTCGATCCCTTAACGCCGGGATCACGCCCTGAGCCGAAGGCAGACGCTTAACCGCTGTGCCACCCAGGCGCCCCATGTCCAGCATTGCTTAAAGTTCTTGAGCAATCTAAGGAAAAGGACCTACTAAAATAAAAGTAAACTTTTCTTCTTTTTTTCCCAGTTTTCTTTTTATTATGTTCTGATAGCCAGGATATAGTACATCCTAAGTTTTTGATGTAGCGTTCAACGATTGATCAGTTATGTACAACACCCAGTGCTCATCACAACTGAAAGTTAAATTTTCAAAAGAAAAAATAAAAATGAAGAAACGCCTACAGGTGATCCAAATATTAGAGCTTCCAGAAAAGACATAACAAAAATAAAACTGAATAATGTGATTCATAAAATAAGGGAAGAGATAGAAGGTAGATGAAAATATGGGGAATTTCACCAAAGAATATGAATCTATTAGTATGAACCAAGAGGGCAATGGCAAACTGGTGTGTATCAGACTAAATTCCCCACTGATAACAGTTTTTAAAATGGACCTGATTTTTACAAAGACAAAAAACAAGCAAAAACAGCAACAAAAAGCTGGCAGAATCTAGAGACAATCTGACAATTTAAAGATGGTAACCACTGAATAAAGTCAATGTTTACATAGCTTTTCCTCAGGAACGCCCCTAAATAACGTTTGTGTCGGGCAGCTGGAATTCAAGCAAAAGTCAAATTCTTATAGACCTGAGGCTAAAGGCTACAGTTGAGGCTTGCCAGAGTGATGGCAAATACTGAGGGAAATGTTAAAAGAAAAAAGGGACATACAAAAAGGAAAGCACCAAAATCTGTCTCTGAATTTTTTCAAGACCTTAGCCTACCTCAAATTGCACATGTGGGGGCTAGATTCCCCGCAGCTCAAATGGGGAAAAAAAGATAAAAACTTAAAAATTTGGAACAAAGAATCCTGCTACGGCCTACTCCACAGAGACAGAAATTATAGTTTGAGTCATGCCAAGTTAGAATACAGCGATAAACATTACAGATTTTCCACTGAAACCATAAGGACATATCTTTGAAAAAAGGATTATGACACAGGACTAAGAAGTTAATATATACAAATCATAAAGTGAAGCCTCCAAAAGTTCATGATAATATGCCAGAGATTTGATTTTCTGATAAAAAAATACTCATAAAAAGCAGTTAAAATTCAGGATTTTTTTTTAAAGATTTTATTTATTTATTATTCGACAGAGATAGAGACAGCCAGCGAGAGAGGGAACACAAGCAGGGGGAGTGGGAGAGGAAGAAGCAGGCTCATAGCGGAGGAGCCTGATGTGGGGCTCGATCCCTTAACGCCGGGATCACGCCCTGAGCCGAAGGCAGACGCTTAACCGCTGTGCCACCCAGGCGTGCCATAAAATTCAGGATTTTCTAATATATAATCTATAAACTCTAATACACAATAAAATTATTAACATGGAAAGAAACAGAAAATTAGAATCAGACACACAAGGGACAGAATGTTAAACTGGCAAAAAAGACCTTTAAAATAAATGTAACAAATACATTAAAGTTCTACTACATAAAAATGAATGGGTGAGGGGACAGGGAATATAAAGAGACATTAAAAATTGTAAAATGAAAAAAAGAACAAAGTGGAAATTTTTAAACTGGAACAAAATTGAATGCAAATAATAACTAATTAGACACAAAACAAGAAATGACTAATTAACTTAAATGCTGGTTGTAAAAACTATTTGAATTAAAATATACCGAGAACTAAAAAACTAAAATAGAAGATCGAAATGAATGAACAAAGGTTCAATGACCTGTGGGACACTCTGAAATGAGCTAAGATACTTGAAACTGGAGACACAGAAAATAGAGAACTGATGGGTATAACATTGTTGAAGAAATACTAAATTTCATGGTTATTCAAAAACAAATAATCCATGTATTTAGGAATCACACCAAATGCCACGTAGGATAAATACAAAGAAAATAAAACCAAGGACCATCATAGTATAGCTGTTGGAATCCAAAGATTAAACAAAGATTTTTTTAATATAGAAAAAAAAGACATATGAAGCATAGAGGAACACTAATACCAATGCCTAATGTGTTCTCATCTGAAACCAAGAATGGCCAAAGATAACAGAAAAACTCTTTTAAAGTACTGGAGGTAAAGGGAGAATCAGAAAAATTCATTCTCTATCCACGGAAAATCTGCTAAAGCTTCTATCAGAAAAAGCTAGAAAAAGAAGACAAATTAAACATAAAGGAATTAAGAAAGCCTAAATAAATGAAGATATATACCACATTATAAATTCGAAAGCTCAATATTACAAAGACAACAGTTTTCCCTAACTTGATCTATTGATTACATTTAATGCCAATAAGAATTCCAGCAGAACTTTTTGTAGGAATTGGCAAGCTGATTCCAAAAACAATTTTGCAAAAATAGAAGAAAGTTTAAGAACTTTCATTACTGCATTTCAAGGTACAAAGCTCAGAAGAGTGTGGTATAACAGAAAATTAAAGCAATGAAAGAAACAAAATAGAAAGTCTGGACACGGGACCAAACAAATACAGTAAGATAATTTTCTACAAGGGTGTCAAATCAATTGAATGACAGAAAACAGATGATATTTTCAACTGAATGTGATGTATTTATTGCAACTGACCATATGTTTGGTTATAAAGCAAATTTAATCTTTCATGTATCTTCCTAATGTTTTATGTTCGTGATTGGATCGTGTTACCCCAAATGAATTACTTTAATACATTCTATTTTTCAGCAACATATAACTCACAAAATATTCCCCAAAATACCTATCAAATGTAATGCTTCCTGATAATACAACAAGGTAGCTAATATATCCACTTCAAATGAAGAATGCTTAGGAGAATAAAATACTGAAAGTTACTTTGCTATGACGTCTTGATTAATCGAAGTGATTTACTACCACTCCCTGACTTGTCCTGTGGTTTACTGGACACTGTAAATTTGACTCTATGATTTCCAGGCTGACCACTATGCAGCCCTTCTTCTATTTCATGGTGTTACCTATTTTCCCACTGTGTACTAACATATTCCAACAGATTAAAATAATGTCTTGAAAAACTGAGAGACAATCTCCCTTTCTAAGATGATTCTCATGCTTCTGCTTTTAGCTATTACGTGTAAATGTCATAATGTAATCTTATTTCCAAGTTCTTCCAAGACTCCTCCCTGTAATTCCCAAGTACTGGAAAAAATAGCCTGTTAACATTTTGTCTCTTTCATTCAAATAGCTTTCAACCATTCCTAGTAGATCAGATTTTAGTGTTAGTTCCAAATATACATTAAGTTCACAGTGTGACTAGGAATATTTTCTTATGGTGTACATTTTTCCATGCTGCTATTCTTTATTTGTATGTGTTTTCATATTTTAATATTTGCCTAATATTCTACTAAAATGATGTATCATCATTACCTATTTCCACTACAGCTGTTTACATTATTTCCATTTGTTTGGTATTATTAACAATAGCGACTGATAGCTTTCTTTGTGACAGACTCTGTTTAAATGCTTTATGCAAATAATTTAAGTTTCAGAAAATTGTTTTGGTTAAGGTCATGACAGCTGTTTTAACAAACAAATCCCAATAGTTTAATGACTGAGTAAAAACACAAGTTCCTGAATCACATCGAGCCCAAAGAAATATTTCTGACAAAGTTTTTCAATCAATGCTTCAGAAATATACCTGTACTACCCACTAGAGATAGAAGATCTTAAACAAATTTGTATTCATTTTTATGGTTTTGTAAGATTTTTAAAGATTATTTTCTTAGGTGAACGCCTCAGAAGTGGAAAGCTTGGGATGAAAGTTACAGATGTTTTAATGACCCTTACTTTTCGGAATACTGACTATTCCACGAAAGTAAGAACAAATCAATGCCATGCATGTCTGCCAGGGACGAATACTTTATGTTGTTAAATATATGTGCAAATCATACAGGTGAAATGGCATCTATTTTTAAATTGTTATTGTTTTGACTTCTTATGGAGTTGAAGAGTTTTCATATGGTTGTTAACTATTTCCATTTTACTAATCTTTCCCCATATAAATATTGAAACTATTTTTAAATTGAACATTGTTAAATATTAAATGAATGACTGCTTTGGATTTGGGGCACACAAGTGTTTTCCTTCCCTCACATCACAAGACAAGTTCTATGACAGTAGGGACTTTATCTTCACTACATAATCACATCCTAAAAAAGGGGTAGCTCTGTAATAAATATTTAATCCAATGAACTTATAGCCAAAAACCTGACTGAACACCGCATCTTTTCCATGTGAAAGAATGCCAAAGATGAACAAAAACTGCACTTTAGCAGAGACAGCCAAAGTGAAAACAATAAAATATGATGGAGACCATGTGAGATTAGTTATAATTTGGGATAAGATGATGATTTCACATGACCTGCTGTTTCCATTGCAAAAGATCAAACATGGAGTAGCTATGGGAGAAACAAAGAGTCAAGAAAAAGATTAAAATAGAGAAACTTCTGGGAAGAGAGAAGGTGATTTTAAACTGATATATCTGGGAGTAAGAAAATAAGATTGTTCCAGTCTGGAGCAGAAAGTTGTTTAAGTTGCTACAACTAGAAAAATGAAACAAGTGACAACTGCTTAGCCCACCTGTGTAAGCATCCACACAGGTACAATCAAAGAAACCCTGCTATATTGAAAACTTGAGGAAAACAGGGATAAACTACTTTAAGCCTGACTCCTCCATATATCCCCTTCCAAATCTCCACGGCTGGTGGTTAAAAGTCTAGGGAAATTGTTCTCAAACTGTAGTAACTGTCAGAATCACCTTGAAGTGATATAAAAACACAGATCACTAGACCCCAACTTGAGTTTCTGATTCAGTACATATCGCTAAGGCTTATAATTAGCATTTGTAATATGTTTCCAGGTAATGAATGATGCTGTTGGTCTGGAGACCACATTCTGAGTACCACTCCTATTGGGACTGATTTCCACCAATGCTATTTTTAACTGAGAGTCTAAGGGAAAATTCTTACCTGTAGAGAGACAATGTGGTATGATACCAAACAGGTAGTATTCAGTGGTTTTAGGTGTCCAGTGTTCACAATGATAGGGCTGCACATTTCTTGCCATGAACTCAACTGAACTGACATAGATTTAGCGTTCCGATCTGCACTGCACAGGAATAAGCTCATAGTCCAAACACTGTGACCTTTGAGAAGTACAATAACATCAAAACAGAAACAATAAAATATACTGTGGATGTCATCAGAAACAGAAGCATTAGAAGAGAAAAGCAAAAGAAGAAAATTACCATAATAAATATGATGAACATGATAAGAGAAGACGTTAATAATGTAAAACCAGAATAAAAAATCATAAAATATAATCTAGGCATAAAAACTTACAGTATGAAAATTTAAAAAAAACATCGTACATGTGTTAGATACAAGCAAAGAATGAATTACGTAGCTAAAGAAAATCTCCTAGAACACAAGGGAGGATCTAGAAATAGAAACTATTTTTTAGTATGATAAAAGGTCAGAAGTAACAAATTTGAACAGAAATCCTAGACAAAAAAACAAATAAAAATAAGCAAAAGGAAATTGGGTTTCCCAATGCGAAATAAACCCACACTGAAAGAGCTCCTAGTGCCGAAGAGGAATGACTAGAAAAAACTCATATACAGATATATTAAAATAACATTTAGAAATACAAAATACAAATAAATCGTATCAATGGTCTAGAACAAAAAAGAAGATAACCTACAAAGAAATACTAGATTTACATGAGACTTTGCAAAAGCAATAGGAGAAGCAAGAAGAAAAAAAGGGGTTTGGAATTATACTTTCATATCCAGCCAAAATGCCCTTCAAAAGTGACTGTTTAACAAAAATATTCAGATGCATCTAGCCTCATTGGCTTGATTACACAAAGGAACATATCGAAAACATGAGGAAGGACATGAATTAAAACACATTCAAATGGAGAGGATATTAAAAAAGAAATGTAAATTAATAGTGACCAA
>NW_024423319.1:28531643-28600062 GCF_017311325.1 Ursus maritimus
TATCTTGGTAAACATCACCATTATCATCAAAAAGTTAATTATTTTAAAAATTGGAATTATTTTAAAATTAAGAGGTGTTTTATTGTCAGTAAAACTGAAAGGTTAATTTAAAGGGCATGTAAACAATATTATACATAGTAGTCTGAATAATGCACTGTCTCTTCACCTACACTTGAAATCTTTACCGAAGTAAACTATTAGTTAGGATGTAAAGGAAGCCTCCATAACAATTAGAGCATTGATATTATAATAACTACATTATCAGATCACTGTGCAACAGAGAAATCAATCCAAATATGCAATTCCTGTATGGTTTTGAAATTTAAACCTATCTGTAAATATCTACAATTGTATTTACTTAGACTATCAGGAGTCAAAAAAGAAATCATGAAATTAGAACATCTTTATCACAAAAATGTTTTTTAAAATGCCAAATATAAAATTTGGAGGAGTGCAGTAAAACTATTTTTAAATGAACTTTTTATTTGGCAATGATTTTAGATTTACGAACTTTTGCAGAGATAAGACAAAGAGTCCTTGTATACCACAGATCCACTTTTCTCTAACATTAACATTTAGAATAACCAGAGTATACTTGTATTTGTCAAAACTAAGAAACTGACATTTTAATTACTATTACCTGAACTCCAGAATTCACTTGGATTTCGTCAGTGTTTACATTAATATTCTCTTTCTGGGCCAACATCTAATCCGAGATACCACACTGCACTCAGTTGTCATGTCTCCTTAGTAAGCTCTGATCTGGGATAGTTTCTCATTCTTTCCTTTTTTATAAGATGGTAACAGTTTTAGGAAGCACTTATTCATGGCTAAATGATTATTCTTCTCACATATAAGAAAATATTTTACAGTTGTTAAATGGTTTTGTGATTATTACTGTGACAGATGAATATGTAGGAATTCATTTTACCAATTTTTCCAAAAAAAGTGAATGTACTTAAAATTATTAATCCAATCTATTTTACTCTTCTTGTTTTTATATTTATTTTAGCATTTTTTTTTTAAGATTTTATTTATTTATTTGACAGAGAGACAGCCAGCGAGAGAGGGAACACAAGCAGGGGGAGTGGGAGAGGAAGAAGCAGGCTCATAGCAGAGGAGCCTGATGTGGGGCTTGATCCCGTAACGCCGGGATCACGCCCTGAGCCAAAGGCAGACGCTTAACCGCTGTGCCACCCAGGCGCCCCTATTTTAGCATTTTTAACTGGCATGATATGATATACAAAATTTAATAAGAGAAAACATTCGCTTTTAATATATTTTACTTCATATTATCAGCATTTGTTTCATTTCATGATTATTACTGACAATATTTTTAGTATAATGCATTAAATATGCCGTGAAACAATTTCTCAATAACTCATGCATAGGGGTCAAATATAACATGTAATAAATTTAAAAATAAAACTTAGAATTGTATAATATTGAGAAAAAAATAACATAACTTTTAAAATGAAACAAACATAGGGGCGCCTGGGTGGCTTAGTCAGTTAAGTGGCTGCCTTCAGATCAGGTCATGATCCCAGGGTCGTGGGATCGAGCCCCACATGAGGGGCTCCCTGTCCCGCTCACCCTGCTTGAGCTCTTCTCTGTCAAATAAATAAATAAAATCTTTTAAAAAAATGAAATAAACATAATCTTTCATGGGATATTTTATAGCTTGGAATATTAGAGTTCAAAAAAGGAAACCAGTTGGGATGACTGGGTGGCTCAGTCAGTCAAGCTTCTGCCTTGGGCTCAGGTCGTGATCCCAGTGTCCTAGGATGGAGCCCTGCCTCGGACTCCTTGCTCAGTAGGGAGCCTACTTCTCCCTCGGCCTTTTGTTCCCCCTGCTTGTGCTCTCTCTCTCTCTCTCTCTGACAAATAAATTTAAAAAATCTTCAAAAAATAAAAAATAAATTAGAAAAAAGAAAGGAAACCAGTTGAAGATTTATTAGTTAAGGAGCCAGTAAAAAAAGATCTAGAAAAGTCGTTAGATAATACTGTTAAGACTGAACAACAGTTAAATAGACTATCAAGATGAAATACAGAATAAGAAAGTCAAAAGATCTTTGAAAATATTAACAGACTAGACAATTCATGATTGAAGGAAGAAAAGACACAAATAAATATTATGAGCAAAACAGGGTGAAATACAAATTAAGCATATATTTAAATCAGTGAGTACAATTTGGGTCAATAATTTTAAAATTTGATTAAATAAATAAATTTCAGAAAAATATAATTTATCAAAATTCATTCAAAAAGACAAAAAGTTAAATGCTTTTCTGCAAAGAAAACATCAAGTTCAGATGGATTTATGTACGAATTCTATGAAATTATAATCAACAGATTGCTCCAATCTTCTACAAGTTGTTACAAAAAACAGAAAATGAGTATTTCTGAGATCATTCTATGAGGCCATTATAATCCTGATATAAAACCAGAAAAGGGCAATATGAGTAAAGAACAATATAAACCAATTTCAGTCATGATTACATTTGCAAAAATTCAAACGAAATCCCAACATTACATAAAAGGTTGGGTGTATCCACCAAAAATACAGAAATAAGCACTTGTAATTAAAAACCCATTCATGATAAAAGCTTTTGTAAACTAGAAAAGAAGGGACCTTCCTTAACCTGATGAAAGATATCTATAAAATTTGATAAAGAGTATAAGGAAACATGATCCTAATGCAGAAATATTTCAAGTTTTACCTTTATGTTTTTAAAGACTTATTTATTTATTTTAGAGAGAGACAGAGAGCAAGAGCATGAGTGGGAGGGGCAAAGGGAGAGGGAATCTCAAGCAGACACCATGCTGAGCATGGAGCCTGATTTGGGCTTGATCCCACGACCTTGAGATTATGACCTGAGCTGAAACCAAGAGTCCAATGCCCAACCAACTGTGCCACCCAGGCACCACAAAAGATTTACCTTTAAAATAAGGAACATACTAGGGGTGCCTGGGTGTCTCAGTAGGTTAAGCATCTGCCTTTGGCTCAGGTCACGATCCAAGGGTCCTGGGATCCAGCCAAACCTTGGGCTACCTGCTGAGTGGGGACTCTGCTTCTCCCTCTCCCTCTGCTCCTCCCCAACCCGGCTCACTCTCAAATGAATAAATAAAATCTTAATAAAAAATAAGGACCACATTAGCAGATATACTTTAATTTGCATTATATGAGAGGCTCCATCAGCATAACAAAAAAGTAAACTAAATAAAAAAGAACTGAACAGAAGAAATATTATTTTCACTATATGGAGATAATATGAGTTATTCCTTAAAAACACTGAAGATTCTGCCAGTAATTTATTAAAATAATTGTATAATTTAATAAATGGCTGATATAAGTCCATCTACCAAAATCAAATGCATTTCTATACACTATTACGAATAGCAAAGCCTACTTTAAGGTAAAATGCATACTAGTAAAAAAACCATGAAGTGCCGGGGCGCCTGGGTGGCACAGCGGTTAAGCGCCTGCCTTTGGCTCAGGGCGTGATCCCGGCATTATGGGATTGAGCCCCACATCAGGCTCTTCCGCTAGGAGCCTGCTTCTTCCTCTCCCACTCCCCCTGCTTGTGTTCCCTCTCTCACTGGCTGTCTCTCTGTCGAATAAATAAATAAAATCTTTAAAAAAAAAAAAAAAAACATGAAGTGCCTAAAAGTAAATTTAACAAAAGTATGCAACATCTGTGTGATTAACAAGTTAAAAGTTTTGCTAAATGACATTAAAGAAGATCCAAATAAAAGAAGACAGGAAATTTATCATAATAAAGATATCAATTATCCCAAATTAATTTATATATTTACTCAGATTTCAATTACAATACCAACAGGGCTGTTTGAAGAACTTGACAAGATGATTAGAAAAAATTATACAATAAAGATCCAAGACTAGTCAACTTCTTCTTTTGAAGAAAAATATTGTAGAGAGGCATGCACTGCTTGATAGCGGGACATATTTTGAAGATGTAATAATGAAGCAGTGTGGGGCTGGCATAAGCAAAGACAAAATAATCAGTAGAATGTAAGAGCAATCGCAGAAACAGTCTAATCATAAATATTTTTGTTATATTAAGAAAGAGATATAGATCTGCTGGAACAAAATTGCAATTCGATTAATGGAAGTGTGAATAAGCAGTTATCTTTAAATAAGAAATCAATTCCAATTGGATTAAACACATAAATAAATGCCAGAAGAAAAATTATGGAAATCTTAATAGAAAATGTAGGTGAAAATATTTCTGTACTCAGGGTGTAGAAGAATATCCTAAAAAACTAAAAAATGTGTCAACTCTTGAAGAAACAATTGATGAGATTGATTATATTAAAATTAAGAATTTCTGGTCAGCAAAGAACAATCTAAAGAAATAAAAAAGGTAAGCCTGGGACTGGGAGAAGATATTTACAACACATAGAGCCAAAAGAACGTTATCTTCAAGAAAATATATGATTATTACAAACAATAAACAAAAGACAAAGATTTTTTCTTTTTTTCTTTTTTTTTTTTAAGATTTTATTTATTTATTCAACAGAGATAGAGACAGCCAGCGAGAGAGGGAACACAAGCAGGGGAGTGTGAGAGAAGAAGCAGGCTCATAGAGGAAGAGCCTGATGTGGGGCTCGATCCCATAACGCCGGGATCACGCCCTGAGCCAAAGGCAGACACTTAACCACTGTGCCACCCAGGCGCCCCGACAAAGATTTTTTTCTTAAAAAGCAAAAGATGTAACAGGAATTCCCCTGATGAAATACATATATCAGTAAATATATGTAGAGATGAATAACCTTATCAGTATTCATGAAAATACAAACCAAAGTCACAATAAGAAATAATTTTATATGCATTCGATTTGTAAAAACTGAAGTTTCTTAGAATATCCACTCTAGGAAAGACTATAGATCAACCAGATCTCTTCTATGTTTCCAATGGAGATGTAAAGCTATATAATCACTTTAGAAAAAAGTCTGGGGTAAAAAAGCAAGCCCAAGCAGATTATATCCAACATATTTTTATTATAAAGGTCAAAAACTACTAAAACTGACATTTTCTTTAGGCACAGAAATATATAAAATCATTTTTAACAAGTGAGATTAATGAACATCATATTGAAGACAACACTTACTATGGTAGGGTGGCCAAAGGTAAGAACTGTGGA
The DNA here is from genome assembly GCF_017311325.1 of Ursus maritimus. Lineage (NCBI taxonomy): Eukaryota > Metazoa > Chordata > Mammalia > Carnivora > Ursidae > Ursus > Ursus maritimus. The sequence goes on from NW_024423319.1 coordinate 28,536,809, forward strand.
GGATCCCAAGGACAGATGGAAGTTATTATCAATTTTTGGTTTTCCATTTGGGTGGGTTTGTAAGATTTAATTTAATTTTAGATGAATGAATAAATAACTGAATGAATAGGACCATGTATAACACTGAAGATGGTGTGTCCTAAGATCTATTTTTAAAATGTGTTACGGGAGGAAAAATAAATAAATAAATAAATAAATAAATAAATAAATAAATAAATAAAATGTGTTATGGGTATTGATAATGCAGTATCACAAAGTGTTTGAGTGTCAAAGCATATCCACATGAATTATAGATACCATGCAACAGCATGACAGGCAAAGAACACAAACAAAGCAAGAGCAAATTCAGCAATATCTGTCTCTGGAAGGGCTCCATTATGTCAAGCATAACTTCCCTGAAAATTCATTTTTCAACAGTGAGACACATTTTTGATTCAAGATAACAAATGTGTTTTACTATGAGTATGGTATGAGTTCATTCTTAGTTTTTACACTCCATTTTTTACAGAGACGGGCAACCTGTGTGACTATCTTCCTTCTTCAGGCAAAAGCATTCCATAAATCTATAAATTTTGTATTTATTTCCAATAAACAATCTTGAAAAACCAGGTGTGTCCTACTCAAGAGATCTGGGATTAGAGTTTTTGTCGTTATCTTTCTGCTAGTAAATTCCATAAGCATGTTTATACGTAGGTTTAGTGGGGGTCAACATTACCTTCTTGAGAAAGGACAGAGTTACAGACATACTGTTAACTTTTTTCTTCCCCGATAGAAATATATCCGTAGGACAGTCTGGGATAATAATTGGGATGGAGATGAGAGACAGTGGAGAGAGGAATCAGAAAGGCTTTACAGAAAAGATGATAAAATGGGGAGAAGTCACAGAGGTATGGAGGTTTATGACATGTGACAGAAATTATAATTCTTAACGATGCCTTGAGAAAATAGTCGGAAGTGAAAGAGAATTAGGTTCGCTACAGTTATGAATGCTCCCAAACCTTTGGTGGCTTCCATTACTCATTGTTGAGCAACATCACCAGGCAGCATGGAAACATGCCCATCTTGAGACAAAAGAAAAAAGTAAGCAAACTAGAGAAAACATGAAATAGGTGATGAACTTTGGTTTGAAAGTTGTATAATGCTGCTTCCATTTATACCTCATGGGCCAAGTAAGTCACATACTCCAACCTCACAATGGGGTATTAATATTCCTGCCATAGGCTACTATTATACCACACAGCAATGTGCAGGGATGCATAATCACTGTACAGCTGATAGGGGAGCAAAAGATTGGAAGCAATAATACAATCCCCCACTGGGGAAATGCTACAAAGTAAAGCTCGACAGAAATACAGCAGTACAGTCTTCAGTGCTATACCATATCGTTGACATTACAGCATTTGAATAGTATACGCAGGCAAGTTAAAAGAACTGTATTTGACTTTTAGAAATAGCCCTCTTGCAGCTGTGTACACGATGAATCGAAGGGGGGACATTCTAAAGACATAATGGTTAAAAAAACTATTGTATGAATCTAGGCTATAGTAATGGAGACTGATGGGGGAGTGCAGATATAAGATATATTAAGGAGGAGTGCCTATAATCTGTGAGGCTTAACCAATTAGTTGTAGGGAGTGAACAACAGAATGATTTGAAGACGACAACTATGAGATTTCTGCACCGTATGCCATGTTGGATACTGAAGCCAATAAGGTAGGAAATAGCTTTAGGTGGGAAAATATGACAATGAGACAGATATGATCCTGACCTTACGAAAAATGTTTGGATTGTAGATACATATTTTGGATTTAGGCATATAGGTAGATAATCAACTTATGTGACTGATAAGGTAGGTCTCTGCTTTTGTCCCTTTATAAACATCCCCTACACAAAGAGAACACAGAGTAACACCAATACTGAGAGATCAGGAGGATAAGAGAATCCCATAAAGGACGCTGAGGAAAGAAAACTACTGAACAGTAGCTTAAACTGGGCACAGTGATATCATGGGAAACAAAGAAGGAAAACTTTCAAGGATGCGGTGATAAGTCACAGGAAATACTGGAAAGAGGTTATACAAGATAAAAGACTAGTAAGTGTCCGATGGTAAATGTCCAATAGATGGGTCACCTTTTCCTGTTTAAGTGAAGTGAGAGAACAGAAACAAGAATACGGTACCTTGAGGAATATGGTTTGGTGGTAAGGAAGTAAAAGCACTCCAGACAAAGGGCAAGAGTAAAATAGGTCAAAAGCTATGGAGAGAGGTATTTTGTTGTTAAGTTAGGAAAGACTGCAGTTTATGTTATAGATTTGGTAAACTCATTAGAGAGGAAAAGGTTGAAAATACAAGAGAGGATGACACACTGGATAGAGACAAAGAAAGATGGGAGAGAATCAGATGAAGAATCCAGGTAAAAGAATTACCAGCCATTAAAAAATGAATTGACTTGGTTGCTCTATGCTATATTAAAAGTATATTATACCAGGGGTATTCAAACCTTTTCTGAAAAGAGCCAGATGGTAAAGCCTTTTGGCATTGGGGCCAAACAGTCTCTGTGGCAACCACTCAGCTCTGCCGTTATAGAGAAAAGGCAGTCATGTACAATCCATAAATGAATGGGTGTGCATTTTTTATAGAAACAGATCATTGGCCATAGTTTACTGGTCCCTATATTATACTACTAAATCTCTACAAGGAATTAGAAGGCAGACGGCTCTGGGGCCAAAAGATTTATAATAGAGTAAACAGAGCCCAGAGATCCTGACTTCAAAAACAAATTCCAAATACACTTTTTACCATAAATTCATGTGTATATTATGTTAAAATAACTGGTTAATTCAGGAAACTTTAATTTTCTGGGTTTATTTATGGATTATTAATTTATGGGTTATTTATAGGCCTATTTCTCAGTGAGGCAGCTTTCTTACTGACATAAGCTTGTTAGTTTCCTTTAGAATGAGTAATCAAGAAGTTAAAATCCTCCGCAACAATTACTAAGCACTCTATCTTCTCATAAAGAAATAAAAAGGTTTACTTGGTTATTTTTTTTTTTTTAATCTTAATGGACAATATCAGAACTCTGGCTGAACAACCATGACTTCTAATTAAATCACCAGGCTTGCTAATTTTGACTGCCAAAAAGAGTCACAGGAAGTATAAAGGCCATATCAGATATATGTGTGCTCACTGCCTCCCTCCAGTAGACCCTCCATACATGTTTTTCCTTTGATGTGGACCTGTCCTCCAATAAGATATAAAAGACCGATTTTCTTATCTTTCCACAGCTGGGACAAGGTTAATTTGAACACTGCTTATTGGCACCGTAAAGCCTTCAGCTTCGCTTGTGAGAGCTAGAAGACCTCTCAAGAATAGAGATCACACTTTTATACTCGTTGTTAAAGATACAAACCTATTTTGGACTCAGTCCAAAGGAAAAAATAATGTACCATGAAAAAGTATTCTCCCCAATATTTAAAAAATCCAAAAAGAATTTTACTTTCCAGTTTTCACATCAACTTGTCAAATGATTTCATTCAAACTGGGTGTGTATTAAGTGATTAAAAGCGAGTCTCTCTCCACTTAAGGGAGATTTCTGAATTCCTCTGTTCTGCTGAATAAATGCAGCCCATACTGATGTTTTTCACTTTGCATTTCTCTGTCAAGTCTGGGCATCCTCTAGACCACACTCCTGTGCACTTCAAATTAAATAATCTCCAACTACTTCCCTACATCTGATATTGTGATTACGTGATTCTATAACCAGTTTTGTTTGTTTCTTGTAGTGATAAGGAAAGTGATACTCAGAGACAGTCAACTAGTGCCATAGACTCTGAATGAAATTAAGGAGTACTTCCAACTTGGATTTACGTAGCAGAGTTCTATGAACTCAGATAATTGTTACTTATGCCAGCATATTAGCTCACTGCATTTTTCTGGTCTGTCACATATCTGGCACAATATAGATATAAAATTCACTTCCTGTTATAAACAAATGAGAGTCACAAAATCCCTCAAAGACGTCATGCATGTCTTCTCTGATCATCAGAATAGCAATTCTTTGAAAGAAGTGACATAAGATCACCCCCCAACCTCCCTCCATCAACCCTCAGTTTGTTCTATATCCTTAAGAGTTTCTTTTGGTTTGCTTCCCTCATATTCTATTAAAAATCTGCTTGTTACCCATACAATGGATTGTAAAACCTTCTAATGGGTTGCTATTTACAAATGAAAAACATTGATGTAATCCAATAATGATTCAATTCATACATTCCTTCCTTTGTGTGTATTTATCAGTTACTTGCTTTCTTAAAACATCCTGGTATCATCTTACACGCTTTGGAAAATCGGGATGTCAGAGGCATCAAAGGACATTTACAAGTTTTCCCAACTCAAATGTACTTATTCTCTATCCTATTCCTGCAATACTTAGGAGGGTATGTGTTAATTTTATGAACTAATTTCAGTTGAGGAAAAAAATTTATATACTTAAAATATGTACTCCAAATGTTTCATTTAAAAGCTCTCTATCATACCATAACAAGTTTCTACATTGCTTTAACTCAATATTGAATATATACCACTCACTATACCAAAGTAAAAATTATAATATGTACCTCTCCTACCAAACTCTTAAATACATGTTCTCTGGATCCAGTGTTCCCCTCACCATCTCTGGCAGAGATCCTCCCCCTTCCCTCCCAAATCCTTCAAGGTGCCGGGTATTCCTGGCTTCCTGAAGTTCAGAATGATAAAGTTCTATTCCAATAGCATAAACAGTTCAAACTTAATAGAAATTGTCTCCATGTTCCAGAGATTTTTATTACTTATAATAAGGACTTACATACATAGCTTATGGTGGTTCAACTTGTAATGATTTTTGACAGTGGTAAAACCAAACAGTATTATGAGGTAGGTGGTTAAATCTCAACCAGGGCCTCCTCAAGCTATCTCAAATAAGTACACAGACTCAGTAAAAAACAAGTACATCCTATGTAAATGAAGTCGTAAGACAAGTCCTTTACCTACCTTCCAACCAGATGGCTGAGTCTTAAGCATCTTCTATATAGTAAGACTGGAAAAACCATGTGTTTAGGCAGAAACTTACTAGGTTCTTAGTAGTATGAGTTTCATGGGGTGGAGAAGGAGACAACAATAGATGGGATAGAGCTTGGGTACCTTACAAAAGAGGGATGCTCAAATCCATGCAATCCATGATCCCACCCTAAAGGACTCAGCAGGAACATATGTAATTGAGGCAAGTTTCATAACCAGATCCAATTTAGTAGGCCAGAAGAGACTGTGTAAATATCTGCATATATATTGTAAGCTTCTTTCCCACAGATATTTTTATCTCTGGAAGATGTCTATAGGAAAAAGATCTCTGGAAGGAGGGCAATAAGGGAGCCTGATACATACCTGATCAAGTCACTTATTTATTTATGTATTTGTTTTTTAGGGAGAGAGAAAGCACATGCATGAGAGCAGGGGGTGAGGGGTAAAGTGAGAGGGAGAGAATCTCTTTTTTTTTTATATCGAAAGAGAGTGGAAGAGCACTCACGAGCAGGGGGAGGGGCAGAGAGAGAGAGAGAATCTCAAGCAGACTCCAGACTGAGTGCGCAGGCCAATGTGGGGCCAGATCTCACGACCCTCAGCCAAAATCAAGAGTTGGATGTTTAACTGACTAAGCCACCCAGGTGCCGCTCAACTTACTTTTTTTCTTTTCTTTTTTATTTTAAAGATTTTATTTATTTGACAGAGAGAGACAGCCAGCGAGAGAGGGAACACAAGCAGGGGGAGTGGGAGAGGAAGAAGCAGGCTCATAGCGGAGGAGCCTGATGTGGGGCTCGATCCCATAACGCCGGGATCACACCCTGAGCCAAAGGCAGACGCTTAACGACTGTGCCACCCAGGCGCCCCTCAACTTACTTTTTTATGTACTTTAAAAAATTCTATAGTAAGTGAATTTTGTCATTTTACAGATGCAACTTGAATAAATTTTTATGCTATACCTTTTACTAAGGCAGAAACGTTAATTTGCTTTAGGAGTTTGGGATTATATAATTAAATGAAGAGGTTTTCACTCCTGAAAAGAGATATAGGAAATACTTTTTTAAGATCTGAGTGTAATAAAGAATCTGAAGGCTGAAGAACAGAGAGGACTGAAGAGGCTTTTCTGTTTCCCATATATTTAATGAATATTTGCAAAGGGCATTCTATAAGCAAAGTACTGTACCAACAATAACAGAACCTTTTGCTACCAAGTTAAAATTTGACATCAGTTGCAAAGTTAACTTTAGACAGGATAAAATTAGTATATGTTATTATAAGAAATAAGAACTTCGACCCCAAGTAAATGATATATTTTCTCCACATGTCTCTACGGAAGTGACATTCACTTCAAAGTATCCATATCATAGGTAATTTACTTATTACAATAAACAGCCACTACTCAAAAATACACTTCTAAAGCTTTCTTGATACTTTTAGGCATTTTAGCCTCTCTTTAAATACCCTCAATTGAAGAAAATCTTCACTCTTTGAAGATGCATTTCAGTGTTGGGATATAAAACCATAATTTGGTAAAAAAAAAAAAAAAAAGAAGAAGGTGGGGGGACGATCAAACTGAATACAATATTTTGGTTAAAAACATTTCAAAGAAATCATTCTATGAGCCAGAAAATCATCATGTTGAAGAACCCAGTCACAAGACTTAAAATTCTTCCAAAATTCCTATATAAGATTGATAGGACATGATCTCACTAAACAAATTTTGATGAACTGTCATTGATATCAAACGAAAACAAGTTCATATTAACTTATATATAGTCATTGGTTCAGACACAATTGAATAATTTAAGACTTGGACATCATAGGCAAGGCTTCATTATTTTCATGTCATTCTAAAAACATGATGTTACGGAAGCTATTTTCTCCCCAAATTCATGAAGTTGTCTAACGTCACTTAAAATGAGTAGAACTCATATCAAGTGTTGAATATCTGCTGTTTCTGTGCATTCCTCTATATGTGCTCTTTGCTCCATAGAAATTTTCATAATGGTCCTGACTTCTTTCATGGTGAGATTCAACTGCTTCTTTACCTGATTGTAACTCCATGGCCATCTCTATTCACAATTACCTTAAGGAATACGCTAAAATGTCTCACCAGGACTGTCTCTTCTGCTGCCTTTAAACTTGGGACATTAAATCTGCTTACTCAGAAACCTCAAAATATAGAGAAAATTTAATCTAGCAATTCTATTTTGACAACATATTCTAAGGAATTAACCTCAAATGTAGACCGTTTTTTACCACACAGGTGTTCAATACAATGTTTAAAATGAGTCTCATTTTGTTGTAAGTTTCGGAAACTCAACTAAACCTAACGTTAGGAATGAGGAGATTTTTAGTTCATTAATCCAAAGAAGGATTGAAAAACCAAGCTGTGGAAAGAACATGGCAGCAACTTTGCTCGGGAGCAAGTGCAGCAAGAATTAAAATGCTGTATCTTAAGTCTATTTTTCTATGAATATATATTTGTCTTTCTCGACAAATCAGCCCTTTCCAAACGACCTTATTTGCAGCTGCCAAAAGCTGACAAAACTTTTAACTGTCAGCAATAACAAAAAGCATGTTTACTGGTTTATAATTTCAAAAGCTCTGTAAAAGGAAATAATTAGCAAAGCTTGCGGTGAGGTGTTAACACTTGGAGCTTTCAACTATGGTCTAGATGATAATGCCATGCAAGAATGTAACAGCACCTTTGGTAAGAACATAGGTAGTATGGGGGGGGACTGAATCCCAGAAAAAGAGGAAAGATACTGGACAAGACGATCATAGGTACCCGGTAAAAGTGTAAATATTACAAACACCTCTGATGGCCAAAAATCTTTGATTTGTTAAATAAATTAGGATACATATATTCAATGGAATCTCTAAAATCATTAAAAGTAATTAAAAATTTTTTTTAACAAACTAGATAAAATACTTCAGAAACAAGTATTTTTTAAAGTTTTACTATATAGGATCAAGAAACCTATAAGGAATTATCTTAATCATACAAAACAGTTCATAGGAAAAATTGCAAAACCATGTAAAATACAGATATTGACTACTGGTGATCTTTTTTTAAATTTTATGCATATTTCTACTTTCCGACTTTCCAAAACCACCTAAGACTTGTTACTTCTGGGAAGCAGAACAAAAACATAAAATGTGACAAATAAACATTCTTACGTTTGACATTATCCATCTCTATAAGTTTCTTTTAGACCAATAAATTCACACTTTGAGATTTAACTTCACATGCAATTTGATAAAAATTGTTACACAAAATAATGGTCATTCATTTTTTTAAACTTGTCAGGGAACAATATGCATTTCTAGTTATCACAACTGACAGCACAGCATGAAGCGAATGATTTAAAACACTGCTGTTGCATGATGGAATCTGTCAAAATAAGTACCTGCAATAAGTAAACACATTCATCCTTTTGCCACAAGTCTCAAATTCAATTCCATAATATTGGGTTACTCAACCTTTGTGTCTTACTACTTGTGTTTAATTTTCTGTTAAGAATGACATGTTCTGATATATATTTCTAAGTTACCTATATTTAAGTTTTTTAATAACAAGAATTACTTATAATAAAAAGCATAATCATGAAATGACAACTACATGTCAGTAGGAGAAAAAGAATAAATGAATGAAGAGTGGGTTTTTCATTATACAATATGGTTTATAATAGGATTCCATTAAATCATCACCTCCAAAACATTTGAAAATGATGTTATTCAGGAAAACTACACATAATATAAAGACATCAACTTTACAAAATGAGGTCCACCAAGGAACAGAAAGTAAGACATCAAGAATTATAGTGTCATTGCCCTGTAAGTGAGTAGTCATAATATGCCTGGTATGTTCTTACTTAGATCTCATCAATGGAAGCAAGACGAGAGAAGAGAGAAATTGGAAACTTATTGTCAGTGCCAAAACTGTGCTATAACCAATTTCTCATTTAAACCTCACAAGAGTTACATGAAATACATACTACTGTACTGATTTTACAGATAAAAAAACAAAGACTCAGGAAAGTGGAGTAATTTTTCCAAGTTTAATAATCTAAAAAATGGCAGATCTGGGATTCATACCTAGAAACTTCTAATTGACCACCCATAAGATTTCCACTGAATCCACTCTGGATATGTGGAAACCAAAGATCAGGTGTGAATAAAACAACTTAAAAATTAAGAACAGTAATAATACACTACTATATTTATAACATTGCTTCAGAGTTCACAAGGATTTATGAATCTTCATCTCTTTCACATTTGTTCCATTTGCTTGGATATAGTATACAACAGAGGCTTCATCCCACCTTAAAACTAAGCAGTCCATATGAGACGTCTGATTTTCCGTCTGTTAAATCTGGCCCATGCAAAGCCACTCCACACTCAGTAACGGCACCACCTATTTACCAAGTTATCCAAGCCAAAAAGCTGTGTGTAATCTTTGATCATCACAATTACTTAACCATCAATCCTCAGAAATTAATTCCTGAAAAGTTATAATGTATCCACCACCAAAATGCCTCTCAAATCTGTCCTTTTATTTCCATGTCCACTGCCATAACATTAATACAAGGTACTAATCATCATCACTTTCCAGGACTATTGCAAAAACCTCCTTAGGGTGTATACCATTTCTAATCTTAACCCTCCAATCTATTCCTGCCACAGCACACAGAGAATGTTTTAAAAATATTAGTAATTCTAATATATTTACTTTGAGGAAATCCTTTTTAAAAAAATAAGAGAATATAACTGTGATGATATAGCAATATAAAAATGCTGATTTTCCTCCTATTTATATATGAACAATCCAATTGTAATAAAAGACTACCAATAATTTATTAGAAAGCTGATCTTAAATTTTTTTGAAATGAGAAATTTTTATGAAATGAGAAAAGTCTACAAATAAGAAAAAATATTTTAAAAATACCTAAAAGTAGGGTGGAATTTTTGCCTTGATAGATATTAAGTTAAAAACCCTAAGTAACTGGGGCACTTGGGTAGCTCTGTCAGTTAAGCGTCTGACCCTTGGTTTTGGCTCAGGTCGTGATCTCATGGGTCCTAGGACTGAGTCCCACATTGGGCTCTGCAGTCAACAAGGAGTCTGCTTGAAGATTCTCTCCCTCTGGCCCTCCCCTGACTTCTGTGCTCACTCTCTCTCTAAAATAAATAAATAAATGAATGAATGAATGAATAAATAAATAAATAAATAAATCTTTATTTATCAATTTAACAGTATTCACAAATCAATCAATGTGATACACCACATTAATAAAAAAATAAAAATCATACGATCAATCCTCTCAATAGAAGCAGAAAAACTATTTGACAATGCACAGCATCCATCCTTGATAAAAACCCACAATAAAGTAGGGATAGAGGGAACATACCTCAACATCATAAAGGCATATACAAAAGACCCACAGCTAATATCATCCTTAATGGGGAACAACTTAGAGCTTTTCCTTTACCGTAAGGAACAAGACAGGGATGCCCACTCTCACAACTGCTATTCAACATAGTACTGGAAGTCTTAGCCTCAGCAATCAGACAACAAAAGGAAATAAAAGGCATCCAAAGTGGTAAGGAAGAAGTCAAACTTTCACTATTCACAGACACATGATACTCTAGGTAGAAAACCTGAAAAACTCCACCAATAAATTGCTAGAACTGAAACACGAGTTCAGAAAAGTCACAAAATCAATATACAGAAATTTTACACCAACAATGAAATAGCAAAAAGAGAAATTTAATCAATCCCATTTACAATTGTACCAAAAATCATAAGACACGTAGGAATAAAACTAACAAAAGAGGTAAAAGATATGTACTCTGAAAACTATAGAACACTTATGAAAGAAATTGAAGAGGACACAAAGAAATGGAAAGACATTCCATACTCATGAATTAGAAGCATTGTTAAAATGTCTATACTGCCCAAAGCAATCTACACATTTAATGCAATCCCAATCAAGATATCACCAGCATTTTTCACAGAACTAGAACCACTCCTAAAATTTGTATAGAACCACAAAAGACCCCAAATACCTAAAGAATCTTCAAAAAGAAAAGCAAAGCTGGAGGCATCACAATTTGAGACCTCAAGCTATATGACAAAACTGTAGTTATCAACACAGTATGATTCTGGGACAAAAACTAACACATTGTTGGGGCACCTGAGTGGCTCATTCAGTTAACCATCTGCCTTTGGCTCAAGATATGGTTCAAGGGTCCTGGGATCAAGCCCCATGTTGGGCTTCCTGCTCAGTGCTGAGTCAGCTATTCTCTCTCCCTCTTGCTTGCTGTACCTCTCAAGGAAATGGATAAAACCTTCAAAAAAAAAAAAAAAAGACACATTGATGAATGGAACAGAATAGAGAACTCAGAAATGGACCCTCAACTGTATGGTTGACTAATCTTCGACAAAGCAGAAAACAATATCTAATGGAAAAAAGACAGTCTCTTCAAGATATGGTGATGGGAAAATGACAACATGAAAAACAATGAAACTGGATGACTTTTTTTTTTTTAAGATTTTATTTATTTATCTGACAGAGAGAGACAGCGAGAGAGGGAACACAAGCAAGGGGAGTGTGAGAGGGAGAAGCAGGCTTCCCACCGAGCACGGAGCCTGATGTGGGGCTCGATCCCGAGGACCCTGGGATCATGTCCTGAGCCAAAGGCAGAGGCTTAACAGCTGAGCCACCCAGGTGCCCCAAAACTGGATGACTTTCCTACAACATTAACAAAAATAAATTCAAAATGGATGAAAGACCTAAATGTGAACAGGAAAACCATTAATATCCTAGAGGAGAATACGGACAGAACCTCTTTGACCTTGGCTGTAGAAACTCATGTCACCAGAGGCAAGGAAAACAAAAGCAAAATTTAACTATTAGGACCTTCATCAAGATAAAAAAAACTTCTGCACAGCAAAGGAAACAATAAGAAAACTAAAAGGTTACCTTTGGTAATGGGAGAAGATATTTGCAAGTGACATATCTGATAAATGGTTAGCATCCAAAAAAACTAACCAAACTCAACACCCAAAAACCAAATGATCCAGTTCAGAAATGGGCAGAAGACATGAATAGACATTTTACCAAAGAAGACATTCAGTTGGCTAACAGACTCATGAAAAGATACTCAACATCATAAGGGAAATACACATCAAAACTTCGATGAGATATCACCTCACACTGGTCAGAATGGTGAAATTAACAACACAAAAAACAACAGATGTCCATGAGGATTCAGAGAAACGACAACCCTCTAACACTGTGGGTGGGAATGCAAACAGGTGCAACCACTCTGAAAAACAGTATGGAGGTTCCTAAAAAGTTAAAAATAGAACTACCCTATGATCCAGCAATTACACTACTAGGTATTTACCCAACAGATACAAAAATGATGATTTGAAGGGACACATGCACCTTGATGTTTATAGCAGCATTATCAACAGTAGCCAAATTATGGAAAGAACCCAAATGTCCATCGACTGATGAAAGGATAAAGAAATTGTCTGTATACAATGAAATATTACTCAGCTATCAAAAAGAATGATATCTTGCCATTTGCAACCAAAAGACAAATACTATATGATTTCACTCATATGGGGAATTTAAGATACAAAACAAATGAACATGGAGAAAAACAAGGGAGGCAAAGCATAAAACAGACTCTTAACTATAGAGAACAAAGGGGGGGTTGCTGGAGGGGAGGTAAGTGGGGTGATGGGTTAAATAGGTGATGGGTATTACGGAGGGCACTTATTGTGATCAGCACTGGCTGTCATATGCAAAGGAAGAATCACTAAATTCTACTGCTGAAACTGCTATTGCAGTGTATGTTAACTAACTGGAATTTAAATAAAAACCTGACAGAAAAAGCCAATGTAACAAAAACAATTTATATTAGGTACTGACAGAACAACAGAACAGAGGTGGTATAACAAATCTGTGAAAATACAAATTATTTAGTAAATGTCTTGGTAAAAGTGCTTTACTCTATGGAGAAGAATAAAAGTTTAACTCTATCCCACTAATTTCTTTAAAAAGCTGTAAATGGATGAACTAACTACAAAAGAAAAGGATACAATTATAATAATAAAATTATACGAGACTATTTCTGTGATCTCGACAATGGAAAAAAGCTTCTTAAACACGGTTTTACAAAAAAACATAAAACAACAGAAAAAAGAGGAATGTGACTACCATCTCATACAAAATTTCAGTTTAGAGAAAGTAAAGTTAACATCATTCAAAAATTCAAAAAACAGGGGGAGCCTGACTGGCACAGTCAGTTAAGCATCCGACTCTTGATTTTGGCTCAGGTCCTGATGTCAGGGTCAAGAGATTACGGCCCACGTCAGGCTGTGCACTCAGCTCGAGTTTGCTTAAGTTTCTCTCTCCCTGTTCCTCTATCCCTCACCCCTGCTCTCTCTCTCTCTAAAATAAATAAATTATTAAAAAAGAAAAGAAAAAAGTTAACAGGTAACAGATTAGTAGAAGACATATACAAGATTTAAAACAAAGAGGGAGGGGCAGCAGAGTGGCTCAGTCATTTACGTGTCTGACTCTTGGTATCCGCTTGGGTCATGATCTCAGGATTGTGAGATTGAGCCTCCCATTGGGCTCTGCGCTTAGCTCAGAGTCTGTTTGTCCCTCACCCTCTGCCTCTCTCCCTGCTCACTCTCTCAAATAAATAAATAAAAATCTTAATTTTTTTTGAAAGGGATTTATATCTAGAATATGTAATTGCTACAAAAAATACAAAGGCACAATATCCAATTAAAAAGAGTTGAGAGATATGAATAATTTTCAGAATGAGAAAACAAATACCTCAGAGGAGGAGTTAAGATGGCGGAGGAGTAGGAGACACCGTTTTCAGCCGGTCCCCCGAGTCGAGCTGGATAGGTACCAGACCAGCCTAAACAACCACGGAACCAGCCTGAGACGCAGGAAGACGCATCTGGATCTCTACAAATGAACATCTCCAGCGCTGAGTATTGAAGTGCACGAGGCGGGGGAGCCATGAAACCGCGCACAGATATCGGAAGATAAACGGAAGGGGGAGGGAGCCGCCGCGTTCGGGCGCCAGGAAGCGGTAGCCACTTGCACGGGAGAGCGGGCGGGCTCGCGGACGGCACCCGCAAAACAGCAGACTGAGACCGTGAGCCGGGTGCGCGCGCACCACCAGGCATCTCGCGGAACCCCGGAATCCCGGTGTGCTCACTGGATCCAGACTGAGACTGGGAGCTTCCAGAGCGCGCATGGGGCGGCTGGCGGCTGGCGGCGTTAGAAACACAAAGGACAGAGACGCGCCGGCCCTGGAAGTGAGGGCTGGGACGCCGGGTGTGGGGCGCACATCCCGGGACGCTGCAGGGTTGAGCAGCACCAACAGTAACAGAGTTAAAGTGGCCAGAACATCCCCCTCAACTTACTTTTATGTACTTTAAAAAATTCTATAATAGTAGAATTTTGTCATTTACAGATGCAACTTGAATAAATTTTATGCTATACCTTTTACTAAGGCAAACGTTAATTTGCTTTAGGAGTTTGGGATTATATAATTAAATGAAAGAGGTTTTCCTCCTGAAAGAAGATATAGGAAATACTTTTTAAGATCTGAGTGTAATAAGAATCTGAAGGCTGAAGAACAGAGAGGACTGAAGAGGCTTTTCTGTTTCCCGCATATTTAATGAATTTTGCAATAAGGGACATTCTATAAGCAAGTACTTCGCAACAATAACAGAACCTTTTGCTTTACCAAGTTAAAATTTGACATCAGTTGCAAAGTTAACTTTTAGACGAGGATAAAATTAGTATATGTTATTATAAAATAAGAACTTCGACCCCAAATGATGATATTTTTCTCCACTGTCTCTACGGATGACATTCCTTCAAATATCATATCACTGAGTAATTTACTTATTACAATAAACAGCCACTACTCAAAAATACACTTCTAAAGCTTTCTTGATACTTTTAGGCAACAGCCTCTCTTTAAATACCCTCAATTGAAGAAAATCTTCACTCTTTGAAATGCATTTCAGTGTTGGATATAAAACCATAATTTGGTAAAAAAAAAAAAAAAAAAAAGAAGAAGGTGGGGGAGAGTCAAACTGAATACAATATTTTGGTTAAAAACATTTCAAAAGAAATCATTCTATGACCAGAAAATCATCATGTTGAAGAACCCAGTCACAAGACTTAAAATTCTTCCAAAATTCCTATATAAGATTGATAGGACATGATCTCACTAAACAAATTTTGATGAACTGTCATGTGATATCAAAGCGAAAACAAGTTCATATTAACATATATAGTCATTGGTTCATGACACAATGAGATAATTTAAGACTTGGACATCATAGGCAAAGGCTTCATTATTTCATGTCATTCTAAAAACATGATATTACTGGAAGCTATTTTCTCCCCAAATTCATGAAGTTGTCTAACGTCACTAAAATGAGTAGAACTCATATCAAGTGTTGAATATCTGCTGTTTCTGTGCATTCCTCTATATGTGCTCTTTCTCCATAAGATTTCGCATATGGTCCTGACTTCTTTCAAGCTTGATTCAACTGCTTCTTTACCAGATTGACTCCATTGCCAGTCTCTATTCTGGACCTAAGCGAATAGTAAAATGTTTCACCAGGAGCCTCTCTTCTAGCTGCCTTTAAGACTTGGGACATTAATCATAGCACTAAGAAACCTCAAAATCATGAAGCAAATTTGAATCTTGGAGCATTCCTTTTGACAACATATTCTAGGAATTAACCTCAAATGTAACCGTTTTTACCACACAGGTGTTCGCATACAATGTTTTAAATGAGTCTCATTTTGTTGTAAGTTCAAACTCAACTAAACCTAACGTTAGGAATGAGGGAGATTTTTAGTTCATTAATCAAGAAGGATTGAAAAACCAAGCTGTGGAAAGAACATAGCAAGCAACTTTGTACAGAGAGCAATTGCAGCAGAATGAAATGCTGTATCTTAGTCTATTTTTCTGTGAATATCATGTTTGTCTTTCGACAAAATACAGCCCTTCAAACGACCTTATTTGCAAGCTGCCAAAAAGCTGACAAAACTTTTTACTGCAGCAATAACAAAAAGCATGTTTACTGGTTTATAATTTCCAAAAGCTCTGTAAAAGAATAATTAGCAAAGCTTGGTGAGTGTTAACACTTGGAGCTTTCAACTATGGTCACAGATGATAATGCCATTAAGCAAGAATGTAACAGCACCTTTGAGTAGAACATAGGTAGTGCTAAGGGGACTGAATCCAGAAGAAGGAAGATACTGGACAAGACGATCATAGGTGACCCGGTAAAAGTGTAAATATTATAAGCACCTCTGATGGCCAAAATCTTTGATTTGTTAAATAAATTAGGATACATATATTCAATGGAATCTCTAAAATCATTAAAAGTAATTAAAAATTTTTTTATAACAAACTAGATAAAATACTTCAGAAACAGTATTTTTAAAGTTTTTACTATATAGGATCAAAAGCAACCTATGAGGAATTATGCTAATAATCATCAAAACGGTTCATAGGAAAAATTAGCAAAACCATGTAAAATACAAGATACCAAATACTACTGAGTGATCTTTTTTAAATTTTATGCATATTTTCTACTTTCCGACTTTCAAAACCACTAAAGACTTGTTACTTCTATGGGAAGCAAGAACAAAAACATAAAATGTGACATAAAATCGTTAATTTGACTTATCCCACTCTATAAGTTTCTTTTCAGACCAATAAATTCACACTTTAGTTTAACTTACATGCATTGTGATAAAAATTGTTACACACAATAATAATGGTCATCATTTTTAAACTTGTCAGAACGAATATGCATTTCTGAGTTATCACAATGACTAGCACAGCATGAGCGAATGATTTACAAACACTTTCGCTGTTGCATGTGGAATCAATGCAAAACAAATCGTACACAGCAAATAGTAAGCACATTCATCCTTTGCCTAAGAGTCTCAAATTCAATTCCATAATATTGGGTTGCTCAACCTTTGTGTCTTACTACTTGTGTTTAATTTTCTGTTAAGGCAATGAATGTTCTGATATATATTTCTAAGTTACCTATATTTAAGTTTTTAATAACAAGAATTACTTATAAATAAAAAGCATAATCATGAAAATGACAACTACATGTCAGTAGGAGAAAAGTAAATGAATGAAGAGTGGGTTTTCATTATACAATATAGTTTATAATAGGATTCCATTAAATCATCACCTCCAAAACATTTAGAAAATGATGTTATTCAGGAAAACTCACACACATAATATAAGACATCAACTTTACAAAATGAGGTCCACCAAGGAACAGAAAGTAAGACACGAAAATTATAGTGTCATTGCCCTGTAAGTGAGTAGTCATAATATGCCTGGTATGTTCTTACTTAGATCTCATCAATGAGGTAGGCAGACGAGAAGAGAAAGTGGAAACTTATTGTCAGTGCCAAAACTGTGCTATAACCAATTTCTCATTTAAACCTCACAAAGTTACATGAAATACATACTACTGTACTGATTTTACAGATAAAAAGAGAAACAAAGACTCAGGAAAGTGGAGTAATTTTTCCAAGTTTAATAATCTAAAAAATGGCAGATCTGGGGATTCATACCTAGAAACTTCTAATTGACCACCCATAAGATTTCCACTGAATCCCTCTGGATGTGGAAAGCCAAAGATCAGGTGTGAATAAAACAACTTAAAATAAGAACAGTAATAATACACTACTATATTTATAACATTGCTTCAGAGTTCACAAGAGTTTATGAATCTTCATCTCTTTCACATTTGTTCCATTTGCTTGGATATGTATACAACAGAGGCTTCATCCACCTTAAAACTAAAGCAGTCCATATGAGACGTCTGATTTTCCGTCTGTTGAAATCTGGCCCATGCAAAGCCCTCCACACTCAGTAAGGCACCACCTACGTTGCCAAGTTATCAAGCCAAAAAGCTGTGTGTTGTAATCTTTGATCCATCACAATTACTTAACCATCAATCCTCAGAAGTGTATCCTGAAAAGTTATAATGCTGATCCACCACCAAAAATCCTCTCAAATCTGTCCTTTTATTTCCATGTCCACTGCCATAACATTAATACAAGGTACTAATCATCATCACTTTCAGGACTATTACAAAAACCTCCTTAGGGTGTATCATTTCTAATCTTAACCTCAATCTATTCTGCACAGCACACAGAGAATGTTTTAAAAATATTAGTAATTCTAATATATTTACTTTGAGGAAATCCTTTTTAAAAAAATAAAGAGAATATAACTGTGATGATATAGCAATAATATAAAAATGCTGATTTTCCTCCTAGTTTATATGAACAATCAATTGTAATAAAAGACTACCAATAATTTATTGAGCTGATCTTAAATTTTTTTTGAAATGAGAAATTTTTATGAAATGAGAAAAGTCTACAAATAAGAAAAATATTTTAAAAATACCTAAAAGTAGGGTGGAATTTTTGCCTTGATAGATATTAAGTTAAAACCTAAGTAACTGGGGCATGGGTAGCTCTGTCAGTTAAGCGTCTGACCCCTTGGTTTTGGCTCAGTGCAGTGATCTCATGTGGTCCTAGGACTGGTCCCACATTGGGCTCTGCAGTCAACAAGGAGTCTGCTTGAGTTTCTGCGATTCTTGCTCTACCTCATACCATACTCTAACTAAAATACAAAAAATGAACTGAATGTAATGATATACAATATAATCAAGATAAATCTTTATTTATCATTTACTAAATACTTCCACAAATCATCAATGTGATACACCATTAATAAAAAATAAAAATCATACGATCAATCCTCTCAATCAGAAACAGAAAAACTATTTGACAATGCACAGCATCATCCTTGATAAAACTACAATAAAGTAGGGATAGAGGAACATGCCTCAACATCACTAAAGGCATATACAAAAGACCCACAGCTAATATCATCCTTAATGGGAACAACTTAGAGCTTTTCCTTTACCGTAGGAACAAGACAGGGATGCCCATCTGACACTGAACTTTTTCAACATAGTCTGAAAGTCTTAGCCTCAGCAATCAAGACCATAAAAGGAAATAAAAGGCATCCAAAGTGGTAAGGAAGAAGTCAAACTTTCACTAGTACAGACACATGATACTCTAGGTAGAAAACCTGAAAAACTCCACCAATAAATTGCTAGAACTGAAACACGAGTTCAAGAAAAGTCACAAAATCAATATACAGAAATTTTACACCAACAATGAAATAGCAAAGAGAATTTAATCAATCCCATTTACAATTGTACCAAAAATCATAAGACACGTAGGAATAAAACTAACAAAAGTAAAAGATATATGTACTCTGAAAACTATAGAACATTATGAAAAGAAATTGAAGAGGACACAAAGAAATGGAAAGACATTCCATACTCATGAATTAGAGCATTGTTAAAAATGTCTATACTGCCCAAAAGCAATCTACACATTTAATGCAATCCCAATCAAGATATCACCAGCATTTTCACAGAACTAGAACCACTCTAAAATTTGTATAGAACCACAAAAGACCCCAAATACCTAAAGAATCTTCAAAAGAAAAGCAAGCTGGAGCATCCACGAGTTTGGGAGACCTCAAGCTATATGACAAAACTGTAGTTATCAACACGAGATATGATTCTGGGACAAAAACTAACACATTGTTGGGGCACCTGAGTGGCTCATTCAGTTAACCATCTGCCTTTGGCTCAAGATATGGTTCAAGGGTCCTGGGATCAAGCCCCATGTGGGCTTCCTGCTGCTCAGTGCTGAGATCAGCTATTCTCTCTCCTCTTGCTTAGCTGTACCTCTCAAGAAATGGATAAAACCTTCAAAAAAAAAAAAAAAAGACACATTGATAGATGTGGAACAGAATAGAGAACTCCAGAAATGGACCCTCAGCTGTAATGGTTGACTAATCTTCGACAAAGCAGAAAACAATATCTAATGGAAAAAAGACAGTCTCTTCAAGATTGGTGATGGGAAAATGACAACATGAAAAACAATGAAACTGGATGACTTTTTTTTTTTTTTAAGATTTATTTATTTATCTGACAGAGAGGACAGCGAGAGAGAACACAAGCAAGGGGAGTGTGAGAGGGAGAAGCAGGTTCCCACGGCACGGAGCCTGATGTGGGAGCTAGTCCGAGGACCCTGGGATCATGTCCTGAGCCAAGGCAGAGGCTGCGGCCACCCAGGTGCTACAAAGCTGAATGACTTTCACAAGCATTAACAAAAATAAATTCAAAATGGATGAAAGACCTAAATGTGAACAGGAAAACCATTAATATCCTAGGGAGAATACGGAGACAGAATCCTCTTTGACCTTGGCTGTAGAAACTCATGTCACCAGAGCAAGGAACAAAGCAAAATTTAACTATTAGGACCTTCATCAAGATAAAAAAACTTCTGCAAAAAGGAAACAATGGGAGAGGGAGAAGCAGGCTCCCTGCTGAGCAGGGAGCTCCATGTGGGGCTCGATCCCAAGACCCTGGGATCCCGACCTGAACCCAAGGCAGATGCTTAACCGACTGCGCCACCCAGGCGGGCTGTTAGGTTCTTGAATATTGACAGATGAACCCAAGATTAAGGTTTCCCTTGGCAGCTGGAACGAAAGAATGGAAGAGAGGCATCAAGAACGCAGGCAAGACTACTGGGTGTTTACCCCAAAGATACAGACGTAGTGAAGAGAAGGGCCATATGCACCCCAATGTTCATAGCAGCAATGTCCACAATAGCTAAATCGTGGAAGGAGCCGAGATGCCCTTCAAGAGATGACTGGATTAAGAAGTTGTGGTCCATATATACAATGGAATATTACTCAGCTATCAGAAAGAATGAGTTCTCAACATTTGCTACAACATGGACAGCACTGGAGGAGATAATGCTAAGTGAAATAAGTCAAGCAGAGAAAGACAACTATCATATGATTTCTCTCATCTATGGAACATAAGAACTAGGAAGATCGGTAGGGGAAGAAAGGGATAAAGAAAGGGGGGTAATCAGAAGGGGGAATGAAACATGAGAGACTATGGACTATGAGAAACAAACTGAGGACTTCAGAGGGGAGGGGGGTGGGGGAATGGGATAGACCGGTGATGGGTAGTAAGGAGGGCACGTATTGCATGGTGCACTGGGTGTTATACACAACTAATGAATCATCGAGCCTTACATCGGAAACCGGGGATGTACTGTATGGTGACTAACATAATATAATAAAAAATCAAAAAAAAAAAAAAAAAAAAACAAATACCTCATACATTACAAAATACATAACCTTTCTAATAAAGCCATGCATATTGAAAAAGTGATACTTCTTTATATCCATCAGATTGACTAATTCAGAAAGTGATACAATATTAAAAGCTGGTGAGTATGTAAGAACTCTGATGTCATGCTCATCTATACTAATAAAATCATTCTGGATTTATTTAATGAAATTAGCTATGTGTCTGTCCTATAACACAGGGATCTGAAAGAAAATCAAGTAAAGGTCCAAAGGGCAACATGTAAGGGGGGTAATTCACAGTGTTATTTGGGAGCAGATTCTTGGAAGGAACTTTAGTAGCCCAAACTGGAAAAAATGGATATATAAAATGTAAAAGGAATGTAATGAAATACTAAAAAGCAACCAAAAGTGAAAAGGATGGACTATATAATCAAAGCATAATAGTACTTTCATAAAATTAAAACACACGCATGAACCAATACTGTATAGGGGCGCCTAAGTGGCTCAGTAGGTTGGTTAAGTGTTCAACTCTTGATTTTGGCTCAGGTCATGATCTCAGGGTCGAGAGACTGATTCCTGCATGGGGCTCCACATTGAGTGTGGAATCTCCTTAAGATTCTTTCTCTCCCTCTACCCCTTCCCACCGCACATCCTCTCTCTCTAAAAAAAGAAAAGAAAAAAACCACAATATTGTATAATTTTAAAGATACACATATACAACCCCCCAAAATGATAAGAAAGCTGGGCTGGAAACACTTAATTTGAATACACCACAGTAGAATCAATGATGGAGGGAAGAAAAGGGGCATTCTTATGCAGTACAAAGGGGGAAATAAAAAGTGAAATATAAGAAAACATCAGTCTACCACAAATATCAACGCTGATGCTGTCATAGGAAGTGAGCAATATACGTAACCGAATTTTACATACCACAAACCTAAAAAATAAGAAAAAAAAAACATGTTATTAACTTGCATTAAAGTACCTCTTTAATGAATGCTTGTTGAGGGAACTAAAATGGCCAAAGCAAAAAATAAAATTGCCAGGAAGAATGTAGATCAAAATATGTAACCAATTATTTTGATAATAGAAATAAGTGGCATTTGTATGTCATATTTATTCCTTATAAATATTCATGTTGATGTGGTTATCTGTTTTGTTAAAAATGAAAGTATGTATTTACAATAAGTAAAAATAAAACTATTTCCATTTTTGCATACCACAAAACAAAGATTCAATGACATATGCCACGCACATGCGATCTTTAGCCTTGATATAATTTTAAACTAAAACTTAAGTTAGATGAGGCCTAAGGAGAATGGCAAGAAAATACATTAATAGATTTTTAAACATTGGCACCCTTCCTTTCAGGCTTTATTTTAACAACAGAATTAGAAATAATTCTTGTGGGGCAGAGAGAGAATCTTCAAGCAGACTCACTGCTGAGCCCAGAGCCTGTCGTGGGGCTTGACCCCATGACCCATGAGATCACAACATGAGACTAAGAGCCTGACACTCAGCCAACTGAGCCACCCAGGTGTCCCACAATGTACACATTAAATTTCTTACCATTTTGTCAATTTTACCACAATAAAGATGAAAAAATATATGCAATATATGCTTTTGAAACTGACCTACATCTTAAATATGAGCTCTTAAATATAAGTTGGGTTCTGTCTCTGTTCTATTACATTTTCTTCAACAAATCATTATTATAATAAACAAATGGATCACAAACACACTGACCTAATACTTAATTTTATCCTGTGACACTTGCAGTTTTACACAAAATAAGCAAGGGGCATTATCTGCATGTAAACTTCGGAAACAAACAAACAAAAAAACCCACAATGACCTGTTCAGACATTTAGATCACACACTGCAAATATTTTAAAGTAAGGGGAGTAAATACCATACAAGATACCAATAAAATCCTTGGAGAAATAAAATAGTTTATAAATGTCCAAGACGCAACCTACCACCTTTTCTATTGCAATGTCAAAGGCTACAATCAATCAGTAAGTACACAAATATACCTCATACAGGACCAGCATGGTTCTCTTTACTCACATGAAACTCTAGTTGAAATATATTTAGAACATATTACATGTGACTACATCAAACTAAAGTCTCCTGCACAGCCAAGGAAACTATCAAGAAAATGAAAAGGCAACTTACAGAATGGGAGCAAATACTTCAAAATCATATATCTGAAAAGGGATTAATATCCAAAATAGATAAAGAAGTCACACAAATCAACAATAACAACAAAAGCCCAATTAAAAATAGGGAGGAGAAATGAATACACATTTTCTCAAAGAAGACATACAAACGGCACCCAGGAACATGAAAAGGTGTTCAACATTACTAATCATCAGAGAAATGCAAATCAAACCACAATGAGATATCACTACACACCTAGGAAAATGGTTATCATCAAAATGACAAGAGACAAAAAGTGTTGGGAGGATGTGGAGGAAGGCAATCCCTTGGGCACTGCTGCTGAGAATGTATATTGGTACATCCACCATGGAAAACGTATGCAGATTGCTCAGCAAATTAAAGCCACTACCGAATGATCCAGACATCTCACTTATATGTCTATATCCAAAGGAAAAGTGAATAGGCTATCGAGGAGATAGTAGGACTCCCATGTTTACTGCAGGATTATTCACAATAGCCAAGATATTGAAACAACTCAGATGTTTCTCAAAGGATGAATGGATAAAGGAAATATGGTATGTGTTCATATAATAGAATATTATTCAGTCATTAAAACGAAGGAAATCTTGTCATTTGCAACAACGTGGATGAATGTGGAGGACATTATGATAAGGGAAATAAGCCAGACAAAGACAAATACTGCATGGTTATCACTTATATATGGAATCTTTTTAAAAGGACTCAAACTTATAGAAACAGAAAGTAGAAAGGTGATTGCCAGGGTCTTGGTGGTGAGGGAAATAAGGAAAGGTTGGGAAAAGGATACAAAATTTCGGCTATAACATGAATTAGGTCTGAGGATCTAATGTATAACAAGGAGACCATAGCTAATACCACTGTACTGTATAATGGAAATTTGCTAAAATAGAATTGCAATGTTCTCACCAATAAGAAACAGATAAATATGTGAGATGATGTATATATTCATTGACTAGGTGGAAGGAATCTTTTCACAATATATATGTACATCAAATCATCAGGATGTACCTTTTATTTTTTTAAAGATATTTATTTATTTATTTATTTATTTATTTATTTATTTATTTATTTAAGAGAGAGTGGGGAAGGGGCAGAGAGAGGGAACCCTCAAGCAGACTCACTGCTGAGCCCAGAGTCTGTCATGGGGCTTGACCCTATGACCCATGAGATCATGACCAAAGCCTAAACCAAGAGCCTGAAGCTAAACCAACTGAGCCACCCAGGTGTCCCACAATGTACACTTTAAATTTCCTAACATTTTGTCAAATTTACCACCATAAAGATGAAAAAATATACGCAAAACAAATAAGAAAAAGAGATTCAAGTTTATTCATAACCACTAATTAGGAATTTCTAAATATGGGGACATGGGCTGATATGATACTTAATCTGTACTAAATATCTATTCAAAAAGAATTATTTGTAGAAAAATAGTATACTTGAAATTGTCAATGGAAATGTAAATTGGTAACACCACTGTGGAAAGGAGTATGAATGTTCCTCAAAAAATTAAAAAAATATAATACCCTGATTCAAAACTTCAACTATTTCTGCCCAGAGAAAATGAAAACAATAACTCCAAAAGATATATGCCCCCCCTGTGTTTATTGCAGCATTATTTACAATAGTCAAGATATGGAAGCAAACTAAGTGTCCATCAATAGATGAATGTATAAAGAAAATGTGGTGGATAGATAGAATGGAATATTATACAGCCATAAAAAGTATGAGATACTGCCACTTGAAACAACATGACTGGACCTAGTGGGTATTACGCTAAATGAAATAAGTCAGACTGACAAATACCATACGATCCAATCATAAACTGAATCTAATACAATGAATAAACCAAAAGCTGAATCATACCCATAAATCCAGAGAACAATTCATGGTTGCCAGATGGAAGGGATGGGGGGTGGGGCAAAATGGGTGAAGGGGAGTGGGAGATATAGATTTCCAGTTATGGAATGAATAAGTCATGAGAATAAAAGGCACAGAATAAGGAATAGTTAATGATATTGTAATAGCAATGTAACAGGATAGATGGTAGGTGCATTTGTGGTGAACAGAGCATAAGACATAATTTTGTCAAATCACTTGTACACATGAGTTGTACACGTGAAACTAGGTAATATCATGTGTCAACTATACTCAAATAAAAAACTTCAAAAAAAAGAGGAAAAAAATTCTTGGAAGATGAGAAAGGATATTCTTTTAAATGCCACAGTACTCACCCTATTACAGCAAAAATAACATAAAAAGTATTCTATATTTTAACTACTACAACTAGTTCCAGCAGCAGTTTTCCTCTACCAAATTTTCTGAATAGTGAATGAAAAAGAAAATTTTATGCTTTTCTGCAAACTGATAAAGAAAAACAAAAAGAAACCATCCCTTTGCAAGGAGCAGTATGTTACGTTCCATGACAGGATTTAATGAAGGGCTAAATTAAAGAGGACTATATCGAATACAATAACCCACCACCCTTATCCACAGAGTATATGTTCCAAGAACCCCAGGACGCCTGAAATTGTGAATAATATCAAAACGTAAACATACGATGGTTTTTCCTACACGTGCAGATCTAGGACAGTTTAATTTATAGATTCGGCACAGTAAGTAATTAACAAAACTGATAAAACAGAACAATATAACAACATACTGTAATAAAAGTGCTGTGAATTTTATCTCTCTCTCTCTAAATATCTTATTGTACTGTAATTAACCTTCTTTTTGAGAAGGTGTGAGACGATGAGATGCCTATGAGATGAGATGATGCGAGCTGAATGACTGAGAGGTAGAGCTGATTACTACGGACAGCTAAAGATTCATCAGAAGGAGGATCATCCGCTTCCAGACCGAGGCTGGCCTGGGGCAGGTGAAATGGCACAAAGCGAAAACATAACTGCAGATAAGGGGGGACTACCGTAACTTAAATCCTAAACTTCAATCATGATCAAGGTCATGACAAAATTCAAGGCGATGGCATTCTGCCCATTTCCAAAAACAACTGAAAATGTTCCGCAGCTCCATATCCTGAAGAAGGTGGTGACATTTGGAATTTAGCATTTCTTCAATAAAAACCCTTAAAATTTTTAAATGGTATCTAAAATATTCAATATGCATAATTTGGCTCTTCCCTTTAAATCATTATTCTACATTTGCTCGCTTCGAGAGGATCGGAAAATCTGGTTCGTTCAGCTCAGAATATAAGAAAATAAATAAAGATTATGGGATAAAATGAGAAATGGAAAATATTTCACTTAAATGTTTTGGAATGGGATCTTAAGGCAAATGAAATAGAAGTAATCAACATACATATTTAAATTCAATGGCCAAAAGAGTTAAACCATATCTGTTCAACAACAAAGAAATCATTAAACAATGCCTCCTCTCCCAGCAAGAAATCCCACAGCACTGAATACACTTCTTTTTTTTTTTAAAGATTTTATTTATTTGACAGAGAGAGAGACAGCCAGCGAGAGAGGGAACACGAGCAGAGGGAGCGGGAGAGGAAGAAGCGAGCTCCCAGCAGAGCAGAGAGCCCAATGCGGGGCTCAAGCCCAGGTCTCTAGGATCACGCCCTGAGCCGAAGGCAGACGCTTAACGACTGAGCCACCCAGGCGCCCCGAATACACTTCTTCAAAACTTAATTTTTAATATGGGCAAATGAGTAGATAAATAAATGCATCGAGCTATTAAGCCAGTTTATCTACAGTTACAAAAGTAAGTTTGTTGGTTCGTTAACAATTTGGTTTATATGAAACCAAACAACTAACGTGAATAATTCTTTAGCTATCAGTCCAAAACATATCTTGAACAATAAATTATTTTTCAATGTTTTGATTATAATATTTGACTCCTTTGATACTCCTTAGATGCAGTCTTCTAGTAAATCTGTATCACTAAATTAGTGATCTTTGAACTAAAGTATACACAAGCCTGGTGCTACCCAGCTATTTTCCAAAACACATAAGAAAAGGGATTTTATTTTTAAGGATTCAATCTCTAGATACTCAATTCCCATACACTCTCTTCCCTAAAACTGAAATACCTGAGAACATGCCTATAGTTATCTTCCACACATATTTCAAAGGCATATTTCTAATTTACTTCTAATCTTTTTATATTGTGTGGGATTTAAAGATCTCCAGGCAGACAAAGTAACAATTATAAATGTTGCTTGTAAAGCCACTTTTAATAAAGACACTGTAAAAACACAATAAGTCTTACACACCTGTTTGGGATCAAAATTGAATATATTAAGGAGTGGGACAGTGCAAAAATGATAACTTTTGCTTAATGGCTTCTCCTTTACAACTCACCGAGAATTTTCAAACAATGTACTGCTTGTACAGTGGAGTCCCAGAAAAACAAATTAAACAGATACTTACTAAGAAACATTAAAGGCTGCAGTTTCCTATTTATGTCCAGGTAATACACACATGCAAAGCTGTATTCACTACGTATTTTATCATTAAAATATTTCAGATTTATAAAGCCATCATAGAAAATACCAATCTGCTATAAAGAATGCTCAGCCAGCATCTTCAACATTCTCAGTATTAAGAAAGTTGCAAGACTTCAAGGAGGGAGAGTTTTCACATTAATCTTGACAGAACAATGTTACATCTCTAGCAAAAGGACTATAACAGGAAAAATATGTACCATTTTATATTTTAAACACTTATTAAGACCAAGGAGAAATGATCTCAGTTTGATGAACAATTACTGAATACAGCAAATCTGTATCTTTTTTTTAACTTGGGAACCAGTCTCCTGCTTATAGCTATTACTAACTGAATATTTTCCCTCTTTATTCATTCTTATCATATACTTAATTATATTTAAATTAGGAAAATTTAATTATGAATTCTCCACAAATTAAAAATACTGATAACAATCAATATTACAATTTTTGTAAGCTCCACACTTATTACTGGCCAAAAATATCATAAACACATAGACACAGGAGCTGATGTAATGAAATTCCCTATCATTTCATTAACAGATGCATTTTCAATAGTTTTACTCTACAATGTTTCATAATTAATAAGTTTTAATACATTTAAGTTGATTGAGAAACAATAAAAATTATGACTGTGATGATAACTCACTCTAAACGATTGAGCACTTAGACTACAATACAATGCTCAGGGGAGTTTTAAAGATTTATGTATTTATTTTAGAGACAGAGAGCATGCATGAGAAAGAGAGAGAGAGCACGCAAGGGGCGAGGGAGGCGCAGACAGAGAGGGAGAGAGAGTCTCAAGCAGACTCTGTGCTGAGTGCAGAGCCCAACAGGGGGCTCAATCTCACGACCCTGAGATCATGACCTAAGCCTAAACCAAGAGTCAGATGCTTAACTGACTGTTCTACCCAGGCGCCCCTACTCATGGAAGTTTTTAAAAATATTGTATATATCCTGATTTTTGGCAGGGAATGATGAGATGACCAATACATGATTTTTTTTTAATTTAAAAATCTTATTTTTTTAGAGCAGTTTTAGATTCACAGCAAAATTGACATAAAGGTACCAAGACTTCCTATATACCCAAGTCTCAACACATAACCTCTCCATTATGAACATGCCTCATCATAGACGTGCATTCGTTATAACTGATGAGACTACAATAACACATCATAATTATACAAAGTTCATAGTTCACATTATTGTTCAGTCTTTGATTTGAACAAATACATATGGCTCTCTGTAATTACGGTATCCTATATTTCCACTGCCCTAAAACCCTCCATGCTCCACCTATTCATTACACCCTGTCCACTGTGACGTCCAATCCCTGGCAACCACTGATCTTTTTATTTTCTCCAGAGTTTTGCCTTTTCAGGAAAGTCTCATCAATAGAATCATATAGTATGTAGCTTTCTCAGATTGTCATTCACTTGGTAATATGCATTTCAGTTTCTTCCATACCTTTTCATTTCCTTTGGTGCTGAATGCTATTCCATTGTCTGGATGTACCACCTATTACTAATCCGTTCAACTACTGAGGACCATCTTGGTTGCTTTTATTTTTTGGGAATTAGAAAGTACACTATTTTATGTGAACATAAGTTTTCTAATTGATTCAGGTATACAGCAAGGAGTGTAAGTGCTAGATCACATGGTAAAAATATCCTGAGTTTTGTAAGAAAATTCTAAGCTTCCTTTCCCAAAGTGGCTACAACATTTTGCATTCTCACTAGCAGTGTGCAAGAGTTCCTGTTGTTCCACATGCTCGTCAGCATTTGGTCTTGTCTGAGTTCTTGATTTTAGCCATTCTAATAGGTATGTGGTAATATCTCAATGCTGTCTTAATTTTATTTCCCCAATCACATATAATGTGGACAATCTTTTCAGATGCTTCTTGGCCCTCTGTATATCTATTTTGGTGTGGTATCTTCAAAGTCTTCGGCCCATTTTTTTTAACTGGGCTGTTTTCTTAATATTGAATTTTAAGAGTTATGTGTATATTTTGGAGACCAGTCCTTTATCAGATGTGTCTTTTAAAAATATTTATCAAACTCTGTGGCTTGTCTTCTCATCCTCTTGATATTGTCTTTCACAGAGCATACGTTTTGAATTTTAATGAAGCCCGTATCAATTACTTCTTCCATGGATCGTGGTTTGGTGTTGTATCTAAAGAGCCATCACCATATTCAAGGTCACCTAGGTGTTCTCCAGTGTTATCTTCCAGCAGTTTTGTAATTTTCCACTGTAAATTTATGTCTATGACCCATTTTGAGTTAATTTTTGTAAAGGGTGTAAGGTCTGTGTCTAGATTCTTTTATTTATTTTTTTTAATGCAGAGGTTCACTTGTTCCAGACCCATTTGTTGAAAAACAAAAAAAAAAAAAATTTTTTTTCATGCAAGCATATAAATTAGGATAAAAATCTTTTGAATAGTTGAATGGAAATGAAGGTTCAAGGAGAAATATCCTACACATAAAGGAATTTTGTAAGAAAGCTTTCCTTCTTTTTTAAATGGATAATAGCAGTTATCAAATTTCTATGACATTTAGATTTAATAAATGTATTTCTTTCTTTATTTAAAGATGTCTTGGGGCACCTGGGTGGCTCAGTCGTTAAGCATCTGCCTTCGGCTCAGGGCGTGATCCCTCCATCCTGGGATCGAGCCCCACATCAGGCTCCTACGCTATGAGCCTGCTTCTTCCTCTCCCACTCCCCCTGCTTGTGTTCCCTCTCTTGCTGGCTGTCTCTATCTCTGTCAAATAAATAAAAAAAATCTTAAAAAAAATAAAGATGTCTTTATTTATTTTAGAGAGACAGCAAGCACAAACAGGGGGAGGGTCAGAGAGAGACAAATCCTCAAGAAGACTCCCTGCTGAGCAGGGAGCCCTATGCAAGGCTGGATCCCAGGACTCTGAGGTCATGACCTGAGCTAAAATCAAGAGTCCAACGCTTAAACGAATCAGCCACCCAGGTGCCGCCAAATGTATTTTTTTAAAAGATTTTGTTTACTTATTTGACAGAGAGAGAGTGAGAGAGGGAACACAAGTAGGGGGAGTGGGAGAGGGAGAACCAGGCTTCCTGCTGAGCAGGGAGCCTGACTCAGGGCTGGATCCCAGGACCCTGGGATCATGACCTGAGCCGGAGGCAGACACTTACCGACTGAGCCACCCAGGTGCCCTCCCAAATGTATTTAAAAGAGTGTTATAAATGTTTAATTTTAAAATATCAACAATTCCAATAATTTTTTAATTGAAATATAGTGGACATACAACCAAAATGTCTTGAAATCATGGCTACTGCAAACTGCTTACACTTCACCAAAATTTTAGCTATTACAAGTATGTTTTCCATGGTATGGTAGTCAACATCTGCTACAATGTTACGTTTCATTATTTTGGGGAAAAAAGAATTCAAACATAGTTTTCATGGCTAGAAGGTTAGTGTTCTGGTCTAATAAACGTATTGCAAGTATCATGTGGTTAAAGAGACTTCTCTCACATTCACATTTGTAGTTGCAGTGAGACTCTCTCTGTGTTTTCTGAATGACTAGTAAATGAAGTCTATCAAATCTTACTCAATTGCCATGAAATGACTGATATGCTATAATAAGCAAACTCCAGAAAAATCAGAAAGAGAGAAGGAGAGAGAGAGACTTGCTCAGTCATACAAGCCACCAAATTTATCATTTTTCTATTATGTGTCAAGCACTGCCATTGTATGGTAGGCCAAAAGAACAACATCCCCACCCAAAGATATATTCACTAGCTAATCCCCATAAGCTGTAAATATTAATTTATATGCAAATTAGAGAATATTACCTTATACTATAGAAGATGTGATAAAGTTAAGCATCTTGAGAGGAGGAACTTATTCTGGATTATTTGTCATGTATGTATGTAATGGTATGTATCCTTGTAAGAGAGAGGCAGAGGCTGTTTTGAAGGACACACAGGAAAGGTCACATAAAGAGGGAAGCAGAGATTGCAATTAAGACACCACAAGCCAAGGAAAGCCAAAGAATGCTGGGTAAATGTAAGAAATAGAAAGAAGCAAGGAAAACTTCTATGCCAAGAGCTTTCAGAGAGTGTGGCTCTAGACACATCTTGATTTCAGATTTCTGACCGCTAGAACTGTGAAAGAATAAATTTCTGTTGTTTTAAGCCACCAGGTTCATGGTAATTTGGTATAATAGCCTCAGGAAACTAACAAAATTAAGTATAAAAGGACGGACAAGGGTCTTGACTTCATGAACTTTAGTCTCTCAATAGTAAGGTTACTGGCACTAAAGTAAGTCATGCTACAGTACCTGTTCACAGCACAAAAACTTCTCAAAAACCATTTTTGCCAATTTTGTGGTTGTATATATAAGCCACTGTTAATTGTACATTCCTGGATGTATGGGTTACTACGTATAGTACATCAGAAATGTTCAACCCTGTTACTGCCTGCAACTTCAATGTTGATTGGACCTACAAAATGTTTTTCTTGCAGTAGTTAGCACAGAATATACGGCCTGCAATTCATTTATATTTCATATGTAATTAGTAACTGGCAAGTACACAAATTAGGTGCTTCATAAACATGCACAATTATATTTTCGAAGCAGTTGTATTTATGTTCAAAAGAAGGGACAGTTTTATGAATGTGTAATCAAGGAAATAAAATCAGAAAGACAACAGAATCGAGCAGAGTTCATTCGGTGGTGGCAACAAATTTACACATTACACCAAGGCCCCCCACCTCCATGTGGTGCATACACTGCCCTGATAAATGTTGCTCCTGGCAAAGCAGCATACAAAAATGAGTCTGGAGATCTTTCTTCTCTTGCTGTCATCCATTATTACCCCTCTGAGGAATTAGTGGCTGTAAAATAAAGATCTGCACCAGTAGAGATAACAGACTCCCGTTTCCTACCTGCCTCAACTATCTGAAAATGTATGTGGGAAGATGCTTCTCGAAACTTGCCATTTCCCTTACAAATTGGCGCACAGGTATGGCATATAGCGGTGGTCATTACTAGATTCATGAGCTTTTTCAGAATGGATAAGCAATGTGTTCATAGAAGTTATGCCATTAGGCCTGGCTCCAAAAAGAAAATGGCTTTGCTCCTGCGAGGCAATAGTATGAATAACTCTGTGTTTGACAAAATCAGGAAAGCAGGTAAAGTCTGTCTTCATTGTCAATCAGTAAATATTTATTAAGCACCAAGTATGTGGCCAGCACTGTGCTAGCTACTATGGATATAGCCGTGGTTACAAGAGACAGCCTTAACTTCACAGAAACTTATATTGGGGTGAACTGCAAGAGGAAATAATAAAAGAAAATAGGGAAAAATGAGAGAGTATCATAGGGGCAAGTGGCTTGCAATTTTAAAGTAGTTGCATAGACTTCATGGGGAAGGAGACTTTGAGAAAAAACTGAAAAACTATGAGCACACAAATCCCTTAGATGCTGGCAGACAGTGCATATTATGCACTGAGAACAGAAAGCGCAAAGGTCCTGAGGTACAAGCATGTCTGGTATGTCTAAAAAAAAAAAAAAAAAAACAGAAAAACTGGGTGGTGCTGCTGGGGGTAAACAAATGATCAGAGACTAGCAGGAGATATAGTTAGAGAAGAAATGGGATCCCTATTTGGATACAAGGGGCAACCACATAGGGTAGGGTCTTATAAGACAATGAAAAGTACTCTGTATTTTATTCTGAATGACACAAAAAATCCTTGGAGGAACTGAGCAGAAGAGTGACATGGTTTAACTTATATTTAAAATGATCACCTGCGCTCTATGATTAGTGAATGCAAACAAGGACAGAAGAAGGGAGATCTTTTAGAAAGCTTACTGAATTAATCCAAATGGAGAATGGTGGTAGCCTAAACCAAAGCTTCCTTAGTGACCACTGTGAATCGAAGGTAGGCATAGGTGGGCCACAATGGGTGAGTGTAGGTATGCTGGGAAATTCAACTGGGGCTAGCATCACCACGTATCCTAGTTATCCAGAGAGTCCCTCTTAAGATCTGTTTTGGGGGTATAATTTCGAAGTGCCCTGTTTTCACTCTCAAATGTGCCTGAGATTAGATGATAAATTACATGGTCATCCTAGTTACAGCTAAAGAAATGTGGAAATAAAATTGGCTAAAATCTAGGACTTGGCCTTAGATGTGTTTGTATGGTGAATTGTAGGTGATTTATCTTTATTTGTCTCAATATCAAGTATATATTGCTTATAATAAGCTTTTGGTTTTCATCAGAATAATATGTATTCATTTTCTAAATTATGAAAAAGAATAAATTAAACTGACATAATCCTATTCTCAAGGTAAAGCACTGATAAATATTATAAACATATAAACAGGATTTACTTGCATACATCTTTTAAACTATCATGTCTCAGTAACTGAGACATACACATAAATCCCATCATTCTGCAGTAACATCTGACATTGAATGTTTACTTTGTAAAAGGGAATATTCAAAGCATTAAGCATATATTAATTCATGTAATTCTTATAACCACTTTATTCAGCAGGTATTCCTAGTATCATATTTTACTGATGAAGGAGTTGAAGCACCGAGAGATTTACTAAACGTGCCAGAGATCACACATATTAGAAAAAAATGGAGCTAGGATTCAAACCCATATATTTATAATACAGGCCTTGCGTTTTTTTTTTTTTTTTTTTTTTTTTTAGATTTTATTTATTTATTTGAGAAAGAGCACAAGTCAGGGGTGGGGGGAGGAGGGCAGAGGGAGGGAGAGAGAAACAGACTCCCCGCTGAGCAGGGAGCCCAATGCGGGGCTTGATCCCAGGACCCTGGGATCATGACCTGAGCTGAAGGCAGATGCTTCACCGACTGAGCCACCCAGGCGTCCCTATAATACAGGCCCTGTGTTCTTAACAGCTGTCTTAGGCTGGCTCTCTACTGTGTGCCACAAGGTAGAGGAAACAGTCAACCTCCACTGTTATCCAGTTTGGTGTATATCCTCCCCACTACCATTCCTCTTTCTATAAGCACACAAGAAATCACATTTTCAAACTCTTCAAAAAATGCGATGTTTTAGTTAATTTACGTAAACAAACAAACAATCCCTCCTTGAGGGGATAACCATCCCCACTCTCCTGCCTTTCTCTATAATATTACAAACAAACACCAAAAACTACTAACATGTAGGTTCTCTATTCTTTATGTAAACATGTAATCATCTTATATCCACTGTTCTCCAAAATTTTTTCAACAGAACATATATCATGGAGACCTTTCTAGACCAAAAGACATAGCCCTAACTTTTTATCTCTGAAATCTAGAGTGACTATATCATAATTTAGTCATCCATTCCCTTATAGAAGGGAAACAGTTACACTTCATTGTAATTAAAATTATGATGCAATATGCATCTTGCATACATTTTATTTACATAAAATAGATGTCTCATTGTGGGAATTCTGGATCAAAACCTGTTTATTTTCACATGAACATGAAAAAAAAATTGCTTTACCCAAAGTTTAGAGCAATTCACAACCCCAGCAACCTTCATGACAATACCTGTTCCTCAGACCTTGTTAAAACTAGTTATCAGTCATTTATATTAAATTTTCTCCAACCTCAAGGGTGAAAGAGGGCCTGTAATCTTTACTTAATTTGCAATTATCTGAAGTCCAATTGTTTGTGGGCCGGCTATAATGTTTCTAATATTTATTGTCTGGGTGCCTGTCATACCACGTTTGCTCATACCAGTCTGTAAATCCTGAGTTCATACACCTTCACCCATTCAACAATTATTAATAGATAAGAGGGAGGAGGGTTCGGCAGGAGAAGGAGAAACTAGCTAGGAAGCTATTTCTATACTCCAGGACAAAAATGGTGCAGAAAGGGAGTAGGAAGGGAGAAAAAGGAACCTATAAAAGAGGAACCCAGGAGGCAGAATATATAAAAATCATTGAAGAACTATTCATCTGGTTATGGGATGTATCATGGAAAATGATGGAAACCCAAATGGCAGAATTTACAGTGGCTGAAGGAAATTTGACTAGGCTGTCCCTATAGCTTACAAGACAGTGTATACTACTGTTGTATTTTAATGGTGAACATCTCTTCGATTCCCTTTAACGGGAATAATTAGGGGGAAAGGAACTAAATTGCAACCGCGTGACTTAGTATTTTAAACTACTATCTTGCAAAAAATGATAAAAAGAAACACTTCAGAAGAATTAGACTGATGATTCTCTATAAGTATTATTATTTGAATAGCACTTAATTTGTTTTTTATTTAAATTCAATTAGCCAACATACAGTAGATCATTAGTCTCAGATGTAGTGTTCAACAATTTATCACTTGTGTATAACACCCAGGAATAGAACTTAATTTGTACTTAACAAGACACAAGACTATCCAGAATGTGAACTCCAATTAATGAAACCACCAAATATGATACATAATCCAAGCTCCTGCTGAAATTCAGTCCAGTATACAACAGGTTCTCAATGATTTCTCATACTTACAGATGTCAGTTTGCTTTACCTCTCATTAAGACCTTTGTATCATTTTCAAGAACACTATGATTTTCTATGGAAAGTGGCTGGATAAATATAAAATGTTAAAATTACAGATGCCGCATGAATTGAGAAGAAAACTCCCCGTTGGGCTTTTCTCACAGATGTGTCTAATCTTACCCCTGCTCATAGCAGGCAAACTGTCAGAGGGAAAAGTAAATGTTAGCTCAAAGAAAGACCCTATTTTGTGATTTTAAAAATTTATTTTTTAATTTACATCCAGTAAAATTCACTTTTTTGCTGTACAGTTGTGAAAGTTTAACAATATACATACAGCATGTAAACATCTCCATGATCAAGATACAAAAGTTGTCTTTATCCCAAAAGACTACCTTGTGTAACATATTAGTGCCAAAAACTCACCCTTTCCCCAACTCCTGGCAACAATCTGTTCCTCATTCCTATAATTTTGTTTTCTCCAGAATAACATGTAAATGGAATCATATAATATGTAAACTATTCAACCTGGGTTCTATAGTTTAGTCTAATATATTTGAGATCCATGTTGTTATGCATACATAGCAATAGTTTGATCCTTTTCATGCCATTGTATGGTTGTGCCACGATCTATCCATTCCCCACTTGGCGGACATCAGGGTTATTTCCAGTTTGGGTTTATTATGAATAAAGCTGCAATAAACATTCTTGTAAAGGTTTTTGTGTGAACATAAGTTTTCACTTCTCTATGGGAAATATCCAGATGTCAGACGGATGGTCATATTGTTAGAGGTGAACTGGACACATGTTGGGCCAGGGTCCCCAACAAGAAAAAAGGGAGCTGGGACAGCTAAGACAAAACTGCACTAGTATCCTGTTTTACAGGCTAGACAAGTCCACAATAACATCCTGTCTAGCAGCCAGTGCAGGAGTGACTTTTGCAAAACATCCTGAAACAGAACAATGAACCATAAAACATTGGTCACTATCACAGGTTGAGGTAGTCTCCAGATGTCAGCCCAAAAGACTAGCAACCCATGAACAATAACCCGATAGCTAGACAGGTGCAGCCAATCCACAGGGAGCCCACACTCACGATACTCAAGATAGTTCCTCGAAAGAGCTTATAAAAACATAGATTTGAATGCCAAGACGGCAACTCTCTTGGGTCCCCTTCCTCTCTGGGAGCTTTATACTATCACTCAATAAATTTTGCTGCCCACCACTCTTCGTCTCGTCTACCTCTTCATTCTTAAAGTGGCGTGACCAAGAACTGCAGGCACTAAGGGAACAGAAATCCTGTAATTATATCTTCAGAGCATGTTTAACTTTATAACAAATTGCCAATATAGTCTTCAGACTGGCCAGACCACTATTTTATATTATTACCACTAATATAGGAGAGTTGCAATAGTATTGGGTCCTTGCCAATACTCAGCATTGCCAATTTTGTTTGTAATAGTTTCATACTTCATATAGAAGGCTTTCTAGTGTCTTATCTCAAATAACCCTCTCTTCCTTTTGATAATATGTCTTTGCAGAGTGGAAGTGTGTACTCAAATGTATGATGCGACCCTGCACACTTAAAGCAAATCAAAGAACTTGCTCCAAAAGTCCCTTTCAAAATAAAACATTTGGAGAGACAAGCAGAATGAATAGTTGAAAATGGTAGGATCAAAGCACTAGTACGATGGCAGCTGAAGTATAGCTATCTAATTACCCCTTTGCTCACCACCACTAACCATTAAAATCAGGAGCAAGATAACATTTGCTGCTTTAATTATTAGTATTTATATTCCCACTATTTCCACAAAAAACATTCAGAAGTTAGAAAAATGTTATAAATATTTTAAAAAGCAGAATTATAATTATTTGTATAAGACAAGATTATCTGAAAAACCTAACAGATTCAAACATAAATCTGTTAGAGATAACAAGAGCTCAGGATGGTAAACTGGAAAAAAATTTCAAAATTAATACCTTTCCTATAATCTAACCAAATGGAAAATATTGTGGAACAAAATAACCCACAGGAGCACCAAACAGCTAATAAAATGGAACAAAACAAAACAAAATCAAATCAAACAGCCTCCATATAAAAATGCTAAAACCATACTTTGCAACTTCATAATCTTAGAAGAATGTCAGGGCAAATGTGATAACCACTACACTATGAAAATATGTCATAATCTTGGAAAAAGGAAAGATAATATTTACTCAGAGGAAGGCAGTTACATAGAAAATTTCATATTAAATTTTTCTAAATTTCTAATTTCCACATTAAAATCTCTATGTAATATAACTTGGAAATAAACTAAAGGGGTGTAAAGTTGATATTTATTCTTTTCTAATATTTTATAAATTATAAGATCTACTAGAAAGATGCTGTTTACTACTGTACTTGGAAGACTATCTCTGCATATTAAAAAAATACAACTAACAGAGATTAGAAAATGACTGATGGCGACAGACATCAAAATTTTTCACATGCTGACATTATCTGAAACAAAATGGTATTGGGAGGAGAACAGAGCAATAAGAAAAGAATTAGACGTTAAAGTAAACCTGAGGATATATAGGACTTTATAGATGTGAAATGTGCCATTTCGATTCAAAAAAGAAAAAATTATTAATTAAATACATTGAAATTTATTTGAAATTCATTCAATATACTAATATTTTATTTAATAAATGCTATTGAGGGGCGCCTGGGTGGCACAGCGGTTAAGCGTCTGCCTTCGGCTCAGGGCGTGATCCCAGCATTCTGGGATGGAGCCCCACATCAGGCTCCTCTGCTATGAGCCTGCTTCTTCCTCTCCCACTCCCCCTGCTTGTGTTACCTCTCTCGCTGGCTGTCTCTATCTCTGTTGAATAAATAAATAAAATCTTTAAAAAAAAAATAAATGCTATTGAATTATAAAAAGAACTCATATTCTAATTAAAAAACACACATACACCAAACATGGCATTCATCATAACGATCAAAATAACCTCTAAGGAGTTCAAAGTTTTAAATATAAATCATAAGAGTACTAGAAAAATTTTAGGCTATCACTATTATACTCTTGGTTTGAGAGACTCATTTAAAAATATTAAAGTCAGAAATAAGGCTGGTAGTAATTGACAAATTTAACTAAATGAAAATGTTAAAATTATGAAATATGTAGATAAAACAACATACACACATAAAATACAGCTAACAAATTAAGAAAACTTGCAATGTATATGTCGTACAACAAGCTTCTTGACCTTTAAGACAAAGACAAACGTTATTTTATCAAACATGGCAATTTGCAAAAGAAATGTAAATGGTGACCAAACACAGTAAAAAGTATGTAACATCATTCATAATTAAAAACAAAAAAAGTTTGCATATCGGAATCACAGAAATTAAAAAGGATGCCAAAACTCCTGTTACGGAAGGGTGTGTAAAAAAGGGCATTCACTTACTGTTGGCAAATTTTAAAATCTATATCCTTTTTGACCAACCTATTTTATTCACAGGGCTTCATCCTAAAGAGATAGTCTATTGTTCCAAACATTACCTCGGCCATTTTTTTTTTTCTTAGTAGAACGTGGGGTATATTATAATTACTGTTCATAATAAAGTTGAGCCAAAGTCAGTGTGTCTCTTTCCTGTTACCTTAGCATTTCTGAAATTAGTGACAAGTAACGAAAGATCAAAATGTAGTGGTTTGGGCTTTTGTTTGAAAAATCTTGTCTCTCAACCACTTATGTGAGATTCTGGTTTTTGTAACCAAATAAAGCAAGGGAAATTAACAAGAGAGAGACAAAAATTGTAACTAAATAACAACACGATCTCACAGTCTCTCAACTGGGGAAAGTATACAAACAACCAAATACAGAATAAATGCCTCCCACCCCTTTCTGAAAGGACAGCCTAATCAAACCTGCAAAAATTGTTCTGAGGAGAATAAAGAAGAGTTAAAATCATTTGGAAATCCCTGGCGTTTTATGATCTAAAATCCTCGTTTGAGGCTAGAAGAATCTCTGTCCGCAAAATTGGCATCGTCCACCTACCCATCCATTTCCTAGTCCTCTATATCCTAATAGACTTCCTGCGTGGCTTCGAAAATAACCAGAAATACTTTCACTTTTCTTACGACAAATACCCATAAATAAAAATAGTGATTTAAAAAGGGCAAGGGTGCCTGGCTGGCTCAGTTGGTGGAGCGTGCGACTCTTGATCTTAGGGTTGTCCGTTCGAGCGTCATGTTGGGTGTAGAGATTACTAAAAAATAAAAAAATCTTTTCCCCGTTGAGAATGATACTCGCTGTAGGCTTTTCATAGATGGTTTTTAGGAAATTGAGGAATGTACCCTCTATCCCTACACTCTGAAGGGTTTTAATCAGGAAAGGATGCTGTATTTTGTCAAATGCATTTTCTGCATCAATTGAGAGGATCGTATGGTTCTTGTCGCTTCTCTTATTAATGTGTTTTTAAGTTGATAGAACATGTTAACCACAAAGGAATAAAACGCATGCTTTCCTCAAACTTCTTTTATTTAAAGATTTTATTTATTCATTTGAGAGAGAGAGATACAGTGAGAGCAAGCGTGAGAAGGGGGAGAGGCAGAGGGAAAGGGAGCCTGATGCAGGGCTCGATCCCAGGACCAGGAGACCATGACCCGAACCGAAAGCAGACACCCAACCATCTGAGCCACCCAGGCGCCCCTCCTCAAACTTTTCTAACACTTAATTTCATAGTAAGATAAAGGAATATCAATAGAGCAGGCATAGAAATTTTTTTTCCTAGAAACTTGTGGGTCTTTATTTTCATTTTTTTAAATAACAATTGCTATTGAAAAATGCCAACCTTAACTGAAGAAAAACAGACCTTGTTTGTATTGTACACCCAACACCCAGAATAGCATCTGGTGCATAGAAAGTGACTGGAAATATGTTTAATCTCAAAATTTTATACCATAGTTTAATCATCATTCATACGTGATGACAAGTGAAAGACAAACTTAGATATCAAGATATATGAAAACATACTCTTCATGAATATTTTAAAAGGAAATGTTTGAAAGTACATTGCAACTGACAAAGAGATTAGCAAAATAGAGTACAAGATAGTATAGTCTAGATAAAATGCGAAAAATGGTGAGCACTGAAATCATTTAAAATAGACAACTCTAAACAACTTTATCAAATGAAACCATATTAAGGGAACATTTAAAAATAATTTTAAAAATGAAGATATGTGGGTGCCTGGGGGGCTCAGCTGGTTAAGCATCTGCCTTCGGCTCAAGTCATAATCTTGGGGTCCTGGGATCCAGCCCCGTGATGAGCTCCCTGCTCAGTGGGGTGTCAGCTTCTCCCTCTCCCTCTCCCTCTGCCATTCCCCCCGTTTGTACTCTCTGGCTCTCTCTACCTCTCTGTCAAATAAATAAATAAAATCTTACAAAAAAAGAAAAAGACGATATGTAACTACGTATTTGGGTATGGGCGCATAGATATAGATATGATAGATGAATGGAACAGCACATATTTAAACACATGTTGATTATAGAAACAAGAGATTGAAGAAACAAAATAAAAAGTGTTCTAAATATTCTATTACAAATACGGGGCATTCATATTACACTATTTTATTTTTGACTCAGTAACATGAAGAACTGTAACTTTAAAAATGCGTT
The DNA here is from genome assembly GCF_017311325.1 of Ursus maritimus. Taxonomy (NCBI): domain Eukaryota; kingdom Metazoa; phylum Chordata; class Mammalia; order Carnivora; family Ursidae; genus Ursus; species Ursus maritimus. The sequence continues at coordinate 28,578,981 of NW_024423319.1, forward strand.
TCAGGGTCACCTGGGTGGCTCAGTCGGTTAAGTGTCTGCCTTCAGCTAGGGTCATGATCCCAGGGTCCTGGAATCGAGCCCCGCATCAGGCTCCCTGCTTGGCCAGGTGCCTGCTTCTCTCTCTGCCCCTCCACCCTGCTCGTGCATGTACTCTCTCTCTGTCTAAAATAAATAAAATATTTAAAAAATATGTATTTTGGGCACCTCGGTGTCTCCGTCATTATGCATCTGACTTCACCTTAGGTCATGATCCCAGAGTCATGGGATCAGGTCCCATATCAGGCTCCCTGCTCCACAGGGAGTCTGCTTCTCCCTCTGACCGTCACCCCACTTGTGCTCTCTTCTCTCAAATAAATAAATAAATAATCTTTAAAAAATGCATTTCAACATAACATATAGGTTATCATTATGACTATATTAAAGATGATTTTCTAAGTAATCGGAAAACATAAAAGTGAAGTCGTTCTACTGAAAGTCAGCAAGCGAACAAAAAGCCTATTTTCTTAAAGGGAAAGCATATAAAACAAATTGGTAGAAGCAAATCAGTCATATAAGCTAATAAAACAAAAGTGAAAAAGTTAAAATGCTGTATTGAGATTAGATAGATTGGGATACAGATAAATATGTATGTATGTATATGTGTTTTACGCTGCGTTGAAAAACAATGTGTCAAAGAAAATCTTTACAAGAGGTAAACAAAGTGGTGTAAACAAAAGGAAAAGGAAGATTACAAAATACTAAAGAAAGTAAAATTCAAGACACAGAATTAAATGGGACAAAGAGGGTATTTTATATTGACAAAGCATAAGATTCGTAGTGTATTAAATAACGTATTTGATTATTAAAATTTTAAAGTATTAAATTAAATAATCAATAACTAACTATTTAATTACTTTAATGATTTATCTAATTAAATGTTCTACAATGGCTTAGAACTCCAAAAAGTCTCTCCACAAACTACTGTTTATATTATATTTATACATCTATATTCTGGAAAAGGAAAGCAGAATATAAATACAGAAATACATAGTCACCCATTTTGCCCATTAATTAATTATTAAATAATTATCTGGTAAAATACAAGTAACTGGATTCTTGAACCTCTGAACTCTGTGAGATATGAATAACAAATTCTTTTATTATTTTTTTCCAGTCATTGCTTTCAGTCATGCCCTGTTGAATCTGTACTCCCAACCCATTTAATGATATTTCTGGTAGGTTCCACAGTTGGTCACTTTCAGTGATGATTAAACAGCACATATTATTCAAATTTAAAATTCTATACACATATTTTCGCTGGAAAATACCCAGAAATAAAGCCTATGTCCTCAGTATAAATTCCCATAAATGAAAATAGTGAGTTAAAGGGGACTTCAGGGGCGCCTGGGTGGCTCAATCATTAAGTGTCTGCCTTCGGCTCAGGGCGTGATGCCAGGTCCCTGGGATCGAGCCCCACATCGGGCTCCTCTGCTGGGAGCCTGCTTCTTCCTCTCCCACTCCCCCTGCTTGTGTTCCCTCTCTCGCTGGCTGTCTCTATCTCTGTCAAATAAATAAATAAAATCTTTAAAAAAATAAAAATAAAATAAAGGCGACCTTAATTGGGGTACCTGTCTGGCTCAGTAGGTAGAGCATGTGACTCTTGATCTCAGGGTTTTGAGTTCAAGCCCTACCACACTGGGCATAGAGTTTACTTAAAATGTGGGAAGGGGCAGACATTAATTCTTGAAGTATACCTATAAAGAAAAAAAATACTGTCAAAAGCCTAAGTTGATAAGAACATTTTAATTACAGAGGAATAAAAATGAGGCTGTCCTAACACTTTTCTATCACTTAATTTCATAATAAAGTGAACAAAAATAAATAGAGCTGTGACGAGAAAAATTTTTAACTCGAAATTTTATACTCTAAACTCATTTCCTCCCTACCCTCCAGATTTCTCTTGACCTTTAAACCAAGGTAACAGCAGAGGGAAAGAAGTGTGGTCTTATGTTCTCTTATCCCTCCAACCCTCTCTACTGGTCCTAGCTCATCTGGGATGTAATACCTGAGGAAAGGTAATAGGAGAACTAGCAGGGATTCTTATACATAATTCACTGCTTAGTCGATAATTTCTTTTCCCCCAGTGCATCACTAGTAAACACTGACAATTAATGTCTTCTGTTAGGAACTCAAGTGCAGGCTCTCTTGCAAGACACCTTATCAGTTTTTCAGAGAGTCCCACAGAGGATTCCTCCTAATATGCAAATTTTTAACAAGATGAACTTGGTGTCTTTCACTTTCGATCCAAGATCTAACTCCCTATAATATATTTCTTAGACTTTGCTGCTGGGGTCCTGATATGTGGTTACCATTTTGAATGGAGTACTGAAATTTCTTCAATAACCACTTGATCCATGGAAATCCATATCCTTGCCACACTAAACATGGACTTCACAGCACTCCATTGCTACTCCAATTCCTCGCCCAGCTATTGCTTCTCTATTCACTTTTTCTCCATGCTTATGTAAGTATGAAATCATTACAAAAGCAAGTGTCCAACTGTGAATGAGTTACCAATATACTTGCATGTAGGTACAATGAATCTGCACAAATAATCTTTGGAAAGCCCCTTTCAGAGGTTTGGGGATGGGAGAAGCACTACTTCCTCTCCCTAAGGAAACGACAGGGGAAAGTTATAGCATACCTCAACAGGCCAATGACTTAGATTCCCAAAAAAGCTCTCCCAAATGCAAACGACTATTTATGTTGTATTTATACATCTATATTTTGGAAAAGGAAAGCAGCAGAGTCCAGTGGTGATGACCATGGATAGCAAAGTCAGGTTGATTGCCTCTTAATAAGTCTTGAAATGAGTATCTCGTGCCTGATTTTCTGGCTTTATTTAAGAATGTGGAGTATTTGGGGCACCTGGGCGGCTCAGTCCGTTCAGCATCTGACTACTGATTTCAGCTCAGGTCATGATCTCTGGGTCGGGAGATCGAGCCCCGTGTCGGGCTCTGCACTGGGCGAGGAGCCAGCTTAAGATCTCTCCAACAACAACAACAACAATAACAACAACTACTACTACTACAACAAAGAATGTGGAGTACTTGACAAACTTTTGTCCTCAGTTTTGGAATCTAACTCTCTACTTTGAGGAAAATATGAAACCCCATACAATATTGTGGTATATATATGGAAAGGAAAACATGTAGATGTAATGATTATAAATGGAAGGAAAAATACCTAGAATAGCAACAATGGTATTTTTGGCTTTTCTCAATTTTTCATTAACTGAATTGAAAAAAACTAATTTAGAATTATAAAGATCTACATATCATAATTAATAATACTGATTTAAGAGCAATCTATGGACTACTGTAACAAAGACACCAAAATTGCACTTTATTCCTGTGCCCATAGATTTTAAATTGATCTTATATGAAGACACAAAGAAGAGCTCAATAAATTCCACAAAGCATTAATTATACAGGTTCCAATAATATCTCTAGTGCAATAAAACTAGAAATTAATAAGTAAGGGCTAACAACAACAACAACAAAAACCAAATAACTAATTACTCTAATATAAGAGTCAAAACTCCAGGCACAGAGTAGGTAAAAATTAGTGATTCCAGTCTTGGTCCAGAGACTTTATACTTCAATTAAACCTTTGGCCCCTACACTTAACAATGACAAACTATAGAGCAACACTGAACACACAATGGCCTATAGGCAAAATCTGGCCCACCACACTTTCTAATCAATAAATTTTTAAAGATTTTATTTATTTGAGAGAGAGTAAGGGAGAGAGAAAGAGAAGAAGCAGAGGGAGGGGTGGAGGGAGAAGGAGAAGCAGACTCCCCCTTGAGAAGGGAGTCCAACGCAGGGCTCCATCCCTGGAATCCCGGATCATGACCTGAGCCAAAGGCAGACACTTAACCAACTGAGCCACCCAGGTGCCCCAATAAATAAATTTTATTGAAACACCGAAATACAATCATTTTTGTTTTTTCCATGGCTGCTATCATGCTAACAGCAATTGAGTAGTTATGGCAGAGTCCATTTTGCCTGAAAAGCCTACAATATTCACTATCTGTCCCTTTTAGAATAAGTTTGTGAGATCTGATAAGGGGGAGGGAGACAAAAATAAATAAATTCATGCTCAAAACAAGATAAACATCTTCATGGACAATAAATTAAAAAAAAAAAAAGATGCTTTGTCTTAAAGGCAAAACCAGTAAGAATGGTGGCCACATCCTATCTGATACAATAAATGCCCAAGACAATGGAACAGCAACTTTAAAATGCTAAAACCAAGGGGGGAAAAAAACCTGTCATCCTAGATATATGGATGCTGAAAAAAAATCTGTCAAAAATGAAGATGGGGCAGCTACACCGGAAGCAGTCTGTCAGTTTCTCAAAAAAAGTTAAAGATAGAGCTACCAGTTGATTCAGCAATTGTGCTCTTAGGTGTATTCTCCAAAAAAATGGAAACATATATCCACAGAAATACTAGTAAACCAATTTTCTTAGCAGAATTACACATAAAAACCAAAGCTGGAAACAACCAAATGTCCATTCACTAATAACTAGGCAAATGAAATGTAGGATATCCATACACTAGAACATTTGACCGTACAAAGGAGGGAAGTAGTGATACATGGTACAAAACAGATGAACCCTGAAAAGACTATGCTGAGATGAAAACTCAGACACAAAAAGGTCATGTGTTGTGTAACTGCATTCATCTGAAATGTCTAGAATAGGCAAATTTATATAAAGAGAAAATAGATGAGTGGTTGCTACAGGGATGGGATTAGGGGAAATGAGCAGTGACCACTTATGGATACGGAGTTTCTTGCTGGGGTGAGAGAAATATTCTGCAATGACATACTGATAATGATTGTACAACTCTGAACATATAAAAAGCCACAGAACTGTACAATTTAACAGAGTGCTTTTTAGGTATGTGAGTTATATTTAAAGACAGGTAATACCAAAAAAAAAAAAAAAATGAAGATGGAGACTTCTGCTTTCACTTGAAGCACAGAAAGCTGGAAAGACCATTATTTCCACACTAACAATGAAGAAAAGCCAAATAACCTTCAAAATCATAAGTTTTCCTGAGTGCAGAAAGAGACTTGAATTCACAAGGCAACCATCCATAAAAATAAAATTCCAAAGAGTGACAAGCCCCACCAAAGAGAGAGGGTACCTCACATTTGATAGAGCATGGGAGAAGAAGTAGCCAACATACAGACAGGGAAGAAATAAATCAGTTTTTAAAAGCCAATTAAGGACTACATTTTGGAATAGTAGGATTCCTTGAAAACAAGAGTAGTTTGTAGCAGACTTATGTGACTTTTTCGTATTGTTTTTACTAAGTTTTACTTTGAATCTTTCATAATGAAACTTTTTCTTTTGAATATAAAATAAATACAATGAAGGTTATTATTTTGTTGTGGAGGGATAATGGGAATGTCCAAATGACAGGAACAGGAAATTCAAACAAAAGGAAGCTGAATGGCCTATAAAATACAAATGGTTGATAACTTCACTATTAGTGATGGAAATGTGAAATACAAAAAGAATGAAATACTATTTCATATCTCTATAGTGACAAAATATTTTTTATAAATTCCCTGAAACTATTGCTGGTAGGGATGTGAGAAAATAAAGAATGGGAATTCTCACATACCTCTGACAAGGTTAAAAAGTGTTATCACCATAACCTGGGGAAATGTTTTGAACTTGAAAGGGCAATAACTTAGGAAGCTTCAATTTCACATCTAAAAGTATACCCTAGAAAAATTCTTATACAAGTGTACATGGGGTATAAATAAGAATGTACATTTCAGAAAGAAGAACATCAATCAATAAATTGAGGTATGTTAATGAAAATATACTCTATCTCCACTAAAATGAATGAATGAGGTTTACATGTATAAACAAAGATAACTCTCAGAACATATAAAGTGCAATAAAAAAAACAAGTTGCTGAATCAAACCTACAAAATGATATAATTTATATAGGTATAAAAACTATAAAAGAACATCATATATTATGCACGGATATTTCAACATATAGTCAATGTATGAAAACATGCCATGTGGAAGATGAACGTGAAATTCATTATAAGGAAGGTATGGAGGGAGATTAAGCTTTGAAGGAGGTAAACAGGGGGCTTTAGCTGATTTATTTATTTGACAGAGAGGGACAGCGAAAAGAGGGAACACGAGCAAGGGGAGTGTGAGAGGGAGAAGCAGGCTTCCCGCCGAGCAGGGAGCCCTATGCAGGACTCCATCCCAGATCATGACCTGAGCCTAAGGCAGACGCTTAGTGGCTGAGCCACCTACGCACCCCTTTAGCTGATCTTAAAATGTTATGTTTTTTTTTTTGTTAAATCTATTTGAAGGACATATGGAATAATGACAAGATTTTATGAATTATTAGGTTTGCTACTTATTCTCTCTGAAACAGTCCACATATTTGAAATACTTAACACTAAAAATTAAACAAAAATTATAACAAAAATTCTAAATTCAGGAGATTTGGCACCAAACTGGTTGCAAGTGAAAAAAATCTATTTTCAATGCCTTTATGAGAACAATAAAGATGAAAATAAAATTTTCACTCAAGAAACTACAAAATAATAAAATAACCCTTTGGGAGGCAGGAGAAAAATTTAATGAAATTAATCTGAGAAATACTCAAATTATAAAATAGAAAAGTACAGCACAATAAATGCAAGAGTTTTTATTCCCCTCTAAAAAGAGGCCAAAAAATCTTCAGCAAGCATAATAAAAATAAAGACAAAACGGTCACAGAAAACAGCACGAAGAACTAGATGAGATACAAAATATAGTAAAAGTAAAAAAGCAAATCAAAACAGAGCACAGTAAAAAGAGGTATGCCTGCATATTCCAGGGAGAGAACACTAGGATACCAACATAAAAGTCCAGACAGTAAAGAGATCCTAAAATAAACCATTGGCAGAGGGATCTGTTTAAAAACCAAACCAAACCAAACCAAACCAAACCAAAAACTTCCGATTCAAGAGGTAAGATGGAAGTAAAAATGACAGGACTTGACAATGGGTTGGATGTTAAGACTGAATGAAAGTGGCCAGTGCATACAACTCCCGAGGATCTTCGCTGGGTGGTTGAGTGGGTGTCTGTACTGCCAATTGAGTTAAAGAATATAAGGGCGACACAGATTTGAGGATAAAGATGACTAAGTAGAGCCAGGATATAATAACTTTCATGTGCCTCTGAGACATCTTGGTACAGAGGTATGCTTTTAATGTCACATCATTCCTTGAGATCTCATACTATTCTGTTTTTTCCAAGACTTATTTCCATTATTTTGTTCTTCTTTCTACCTAAATCTTAACCGCTGCCTTCAATGTCCCCCACTTTGACTTTCCTAGTTCAACCTTTCTTTAATTACAGCAATCAGAATTTCTTACTCTATCCCACATGTGGAGGTACCATGGTTCAGTGTAAGTAGAAACAAGTGGTCTCTCTTGTTATCAACTATCTCCCAACCACACCAGAATTTCATTAGTCTTTCTGGGCTATAACACCAAGAAATACAAATATGCTCTGGGGGAAAGTTTACAAAAATCCAAAGAAAAGTCCAGTGAAAAATCAATGCATCCAGAGATTGTAAATGTCCACAACACAGGGTGATGTTGATCTCCGTATAAAACTATATTTTTCTGAATTAAGCTATCTGATAGGCAAACCTTATGGAAGAGGCTAACTCTAGGGGATTTGGGTAATGATTCAAACTCACAAGATTAATACAGCAAAGACTTAATGAGTCACACTATTGGCTGTAGTTGCTAATCAATCCTTCCTCTTCACCTTGCCCTGATCCAGTTAAAATTTAAGATCTAGCCAAACAAGTAACTCTGAATTTGTGGTGGGAAATGTTGATCTTTTGGGAAGAACTGACATTTAATATGGCATTAAGAACATCTCCTGGTGAATGTACCTTGCTGACAAATACACAAAACCAACATAATAAACTTAGTTTCAACATAATAATTGTGACAACTCCAAACAAGAACATTCATAGAGATCAGTTACTTATGCCTAGGAATTTGAATTATATAACTCAGTATAGCTTATCAAAAATGGAATTGGTTTGGCAGTCTGGTTTCTTATGTCAATGTAATTGATTAGAATTTTGAGGAGATAAAAATGTGATCACCTCCCTCGTATACCACTCACTCTCCAGAACATACCTCTAATACATAGTATCATTTGGAGCCCATTCCACTCACCTAATGACCAAAGGACTGCTCTTTAATGAAACATTGTAACTGGCGCTACCCTTCTATCCATAAAATCTTTCACATAACGTAAATCCTGTGGTCTTTATAATGCAGCTACTAATGATAACCACAACTCCATTTTATAGACATCAATACATATTGAACACTTACTATATACGAGGTCTGTTCTTTGCGCTTACTATGTCTTAACTCCTTCAATATCAAAGTGATGTTACCAGGTATGTTACTACCATTAGTATCATTTTAGAGGTTAGTAATGAGACAGGAAAAATGTTGAAAAATGTTAAAAACCTTACCCAAGTTAGTAATTTCCAAACCCTGGATTTAAATCCTGGGCTGATGTGACTCCGAAGACAATAGCATTAGTCTCTGCTTTATTCTACTAGAAAACAGCCAAGGTCGGAATCCATCCCATCTGTCTTACTGTAGCACTTTATTTTTATCCCATACTCTATATTGGCACAGCAGTCTGGTATTTTGTCCCTAAAAGTGATACTAAACCATATGCTTTGAACACTTAGCAATAACCTCAAAGTTTACCATTCTATTTCAAGTGTCCCAATTTCTCTTAGATATTGAAATAAGATTTGAATTGCTTACCTCAGATCCTGCTTATGAACTCAAATGAATCAAGGAATGAGACCTCCATGAATGTAACTAACTAAATCAGTGATTCCTAAACTTCATTTCATTATGATAAATGCAGATGCTGCTTATACCCAGAGCATCACCAGCTTAGGGGCTTTGACTATTCCAGGCCCTACTTGGCAACCTAAATACTCAGAGAATGAATGTTTCAGGCTTAGCTATAACCCTTTCAAAAGAACTTGGTTGCCAAGCTATCATCTAAAACTTTCTTAAGCCTTCTTAGATCGTTGAGCTTCAATAACACTTAGGTAATATGCTTTTCGATTTTGATGTATACTTTATTTTTTTTTTTAATGATTTTTTATTATATTATGTTAGTCACCATACAGTACATCCCCGGTTTCCGATGTAAGGCTCGATGATTCATTAGTTGTGTATAACACCCAGTGCACCATGCAATACGTGCCCTCCTTACTACCCATCACCGGTCTATCCCATTCCCCCACCCCCCTCCCCTCTGAAGTCCTCATTAGCTGGTGAAAAAGGATGGGGGGACAGGAACTATGGGATTGAAGATGGAGAAAAAGAAGGGTGAACAAAGAGAGTATCTTCTTTCTCCTTTATTACACAAAATGCTTTCCTCTACAGATAAATGACAGCTCACTCTCTATCCTGCAGGGTAAGAAATAAGGTTATAAATCTAAAGCATTAATGGATTCATACTGTATTTCATGAAGCACGTAGAGCAAAACGCCTTTCTGGGACCGACTTGGAAATGACAGAGGATGGCATGAAGGGTCATACACACTATAGTGGTTTTCACATCCCACAAATAAAAATGCATAATGACTTGTCTTTCATGTCTGGAAAATGGTATTATTAACTCACCATTAGGAAGGGCATGTCCTAAAAAGTTTTCTCTGTACTTTATAAATGGCATCATAATTTAAATACACTAGGGGAACTTACTTGAAGAAACTGTACTTTGAAACCAAGCAAATAAAACATTTCAATGCATAAAAAGTAATTTACTAAATAAAAGTGAAGAAATACAAACTCATTAAAACACTAGCCCTGAGGCTGACATCTGATTGAACTTCAAAAAGACAAATTAAAATAACTTTCAATACTACTAAAACCATAATTCTCCACATCAGTAATGATCAATAGATGGTTAATTGGGCCTTTTAGAATACAGCATGTGGTTCTAGAAGCAAGTATGAAATAAATATTAATTTGTGATTTTTTTGTTGATGATAAAATTCAAAGACCTAAAATAAGAAGAAGACTAGCATTATACTGTGATTATAACAATGTTTGATGAAGACAAATTAAGACGAGAGAAACCCAGTAATTCTGCTTAGCTCTGTTATCTTTGGAGTAAATTACTTATCTCCTTTAAGTCTCTATTTCTTCATTTATAAAATGCATAATAGGGACTTCTACTTCCAAGATAAAATTTCCTATTCCTATTGCTAAATAAAATTAACAACCTTAGACATGATAGGTAGGTAGGTAGGTAGGTAGGTAGATAGATATAGATAGATAGATAGATAGATAGATAGATAGATTATAGATAGAAATAAAACAAACAAGAAGACTCTGAAAAATGGAGAGTAGAAGACCAGCTAAAAAACTCAAGACACAGTGGCAAGTTCTCTGGACTTTCTTTTTTTTCATATATCACACACTTGGAGACGAAGAAGCCAGCAACCTGGAAATGCCAAGGAGTGCAGACAAAAAAACCAACACAATCTTATTGCATAGAGCCATAGCACCATGAAAAAGGCAACTTTACAAAACACCATGGAATAAACAGTGACCTAAACACTACCAGTATCAGCAAAAATTAAGTCAAGAACCAAGACTACCACCATTGCCAGGGTGTAATGAAACACCCCAATATACCCAGTAGATTATGTCAGAAAAGGCTGAACAAAGATCCAGGACTTTCAAGCCCACCAGGCAGTAAAAGCACTCCTCTACCTCAATGTCCTCCCTTACCCATTCCAGTTGGAAAGGTGTCAGAGGAAGTCAACTAAAATAGAAGATTTAAATAAGATCCTGAATATAAAAGTTTACTACTCAAACTGTCAAGGACTCAATAAAAAAAAAAAATACTCATCATATGAAGAAGGCACTACTGATTAGAAAAACTGAGAGATTCCTAAACATGATAAAATCAAAGAAATTGACATCATAGCATATCGTAATCAACGAGTTTGAAAGCAAACAGAGATAAACAACATATTGCCTATAGGAGGAGGACAAAATGACAATAGATTCATGAGCAAAAACCATGGAGGCCAAGAGGAATTTGTGTGATATTTTTCAACTGCTGAAATCAAAGAAATATAAATGTAAAATCCTATATCTAGCAAAAATATCTTTGAGGAATGAAGAGAAAACCGAGACACTCTCAGATAAAGGAAAATGAAGTTTGTCACCAGCAGACTTATTCTGAAGAAATAGCTAAAGGAAGTTCACTAACAAAGGGGAAATGATAAAAAGAAGTAATCTTAGACCATCAAAATGAAGAAATCATAAAGTATGCAAAATATGAGCAATGACAGTAAATTTTTCTTCTCCTCTCAAGTTGTCTAAATCACATCAGACAGTTGAAACAAAAATTGTAAACAGTATGATGCACTTTTAAATGTATATAGAAGAATTATTTAAGATGAATTATAAATGGACAGGAATAAAGGGAGGTAAGGGTTCTATACTTCACAACTGCTAATGACATCAATATATTGTAAAAAGTTATGTGTATACAATGTAAAATCTAGAGCAACCACTAAAAAAGCTACCCAAATAGGTTTATAAGAGAGACTAGATAAATCAAAATGAAATTCTAAAAAAAATATTCAGTATAAATTAATCAAAAGAAAAAGGTGTGGCTAATACTAAGATCATATAAAGTAGGTATCAGAGAAAAGGAAATTCTGAGAGAGAGAGAGAGAAAGAGAAATATGACACAAAAATAAAAGGTTCAATACATGGAGCGCCCGGATGGCTCAGCTGGTTGAACAGGTGACTCTTGATTTTGGCTCAGGTCAGGATCTCAGAGTCCTGGGATCAAGCCCTGCCTTGGGCTCCATGCTCAGCGGGGAGTCTGCTTCTCCCTCCCCTCTGCCTATCCTCCTACCCCCACTGGCACTCTCTCTAAAATAAATTAAAACAAAATAAAATCTTTTAAAAAGTAAGTAATAAATAATAAAAGTTTAAAATATAAATTTAACAAGTACCCACAAAAAATACAAAGTATACACAATCTCCTGAGCCATAAAATAAGTCTCAACAAATTTTTAAAAAATGCTATCACACATAGTGTGTTCTCTGAACACAATGGGTTTAAACTCTAAAGGAAACATAGAAAGATAACAGGAAAATAACCAAATACTTTAAAATGATCCAACACATTCCTGAATAATTCACGGACTAAAATACTATCTCGGGGCACCTGGCTGGCTCAGTCAGTAGAGCGTGCAACTTTTGATCTCGGGGAGGTGAGTTTGAGCCCCACAGTGGGTATAGAGATTACATAAAAATAAACTCTTTAAAAAAAAAAAAGAGCTACTTCAAGGGGGATAAAAAAATACACTGAACAGAATAAAAATGCAAATGTAAAATATCAAAGTATGTAAGATACTTCTAAAGAAGTGCTGGGAAAAATATATCACTAAATAGTGCATCCAGTAGAAAAGAAGCAGCATAAGAGCAGAAATCGATAAAATTGAAAGCAGAAAAACATTAGATAAAATCAATGGAACAAAGAGCTGGTTTTTTGAGAACATCAATAAAATTGGTAAGCCTCTAATAAGACTGATACAGAAAAAGGTAGGAAAATACAAATCACAACTACAAAGAATGAAACAGGAGCTACCACGACAGAATCTGCAGACATCAAAAATAATAAATACTACAAATAAATCTAGACACATAAATTTGGCAACATGATAGAAGAGGTCAATTACTTGAAAATCGCAAACCACCACAACTGATCCAATGTGTAGATGAATGAGTAAGATAGTCATATGATTATTAAGTAAATTTAATTTCTAATTATAGAACTCTAACAAAAAAATGTGAAGTCTCAGATGGCTTCAGCATTCTACCAAGTCTTTAAGGAAGAATTAACATAAATTATAGAAAATCTCTTCTAAAATGTTAGAGGAAGGTATAATTCATAAGTCTCATGATGAAGCCAGTATTTACCTGATATCAAACAGGTAAAATGCTAAATAAATAAATAAATGCTAAAGAATGCTAAATAAATAAATAGATAGATAGATAAAATAAAATAAAGTTCAACAATCTCTCATGAACATAGATACAAGAATCCTGAACCAAACATTAACAAATAGAATGCAAAAATATATAAAACCAATTATACACACTGACAATCAATTTGTATTCCAAGGATGTAAGATTCTCTTCATAGTTGAAAATCAATCAATATAATTACCGTATTAACAGACTCAAGAAGAAAACTGACAGGATCATGTTAATTGCCACATACAAAAGCATATGACAAAATTCAACACTGATTCATGATAAAAAGAGTCATAAAAGTAACAGTAGGGTAGAGCCTCCTCAGTCTGATAAACAGCATCTACACAAAGCCTTCTGACACTGCACTTGCTGGTTGAAGACACACGGGTTGCCAGGGGGATTGGGAGCAAGGCAAGGATGCCTACTCTGACAATTTATTCTTCATCATCATTGTGCTAGAAGTTCTAGTTTCTAAATGACCAAGAAAAATTAAAAACTATAGAAAAGAGAAAGGAAGATATAAAACTATCAGTATTTGCAGATGATAAAAACTCCAAGTAATCTACCAAAAAAACTGCTAGAATAAGTATTTTAAGCAAGGTCACAGGATAGAAGATAAATATCATCAAATGTATTTCTAGATCAAGCAGTGAATACATGGACACTAATACTAAATTGTAATACAATTATAAGTGTTCAAAAAAACTTCTTAAGTGTAAATCTAACAACATATATTCAGGACTTGTTTGAGGAAAACTATAAAATGTAGATGAAAGAAATCAAAGAACATGAAAATAAAATGAAAGACACAATGTTCACAGACCAGAATGCTCATAATACTAAAGGTATTGATTTCCCACAAACTATCTATACGTTTACCACAACTCCTATCCAAACACTGGCAAAATTTGTGCAGACACAGACAAGCTTACTATAAAATGTACACACAAATGCTCAAGCCCTAGAATAAACTAAAATGATCTGGAAAATTTAGAATCTCATGTGAGGGGCACCACCATACGTGATATTAAGTATTACTACACAACTACAGAAATCATGGCAGGGGGATATTGGTAGAGGGATCGATGGAACGGAATAAAGAACCCAGAAATAGGGGCGCCTGGCTGGTTCAGGTGGTGGAACATGCACCTCTTGATCTCCGGGTTGTAATTTGAGCCCCACATTGGCTGTAGAGATTACTTAAAAAAAATAAAGTCCTAAAAAGAACAGAAATAGACCCACATGAATATGCCCATCTGATTTTTAGCAAAAACGCAAAAGCTGTTAAATGGAGTTAAGACAGCCTTTTAAACAAATGGTGCTCAAGCACTTGTACATAACAGGAAAACAAATGAACCACAGCCTCAACTTCACAACTTACACAACAATTAACTCCAAAAGATCATGGAATTTAATGTAAAATTTAAAACTATAAAACTTTGAAAAAATAGCAAAGGCAAAATCTTTGGGATATAGGGCAAGGCAAACAACTCTTAGACTTGTCGTCAAAAACATGATCCATGGGGGGTACCTGAGTGGCTCAGCTGGTTAAGCAACGGACTCCGTTGCAGCTCAGGTCCTGATCTCAGGGTAATGAGATCAAGCCCTGCATTAGGCTCCTCACTCAGCATGGAGTCTGCTTAAAACTTCTGGTTAAGACACCCTCGCACACATTCTCTCTCTAAAAGAAATAATAAGTCTTTTTAAAAAAAAAACTGCATGTGAATCTATAATTTGATTACAATAAAACAGTTTAATCTAATAGAGAATATCTCCATGACCACAGCAAAAGACTCATCATTTAAATTTCTAAAAATAAGTGTGATGGTGAAATGAGGTATCTTAAAATTAAAGATCCACTTTGGAAGTAACAACCTCTGCTTGGTTTCAGTTTCACAGGATGCCTATTTCTTATGTGACATTATTTGCCAAGCCTTATGACATTCCCCACTGATGGCACCAAAGCTTCCCATAGTTGTAGAGAATGCTGAGAACCAAGAAACTTAGGGTTGGGATGTATAGGGAGTAACAGATAAGTCCAAGACATGCTTTAGATCTTTTTTGTTGAAACATGGAAAACAAATGTTTTATGTCATTCTGATCATAAAATTTTAACTTCAAAAATGTTTAATTTAAAAAGTGGATAATACTACCTATTTGTGTATGGTATAAGAAATTAAATGGAATAATACTTACTATAATTGCAACAGTAAACCCAACTCACAATTACAGTCCTGCTTATGAGACTAAAGGAAGAGAATTGAGGCTAATGAGAATATGATTGTTCTAGGGAGACGGGGTTAGACATAAAACACACAGGACAAAAACTATATAATCTGAGGCTCTACTTCTATCTAGAAAACTCCTTAAATGGGGCGCCTGGGTGGCACAGCGGTTAAGCGTCTGCCTTCGGCTCAGGGCGTGATCCCGGCGTTCTGGGATCGAGCCCCACATCAGGCTCCTCTGCTATGAGCCTGCTTCTATCTCTCCCACTCCCCTGCTGTGTTCCCTCTCTCGCTGGCTGTCTCTATCTCTGTCAAATAAATAAATAAAATCTTTAAAAATAAATAAATAAAACTCCTTAAACTATTAGTTAAAATATTACACATTAAAAAAATATAAATAAATAAATAAAATACCATACAATATTTCAGGATCGAATTTGAAGGAATTAACTTGCCGTATTAATTACATTACCAATTATGGGTCTATTCATTCCCTAATCTAACAAACACACACACACACACACACACACACACACACACACTTGCTTCTAAGCTCTAAAAGAGCAGGGACTAAGTATTACATTTTTGTGCCATTATGCCATTGCATAGAGCCTGGCACTTAGAAAACTCACACATATTTGTATCCTTAGCAACTCAAAGTGTGGTCCGTGGACAAGCAGCATCAGCATCTCCTGAGAGCTTATTAGAGATGCAGAGTCTCAGGCTCTATTTTCTACATAGTGAATTGGAATCTGCATTTTGACAAGATCTTCAAGTGATTCATTTACATATTATAGTCGAAAAGCACTACTCAAGACAATCAGCAACTGCATTGACTACTGTTGTGACAACATATTTCAAAGTAGAAAATAAAAATGTAATATTTTCTCTATGTAAGCGCACCTTGTTTTATTGTGCTTTGCTTTATTGTCCTTTGTAGGTAATGCATTTTTCACGACTGTAGGTTAGGGCAACCATGCATTCAGCAAAGACTATAGGCACAATTTTCCAATGGCATTTTGTTCTTCTCTTATTGCTATGTGACATTTTGGCAATCTTATAATGTTTCATACTTTTTCATTATTACGTATCCTATGTTGATCTGTCAACAACCAGTCTTTGATGGTGTTACTGTTCATTGTTTTGGGGTGCCACAAACCACACCCACATAACACGGTGAACTTAATCGATAAATGATGTGAGTGTTCTGCCTCCTCCATGCACTGGCCTTTCCCTGTCTCTCTCCCTCTCCTCTGTCCTCTCTATTTTATGAGAAAAACTAATAATGAAGAAACTAGTTAAATTAATAACTCTACAATGGCCCTTAAGTGTCCAAGTGAAAGGAAGAGTGACATATCTCTTGCTTTACATTAAAAGCTAGAAATGATGAATCTTAGTGAGGAAGGCATTTCAAAAGCCAAGATAGGATAAACCTGGGCCTCTTGTGACACAAAGCCAAGTTATGGATGCAAAGGAAAAGTTCCGCAAGAAAAGGAAAAGTGCTACTCCAATGACCACATGAATATTGAGAAAGCAAAGCAGCCTTATTTCAGATAGAGAAAATTCTAGTGGTCTAGAGATAACAGACCAGCTACAACATTCAAGATTCTACCATTTGCACACATTTTGATGACAATAAATGAACTGACCTACTCTGTTCCTTGTAAACTGTGCTCTCAAAGTTATCTTTGATGACCAAATCTCCCTCTGATCCTTGCCCCAGCCTTTCTATATCAGGAATCCAAGGCATAATTCAAGCACTGCACACAAGCTAACTCTTAGTGAATAACCTCCCAGGAGATGAGTTTCGCTAATACCTGACGAAGTGAAACTCAATATTTGGAAGGTAACAGGAGGAAAGCAACGTGACCAAAGTCATCAAATCCTAATCCATCTACCCAAAATCACAGCCTTCTCATCCTCCTAAGAAAACTCTCCTTCCACACACTCAGTCAGCCACCATATAGTATAACTTAGACAAAAGGAGCAATTGTTTCACTGGTAGTAGCACATTATAAATAGTCAACTTTCTAGAAAATTTGAGGATACAGTAGCTGTTGGAGAACAAACGTTGTTAGAGTACACACATATGCTGTAAAGTGTGCATGGCATGTGCACCAATTATATTCCCATTGCCTTCTGAAAACCGAAAATTGAAAAAGTTTAATCAGTGTCTTAGCTTGGAAAGCATTAAATCATTGATTTGAAAGAAGCAATTTTATCCATTTAGATTTTCATTCAAATATTTATTTATTGATTCCTAGTAGTGTGATTTTATGTCAACTTAATTATAATCAATTTAATTAATTCATTGATTTAAATTGATTAATAGACCCAATTAATCAAAAGCTAACTAGATGTTAATATCAAGATATTTTGCAGAAGGGGCGCCTGGGTGGCTCAGTCAGTTAAGCATCTGCCTTCGGCTCACGTTGTGATCCCAGGGTCCTGGGATCGAGCCTCATGTCGGGCTCCCTGTACAGTGGGGAGCCTGCTTCTCCCTCTCCTTCTGCCTGCTGCTCAACTTGCTTATACATTCTCTCTCTTAAATAAATAAATTAATAATAATAAAGAAATTTTGCAGAAAGAACTGACGTCCCTAATCGGTTGACTTTAAAGGAGATTAGAACCTGTAGGTAATTTGGCTGGGTCTGTCTGAGTCTTTTGGAAGAACTTAAAAGCAGGACTGAGGTTTCATCAGGAGAGAAAAGAAATTCTGCCTGTGAACAACAGAGTCAGCCCATGACCATGTATTAAAACCTTCTCACAATGTCCCTTCCTGACTTCCTGTCCTCAGGACTCAGGAATTGCTTACAATTTCCACAATATTGTAAGAAAATGCTTTGTAATCTCCCACTGCTATTGCANATTCTTAACCCCCCCCCCCACACACATACACACTTTACCCTTGAACGATACTAGTTTAAAATGGATGGGTCCACTTATACATAAACTTTTTACATTACAGTACTGTAAATGTATTTTCCTGTCCTTGTAATTTTCTTAATACTATTTTATTTTCTCTAGTCTGCTACAGGATAGGAATACAGTATATATAATACATATATAAAATATTTGTTTATCTACTATTTATGTTAACAGTAAGGCCTCCAGTCAACAGTAGGCTGTTAGTAGATAACATTGGGGGGATTCAAAAGTTACATCCAAATTTTAGACTTCATGGGGGGGGGGTCGGTGTTCCTAAGGTTTTTCAAGGTGCAACTGAGTGTGTGTGTCCATGTGTGTATGTGTTTAATAAATTGTATGTTCAAATGTGGCTAGGCTGTAGGGCCCACTGATCTAAGTGTTGCTGTGAAAGTATTTTACAGTTATGGTTAACATCTGCAAACAGTTGAGTGTTAGTTAAGCAGATTACCTTCCATAATGTTGGCGAGCCTCATCCAATCACGTGAAGATATTAAGAATATGAAGTTTACCATATAAGAAATGAAGAAGTGTGTGGAAGATATATGGATCTCACATATGTTACTTCATTTCTTATTAGTATATATTTGATATATAGTATATATAACATACATCATTTATATATCTATTAGATCAGTAACAAGGAGATATGAGATATTGCACTGTATTGTCTAGAAGATTCAGACAGGTAAAGGGAATTACCATCTGGTGGAAAAAATAAGAGTGTAGAAATAATAAATATGTGATACAAAGTGATAATAAAACTATAGAAGAGGTAAAGTGATTTGGAAGTTCAAAGGAGAAAGAAAACAGATGAAGGATTGATAATCAAAATTAAGCAAATGGGTGTGATTTTTATGGTATTTAATAAATGTTACAGCCTAATTCAATATTTTTCTCAGAGATCAGTTGTGCCGAGGGCAAAAATATACATTTTACTCCTTTGGCATCATACAGAAATGATTTAGAGGAAGATCATGATTAGATTAGAATGATGGAAAGAAATATTTTTTCAATTTAGTATTTTACCATGCGAGATACAACAGTTTGTGTGCACAGAGACCCTTAATAAATACAAATAAAATATGTCTATGGCAACAATTACTCTTCATTTCTGGGACAAATCAAAATTTTGAATTTAGCTCAGACTTAATATTACTAATATGCTCATAGTTTATCTTATTTGGTAGAAAAAAATCATAGATGTCATAATAATTAAATAAGTATCCCGGCGACAATTCCTCATTTGTTTTTGCCTCTAGTATGCCCTGTTCCTCCTCTCATAATTTCTCTTTCATTTCCTTTCATTATCACTTTAAATCTAGGTAGCTAAAAAAGCACATTGTTTTTCACTGATGTACCTAAGAGTACTAAGGTACAGTCACCAATGAATCTCACAATCTTTCTGAAACTGAGAAAAGCATTCAATTAAATTGAGCAGAGAGCATTTCCCACCTGATCAAAAATGTAATATCAATCAGACTCCTAGATAAACAACAAAATCAGGGTTTTACCTAGGAAAGATAAAGAACTTTCTGAATGCAGGATGAAAACAGGGTTAATGTTCGATCTCAAGGTGTGAGAGCCACATGGTTACAATACAACATACATACCTAATAAATCTAGGTGGCGTAAATTGCACCAAATATCTCCCTGTTTACATTTATGCAGATCCATTTATAAATCTATTATTTTATGTTCCAGATGAAACAAATAAAAGGTTCCAAGTACGGAGTTATAAGTTCTCTTCTACACACCGCGAAGCTCTCTCGGAAGCAAACACTATTTTTCAGGAGCAAGTACTATGACACATTTTTAATCAGAGTTCCACTATTAAATCCCCCTGGAATTGTGTATCAGAGAGGAACAAATGCACTCTTTCATTAAAATACAAGTCCCTTCCATTAAAAAAATAGGAATTTTCATTTTCATTTACCAAAAAAATAAAAAAATAAAATAAAAAAGGTGGAAGTTCACAAAGTTCATTCCTCTGTTGTATTCAAGGGAAAAAATGTGAAGTTCAGAAAACAATACAAACCTCAATCAGATGTTGAAGAGTTTGAAGTTTAGAAGGATAGAAATAAACTTAGTTTTCTTGTTTGTTTTCTTTGGAACAGCCTAGACTGTTGTTTCGTAAAAACTTCCACCCGAATGAAGCAATTTAATTGAAATGAGACATGTCACTGAGTTAGGAGTTTAAAAGCATCAGAATGGGGGAGGAGTTAAGATGGCGGAGGAGTAGGAGACACCTTTTTCAGCCGGTCCCCCGAGTCGAGCTGGATAGGTACCAGACCAGCCTAAACAACCACGGAACCAGACTGAGACGCAGGAAGACGCATCTGGATCTCTACAAATGAACATCTCCAGCGCTGAGTACTGAGGTACGAAGCGGGGAGCCGTGAAACTGTGCACAGATATCAGAAGATAAACGGAAGGGGGAGGGAGCCGCCGCGTTCGGGCGCCGGGAAGCGGTAGCCACTTGCACGGGAGAGCGGGCGGGCTCGCGGACGGCACCCGCAAAACAGCAGACTGAGACCGTGAGCCGGGTGCGCGCCACCAGGCATCTCGCGGAACACCGGAATCCCGGTGCGCTCACTGGATCCAGACTGAGACCGGGAGCTCCGGGAGCACGCGGGGCGGCTGGCGGCTGGCGGCGTTAGAAACACAAAGGACAGAGACGCGCCGGCCCTGGAAGTGAGGGCTGGGACGCCGGGTGTGGGGCGCACATCCCGGGACGCTGCAGGGTTGAGCAGCACCAACAGTAACAGAGTTAAAGTGGCCAGAA